>NC_135842.1:600000-845000 GCF_029677425.1 Wolffia australiana
ACTACTAAATATGTGTGTTATCACTGGCCCATCCCATGTGGTAGTGTCACATTAGTGACCGGGGTTAAAAATAATGATCTGAATGTCTTTATTAGTATATTCTTTATTAGTAGCAAGATTATATTATGTTTGAATGTCTTCTTACATCATTCCTGGTTCACAATGATCTGCATTCAAGAAACTTTGACTCTAATTTAACACAGTCTTTCACAAGGGCTGGCACCAACCTTTGGAAGATCATGTGTCCAAACAATGGGGTTTTTTAAAATAGTTAATTTATTGAGATTTATAAGGCTTCTTAATTAATTCTAGACATCACAATTCCTATTTTATTCTTTAGACCCCTGTCATCGAGGACTCGATTGTAAAGACTACATTTGTAGTGAAGACGCATATGTTAAGTCTTCTATAATAATTGTGCACATCATAATATCTGGTGGTGACCATGTGTGGCCATTATTTATCATTATCTAACTCCTATTTTTTTGCATAAATGAACTCAAAAGGAATGCTGTCAAGTTACAATAAAATCACTGCCATTATGACACTTATAGTTTTTAACAGTGGTGATACGTGGACACCTCATCAAGTTATTACATTAATTATGTTTTTTTCTTATGAAGATTTCTTCCATTGTCATTTTCTTTTTCAGATTTCACTAGTTAGATAATGAATAATAATATGAGTGATTACGTGTTCAATTTTTTGTTTCATCATTCTTAATTTAATGACAATCAGAATAGTATTGTAACAGGTACCAAAGAAATTGATTTGTAATACCTCAAGACATTCTCTAATGAATTTCCTTATTTAAGAGTATTGATTGGGAGAAGTGACTAGACTTAGAGACAAATAAAACCGTTATAGACATATTCTATATAATTGTATCCCAAAATATCACTGGTTGTATCCACACAAAAATATAAATTTTAAGGGTGAAGTGAGTAAATGAAACCCACGTAAGCATTTTAAAATCATACGAATCAAATATCAAAAGACACAGAATAAGATAACCAGCCTTGGTTATTCAAGTAAGAGTTTCTTCCATAACACACTGACATACATGTTTCTTTGGCCTGAATGATCCTCTCTGATCCTCTCCATTTTACAGATAACAATTCTAGTATTTTATAAAAGAATAGAGATTTATGATAAGTCACAAAGAAATAATATAATTATTGTATGTATTCCTTTTTGTATATAGTTGTATTGACTCAATAGCCACATTCTATACTTCTTCTACATACATGAGATTCTCCCACACTGGCAACAAAATTGAGAATATAGGCTGCATATATTTATAACAAGCCTCTCACAAATCGTGTTCTGATCCTCAATGGGGTCTTTTACAAGACCAGCTGGCTGGGCTCCTGTCATCAAGGATCAGCTGCAGTGCCAGGCATCACCAGGCCGAGCATCAGGACAGCCTACAAAGAGTCTTGTTAGATTCGACCCTCGGTGCAATTTTATAATAATTAGATTATGTGCATACATGTAATTCACCTGCACTGGCAACAAGATTGAGGAACTTCGAATACCTCCTAGCATGAGTTATTTGTAGGGCCGTCATGTCACACGTCACGGTGACGGCAATGTGACAGACGATGTGACAGATGACGTGACGGTGACTGTGACCAAATTAGGGGCCTGTGACGGTAACTGATGACGAACTAGGCATGACAGTGACTTGACGGTGAAGGGAGGCCTCGGGCAATGACGTGACAGGATGTCCCTCACGGATGACGGCCGTGACGGATTTTTAGAAATGACAAAAAAAGCTTAAAAACTCAGCCCAAAGATAATTGGAGTTATTCCCCTCCAATTCTCTCTCCTCCGCATGGTTGTTTTTTCCGTCACACGTGAAGGTGACCTTGTCCAGTGATGGGGACGTGACGGGGACGCTGCAAACCGTAACGGTGACGTGACATGACGGATTTTTCCGCAAATCCTCAGACGTGGGACGAGACGGTGACATGATAAAACTTTCGTCACATCACCATCCATCAATGATCGTCATCCGTCCCGTCACTTCCGGGGCGTCACTTCCCGGACGTGTCGTCCCCTAGCTATTTATACCCACTTCGATATGTGGGTTTGCCATCTTGGGTTATTTATGCCATTTGTCTTTATCCTGAATAGTCTATAATCAGTCTGGAGCCCATTAGTTGATATTCCCGCCTCTTTTCCCTCTTCCCGCCTTTATCAGCCCCTCTTCCCACTTCGCCTTCACGGCAATCAGCTTCTCCGTTCTTGGCAAGAAGATAATCAACTCTAGAAGCGGGGGGCCGCAGTATAGTTGCAATCAGCTTGGAGACAAATCCCCTGCCGAGTTGTATTCTTCAGCGAATACGATAATGTACGGGCGAACCGCGTCTCAGCTGCTGCGTGATTTGAACTCCGCCGATGGCGAGAACCTTCAGCCTTTCAACGTAAGTTCCTACATATATCTCTCGATCTATCAATCTATCTTTGTTTATCTATCTATCTGTCTACCTCACTCTCTGTCTATCTATTTACCGCTGTCCGTCTATCTGTCTATCTATCTCTCTATCTCTCTCTATCTATCTATCTATCTCTCTCTATCTCTCTATCTTTCTATCTTTCTATCTTTCTATCTATCTGTTTCTGTCTATCTCTCTATCTATCTTTCTCTGTCTATCTCTCTATCTATCTATATCTGCCTATCTCTCTATTTATCTATCTCTGACTATCTCTCTATCTCTCTCTCTCTATCTATCTATATCTGCCTATCTCTCTATTTATCTATCTATGTCTATCTCTCTATCTTTATATCTATCTCTCTGTCTATCAATCTATCTTTATATCTATCTATATATCTATCTCTCTGTCTATCAATCTATCCTTCTATCTCTGCCTATCCCTCTATTTATCTATCTGTCTCTCTCTATCTCTCTATTTACCTATCTATGTCTATCTCTCTCTCTATCTGTCTATCTCGCTCTATTTCTATCTCTCTATCTCTATCTCTATATCTATCTCTCTATCTCTCTACCTCCCTATCTATCTATCTATCTTATATCTCTATCTATCTATCTATCTATCTATCTCTGTCTATCTATCTATATCTCTCTCTATCTATGTATCTATCACTGTTTATCTATCCATATTCTTCTCTCTGTATGTCTATCTATCTATCTATGTTTCTATCGCTGTTTATCTATCCATATTTCTCCCTCTGTCTGTCTATCTAACTATCTATCTCTCTGCCTATCTCTCTATCTATCAATCTATCTATCTCTCCTCTAATTCGGGTGAAAACTCGCAGGCCGACGCGTTCGATCAGGTCATGGCCGAGTGCGAGAACCACCACCAAACGCTCCAGTCCCTGATCAGGAAGATGGAAGAGGCGCCGGAGGACGCGCACAAGGCGAAGAACGAGGACCACTTTGGCGCGGTCATCCACCATCTCTCTCTCCTCCGTAACAAGCGCTGCCTCATGGCATACACGTGAGAGATACATGGGCATCTCATCATGCATCATCATCTCTCTCTCCAAGGGTGTTCTTATTCTGATGCAGGTACAACCGCGCGGGGGTGATTCAGGGGCTGAGGTGGAAGGTTGGCGCGAAGTTGCCAGAAGAGATCATGCAGAAGCTCAGTTTCTCGGAGAAGGAATATTTCAAGAGCCACTCTGCGGCCATTGAGTCCTGCATGTCCGAACTCGACCTCGACCTCACCGTGGTATAGACATGGTTGTTCAGTTCGTTTGGTGCGAATCTGTGCGATTTGTTCGTTATGTTTGGTTTTCTGAACATAACATTAACAAATTCGTGCAGATCATCGCACACACCCGTGTGCGCGAATTTTTTGTTCGTTTCAGACGAACAGAACAGAACAACCATGTCTAGCGATAGACATGGTTGTTGGCTTCGTTTTACGCGAATCTGTGCGATTTGTTCGTTCTGTTTGGTTTTCCGAACATAACATTAACAAATTCGTGCAGATCATCGCACACACCCGTGTGTGCGAATTATTTGTTCGTTTCACACGAACAGAACAGAACAACCATGTCTAGTGGTAGACATCGTTGTTTGGTGTGTTTTGTGAAACGAACAACCATGTTAGCGGTAGGCATGGTTCGGTTGGTTTTGTGCGAATCTGTGTGATTTGTTTGTTCTGTTCGGTTTTCTGAACAAAACATTAACAAATTCGCACAGATCATCACACCCGTGCGCAGTTCTTTTGTGAGAATTTTTTGTTTGTTCCAAACGAACAGACCAGAACAACCATGTCTACCGTGGTAATGCATGATTTGAAGCGATGCATGATCATGTATCATGCATGCATTATGATGATGATGGTTATTATGATGATAGGATATGGTGCCTCCGAAGGACCCTTATATCCAGGTGAGGGTCCTCGATCACATCGGCGACAACCTTTCTCTCGGCGACCATACCTTCTCCCTTACCAGGAACTCTGTCCACTCCGTCCGCCGCACTGATGCCGAGCAGTACATCTCTCAGGTTGGCCTATCTCTCTCTCTGTATATCTGTACATGTCCTATCTATCTCTCTGTATAATTCAGAAAGAGATATAGACACTTTACGCAGAGATTTATCTCTCTATGTACATCGATCTATTAGTTCAGAATCTACATCGTTTTGTATATCTGTCCATCTATATTTCAGAGAAGGTATCGTTTTTGGCAAAAATATAAACATATTCCTAAATTTGGGTCAGTCTGGACAAAGATTGGTAAGGTAACCATCCAAGTTTGGTCACAAATACCTATCAAAATCGATTTCAAAGTTCAAAAGTAAAAATCGAAATTGAGGTTAAAGGAATCAATCTTAGCAGGTAAAAAGACCAATTCCGTCATTGCTTTTCAATAAAGAATAAAAGACAAAATTGCATATTTGTACGCTTTCTTATAATTCAATTTGTATTTACATTTTTTGTCAATAACGGGATGTGAATGGCAGGGCCTTATGGAAGAGTTCTTCCCCTGAGCTGAAACTATTGGCGCGATGACAGGGTAAGTGGGAAACAGAGAACACAACTCAAGCCAACTCGGATGTCTTTTCAAGGTACATACAAAACAGTATAATTGATGGGTAGATCCGTAAACAGTGGAACGTACCTTTCTGTGCGTCGTCTTATCCTTGGCGACTTGAACCAAGTCCTGAGCTAGTAGTAGAACGAGCCTGGAGGTAGATGGGTCAAGAATATTCCTAATACGCAGCGATTTGCACGGGGGAACGTACTCACCTTGCCACCACTCCCCCGGGATGACGTGGCCTGATACGCTGGCGTCGTCGGCTTTGTATGTCGTCCCGGGTGGCATCAACGGCACGTACTCGTCTTTCCCGCCGTAGTGGACGGACATGCCGAAGAGACAGCCATTGATCTCCGCCGGAGACGACGACCTATTCTTCTCGTCTCGAAATATCTCGTCACCTGCAATTTGAAATTTGATTTCGATTGAAATTTGTTTGAGCATGAATCGGACCACTTCTTACACCGCTTAATCCGTAATAATAGTTTGATTCGCATGAATTGGATGATTCGCGGATAAGAATAGAAGAAATTCCGCTATCATCCAAAAACGGCACCGATTTATCCCTTGAGTTGTTCATTGTGATTGTTAAAATTTCATCCGAAATGAGATCGTCCGTCTTAGCAAATCAACAGATCCGATAATGTGAGAATCTCAGCAGCTATATAATAATGTCTTTTTTAAGCTTTCGCATCTCATTCTCACCTTCAAGCGTCTTCGGAAAGCCGAACACGTCTAGCTTGGAGAAGTTCGTCCCCGACACCTGTGAAGATTGCAAAAGCTGATTAAAAGAAAGATGAAAAACAATGAAGCATCTATAAGTGAAAAGGTCATCTGTAACAGAATGAAAACTCGATGAATTAAGTGTAAGTTCGTCGGCACTGCATAATGACATTGGAACGCATCAAAATAACATTAGAGAAAGGAAATAGAGAAACGGAACCAAAACAATAAAAATGAAAAGGAAATGTACGGGGAAGGCCACCTGGAAGACGGAAGGAAATTTTTTTGACAAAGACGAAGACAAATCGGAGGACATCTTCACGCCTGCCGCATCATCCACAACCGACAAAGGCGAGGGAGACGACGAAATAGCCTTCTTCTCGGCCTCCATGATCTTGCCAAAGACGAAGAAACAACGATTCCCAAACTCGCGCTTTCAGCGATGAAATCTGACCTGAGAAGTATTCCCAAAAACGCTGAAAACAACGATTCCCAAACACGCGAAGTAATCTACTCGATTTCGTTTTCAGCGATGAAATCTGACCTGAGAAGCAGAGATTGTTGATTCAGAGCGACGAATAAATCAAAGAGGAATATAATTTCTGGTTGAGATGCACTTCGTATTTATAGACCGCTCAGTCAGCAGTGTAGTAAAGTCCGAATCTGAGACAAGAATGCTATTAGCAAATTACCCCCTACTCTAAAATAAATTGACAAAATCAACAGTTTTATTTGTCTGTACACTCTACAGTAATTGCAAGTACCTCCTACAAAAGTTAGGTCAGAAATAGTACCGCATTGTTTGTTTATTTCTATAATGGGTTTATTTATAATTTGGCAAGACACAGAAACCATTGTTTCCCCCCATGGTAGATAACCATTAAATGGGCCCGGAATGTACCCAAAAAGCAGATGCCATGTCTCGTAGTGATATGACATCAAACAACGGATGATGATGACAAGTCGACGATGACGATGATGAGTCATCGTCATCATCTAGCATCTGGGGATGATGATGATGACATAGATGAGATCTGGGGATGAAGATTGCAATTTGCCATCTATTGCCAAACCCTCGATTGATATCTGTAGGTGACGATCGATAACTTATGATAATTATACGTGATTCAGGATTCCCATGGATTAATAGCCCTGTTTTTTTGTTTTACGAGTCTAAAATTTAACTGCGACCGATTAATTTTATGATAGGAATGAACATTTTCTTCTGAAGTCATCGCTTATACTTTTCTTCAATCGTTTTCATCAATTGAGGTCCAATACTAGTTATACAGAGTTATGATTTGAGTATAGCAAAATAATGTAAAACGAATTACGAAATTATATGGAGAAAGTCATAGAGAAATAAGCGTTGAAGGAGGGAGGGAGGGGGGGCCGGATATATATATATATATATATATATATAGAGAGAGAGAGAGAGAGAGAGAGAGAGAGAGAGAGAGAGAGGGATAGAAGGAGAGGTAAGGCAGAGAAAGGAGGGAAAGAGAGATAGAGAAAGAGGGACAGAGAGAGGTAGAGAGAGAGAGGGAAATAGAGGGGGTTAGAGAGAGAGAGGGTGATAGAGCGATGGAGAGGGAAGGAGGGAGATAGAGAGAGAGGAAATGAGGGAGAGAGTGAGATATAGATAGGGGAGAGAGAGGGGGGAGGGACATGGGGGAGAGAGTGAGAGATAGATGGGGGAGAGAGAGTGAGAGATCGATGGGGACAGAGAAGGGGGACAGAGAGTGAGAGATAAACGAGAGAGAGAGTGGGGGGGCGAGAGTGAGACATAGATGGGAGAGAGTAATGGGGGAGAGAGAGTGAGAGACAGATGAGAGAGAGATTGGGGGGGCGAGAGTGAGATATAGATGGGAGAGACAGATGAAAGAGAGAGAGATGGGAGAGATAAATGGGGAAGAGAGAGAGAGAGATAGATGGGAGAGGGAGATGGGAGAAGTATAGATGAGAGAGAGAGAGAGATAGGGGAGAGATAAATGGGGAAGAGAGATGGGGGAGAGAGAGAGAGAGATAGATGGGATAATGGGAGAGAGATAGATGGGGGAGAGATAGGCGGGACAGATAGGTGGGAGAGAGATAGATGGAAGAGAGAGAGAGATGTGGGAGAGAGATAGAGAGATAAGGAAGATAGCTGGGGAAGAGAAAGTGAGAGAGATACGGGGGAGAGAGAGAGTAGGAGAGGTAGAGAGAGAGGGAGGGAGAGAGAGAGGAGGAGCGAGAGAGTGAAAAAACACGGGATCCTTGTTAATCCATGAAGGAAGAGGAGAGAGGGAGAGGACAGAGAGTCGAGAATGTTAACAGATGATCGTTGTTAATCCATGAAGAAATCATAATAGTTGCTTCGTATTTATCCGAATATCTAATAGCTGTTAAGATAGTTTCAATCACTTAATCATAGCCGTTAAAACAAAATATAATGGCTATGTTAAGATGAATCCTCGCCATTAGATTATTTCGTATCTACGTTTAATCATAGCCGGTAGATTATTTCTTATTTATGTTTAATCTTGACCGTCTATCTTTGAACTTATATTGAATCCTAGCCACTAATTCTCATAACGAGGCTGAATACGCACCTAGTTTCGGACTCCGTTATCAGGGAGCTAGAGAGCAAGAGGGATAGACAGAAGGGAGAGATCAAGGGAGATGGAGAGAGATAGAGAGGGAGAGGTAGAGGAAGAGAGAGATAGAAAGGGGTAAATGTGTAAAACTATATTTGCTTTGCACTTTTGGCCCGAAGGGCGTATCCTGAAAACCATGGAGATCGGCCCAGTGTTCTCGGTTACCGGCCCAATTTGAGACAGTTCGATTTAATACAATTTGGAGTTCGCTCGTATCTTTACAAAATACAAATACAAGTAGAATAATAATAAGTCATTGTGTAAGAAAAGGGAAAAACAAGATAGAATATTCTCGTCCTTATTGTCCGGGACCACCACCGACTTACAGAAGATGAACGGTCCAGATACATCGAGAAGATGGAATTTGTTTTTGAGACGGAAAATCATGTAAAATGATGTATGAGGGAGGCACGTGCTGGTTTGCCCATCACGGGATGAGAGAGAAAGAGAAGGGCCGCGGTTTAAATAAGAATTTACTTTCTAAATTAAAAACTCTACAAAAGTCTCGTGAGTCGCAAGTGGGGCCCGCTTTTTGGGGGCGGAACACAATTATAAGAAAAGTTAAGGGGAAAAAAGGATGGAAATTAAGTGGTTGAAGGGGGTCTCCGTTGGGGGGCTGTTTTAAAATTGTCCGTTCGTCGTTGGCGTTTGTTTTTCTTGCCATTTTCTTCCCATGGGCGGCGCGGACTGTGTCGTCTCCGATCCCCTTCTGCGCAGGACCTGAAGAACCGCGCGATCTCCGTCAAATTCATCAGGTATTACGCTTTTTCGCGGATCTTGGTTCTACTTAGATTCGGTTCTCTTTGATTTCTGTTTTCTGGCGTGATTTCTTGCTTGATCCTCCAATGCGGGCTCCAATTTGCTTCTGATTGCTGTTCTTACGTAGATCGGTGGCGTGTTGGACGGCTGGGATGGCTCACAAGGTTGACCACGAGTATGATTACCTCTTCAAAATTGTGCTGATCGGAGATTCCGGCGTCGGGAAGTCCAATATTCTTTCGAGGTTCACGAGGAACGAGTTCTGCCTTGAGTCCAAGTCCACGATCGGGGTCGAATTCGCCACCAGAACACTTCAGGTGGTTTATCAACTTATTTGTCCGCGATCTATGTTTTCAAATCTTTGTCCGTGAGACGTTTGGTGATATCGAAGGATCGATCCTCTCGCCCACATGTCGAACATATGATATCTCTTTGTGTTTTCCTTCTCTCTCTCTCTCTCATGGAAGACGGCTGATCCCCGTAATGATGAGTCGCATGGAAGACGATTTCGAAATTTTTGTGCAGTTTTCTGAACGAGACCTGAGAATTTTAATTGCCCATTTATTGAACGCTCGATATTTTCATCGTGCAGGGATAAAGATGACGACAACTTTGAACACTTTGTATTCACAAGTTTTAGCGTGTCTTATATTTCCAGGAACTTGCAACTTCAGATTCTCGAGAAGAGAAACTGTCAATGGATCCCTTACTGATTAAAATATAACATTTCTTCAGGGAATTGAATTGACGATGTTTTACTCGGTTGATCTATTTTCTGCTTGATCTCGAGAATGCTCTGCCACATTGATAACACATCTGCGGTCAAGATGATAAATTTTACTTGTGTCTAAGATATTTCATTGTGATCATAACTGCAGAGTAAAATGTGATGTGTTCTGTCTAAGAATTATTCGTTTGCTTGGTCCAGTCCACTGTCTCACGAGATCTTGATGTAATTTTGCTTTGTTTCTTGGGCGACAGGTGGATGGAAAGACTATAAAGGCACAGATATGGGACACTGCAGGCCAAGAACGATACAGGGCCATAACCAGTGCCTACTACAGAGGTGCAGTGGGCGCCCTCCTCGTGTATGACATAACGAAGAGGCAGACCTTTGATAACGTTCAACGGTGGCTTAGAGAGCTGAGAGATCACGCTGATTCCAACATTGTTATCATGATGGCTGGTAACAAGTCGGATCTGGCCCACTTGAGATCTGTTCAAGAGGATGATGGCAGGACACTTGCAGAGAAAGAAGGGCTCTCCTTCTTGGAGACCTCAGCCCTTGGTTCTGTCAATGTTGAGGAGGCATTCAGAACTATACTGGGTGAGATTTATCAAATTGTCAGCAAAAAGGCTCTTGCAGCGCAGCAGAACGCTGCCGCCGCTGGCCCGCCTGGCCATGGCACCACTATCAATGTCTCTGATGTTGGCGGTGGCACCAGGAAGGCCTGCTGCTCCACATAAGCCCTTGAAGCATGTAGGACAAGCTGTAGGGGCTGGTCTAAATTTCTAAAGGTGTGCCACATCCCATCCTGTTTTCTTTCTTTTTTTTTCTTAAAAAAAGAAATTCTAAACATCATTTTGGAAGTTGCGTTTACTTTGAGCATCGCATGTTTTTTTTTGGCGCTTCTTTATCTTCAAATACTTCGTTATAGGCACATAGTATGTGTGTTTCGTACGGTGGAAGACTTGCATTTTTCTTGAGGCATCATCATAGAATGTGTGGTTTCACAAAGACATCACCTTGATTTTTCTATGATGACTTTTCTGAAAGGATTATTTGAATCATTTATATATTATATACAATTTTGTGTTCTTGTAAATGTCTCCTTGAAATCAAAGTCATTATGCAACTATAATGGGGGAGTGATGTACATATATCCCTCGTCAAACATCCGAGAGTAATTACATAAACATCATGATTCCTACTACGTTGATTATTTTACTCAAAATTTATGTCATGGAAGTTAGAAGTCTGTGACCTGGAATATTTGGAAAGTTTTCAAAATTTTTGTCATGCACGGATGCAAGATTTAAGCTTCAACTTAAGATTACCAAGTTGAGATGGGTTCATCTGGATGTTATCAAATCAATTTAATTCAGATCCAGATTTATAGCGGTACAAAATTTTCTTCAAGATAGATCTCTTGTGGAGAAGTTTCTTGTCTAGAATTAAAAATCTATAGACGCTCCATAAATTTCACATGAAAGATGAGCATATCTAGTCGGCCCACAAGTGAAAAAAGTTCATTCTACCATGTTGCATTGTATTTCCGATATAACAAATTAAAAAGAAAGAACGATTATTTTGCAATTATGATATTGTTGTCTATTAGGGTCATGTGTTCTGATTTATTATGACCTTTTTTATATCATTTACCACTTTCCGAATCTGACAAAAAATCATTTTTTTTACTCTCATGTGTTACTATAGGCATCTAGGCATGTGCATCTATTCCTCCTAGTTACCTATTTATTTTTCCCTTTAATATTTGTCAAATGATATTGGTCGGTGATTCAAAGTGCGGTTTACTTTGAAGGTGTCTGATATAAATATTTATTTATTTATCTAAAATTCAGCTTCTCTTTTTGTTTGTTTTATATCCAAAAATTCATAAGCTCTGACTGATAATTTAGTAAGTTAAATAAGTGTTTCTTTGTCATCGATAATATTGAAGAAATCATATGATATGGACATTCACAAGCCCAAATCTATCTGGTATAAATATTAATTCCCATGGGTTGAATCGCTCTGTTAAATCCCACAGATTTTAGACCATGCTCTGTAGATTGTGTTGCGCAGATCAAATGCTCTGTCTCATATTTATTTCCAGCTCTGGTGTTTGAGATCGATTCAGTTCCAGTTATTTAAGAGTTTTACACGTCGTAACATTTTTTTTCATTCCATTTACATGTTCGATTTCATCTTTTCTTCTCTTATCATAGCCTAGATCAGTAAGAGATTTGATCAGATATAGGTCTCAATGTGAGACATAAAGACAGCAGTAGAACACAACACTCTGAATTTGATAACCATTCGCTCACAATTTCAAAATCCTAACCATTATGCTTGGCACAGTTTTGAGTGGAACTTCTGTTTGTGTTTAAGTTTATGTCGTCTTGCCATTTTGGAACTTAAAACTTGGCTAAACCAATTTACGAAATTTACTCGAATTTGATAATGTGCACATTTGGGCATACTTCGGAAACTGGATTAAAAAGTTCTGTATAATTTGTATTTATTCTTACACTTCTTTTAGGCAATTGCTTTTAGGTTGCTATTGAAATAAGTAACGTAATATATATAACAAGACTATTGCTTCAAATGTTGGTTCACCTATCATTTCATATGATGAAATTAATAGTTTGATGACTTACCATGATTACTGATAAAGGTTGAAGACTCAAAAGAAGCTGAACGATCACTAAGGGTGATGAAATTCTCATGAGCATTTCCAAAATATGCCCACAACCATGATAATTCGAACATATTTTGGAAAATGGATTGAATCATTTTTTTGTGATTTTTATTGATTCGTACAGTTCTTATAGCTCACTAGTTTTAGGTTACCATTGAAATATGTAACACAATATATATAACAAGATTACTGCTTTAAATATGATGAATATAATAGTTTGACGAGTAATCAAGACCATTACTAAAAGTTGGAGAGTCAAAAGACGGTGAAGATTCATAAGTATGTGAAAAATGAAAACCATAAGCTCAAGGACATGAGACCATATCGACTGTGCAAGCGATTACGTAGTGGAAAGTATTACTAATTTATAGAAAATACTAACAGCCCAGTTCATTAGAATCAAATATCGAACTAATAATATTATTATTTCCCATCAACAATCAATAATCCACAGCCAATGACTGTCCTGGATGACTACAATATCAAATGTCAATGAATATAAAAAGCTATAACATATTGGACAAATGACATTTCTGTCTTGAGTTCCATCTAGTTTAATAAACATTCAAAATAGAATTGATCGCAATTTTTCTATGAAATGTTGGATTAATCATCCCTAAAGAAATGTTGACACTGTCATCTGCATGGCGACATTGATCGATTGTCAAATATTTATCTAAAAGAAATGAAAGGCAATACACATTTTCATCTTCCTATTTTATGAAAAATAGATGTAATAATCTATGGGATGATACTTAAGAGTTTTACAAGTCATTGGTAATCCCTAAAAATATATATTTATTGATATTTGATGGGCATAAAAGTCAACGATCTAAGTGTGGTATCTCGTTTGTGTAAGAACCTTATTCTTTAATCAAATTTGGCATAAAATAAAACTCCATTTGAGATTCTTTCTTCAAATTTGAAAACACATAAATTATGAATAAATCAGTGAAAAAACTTTATTTAGTGAGATAAAATAGGCAATATCAATAAATATGTTTATATGTAGCTTTAATTTCAAAATGATATAACAAAAATTCAATAATAATATATAGTAATATTAATCTGAATATTTTTATATTCTATATTTTGATCAATATTCCCCTATGACGTTTTAAGGAGCCCTAAACCATAACTGTCTCAAATAGGTAAATACAACAATAAATGAGAAGAACAAAGTTAACTTCAAAATACTATGTGCTGTCTTTTACCAACAATCCGTACACAGATTGGCAATGGAAATATTAACCCCACGTTACACCAAAAAACATTCTAAATATTTCTCAAACCCTGATATTACATTATCCAAGACACATTGTTATACATTATCAAAAAATCAGTTCAAAGCCCTATATCAATTTTCACAATCTCTCAAATTGAACTTTTACCTCATGTCAAGTGTACTCAGAGAAAATAATTGGCTCAGAAGTAATTAGCTAACACAAATGTGTCAATACTAACAATAAAATACCCTAATCACTCCATAATTTTTTTATTCCCAAATATAACATCTCTTAACTATCAAATAAACTTTGTATTCTTCAAATCAACTCTCCATCCCATTGATATTTATTTCATTTAATAGGATACTAAAATTTTCAATTCAGTTATGTTTTATGAGCTATATTTCTCTCATTTCTGACTACACAATTTCTTTCACAGGAAGAGGACTTTCTTTGATGTAATTTTTTAAAATAACCTGGAAGCGAACATATCAAAAAGAGATAAAAGTCACGAAACCCACAGGAGGTGTAAATAGTATAAATAAAATTTATTCCACATTTCTCATACCTGTGGCCACTAACTATGAATGTCATGCATACATAAATTACAATTGTTCAAATTTAACATTAGAGGAAGGTCTAAAATTCCTCCTTGTCTCATCATAGTGCTTGATTTTGTCCAAAGGAAAATTGATGTCATGCTTTATTGAATAAATATCAACTTGGATGATTGTGCCAATATATTTTTCTATAAATCGTTAAGACTTAAAAAAAACTACTCGATGATTTATACAACTTCTGCAGAGTTGAATCCATAACTGTTCACTCGTCGAATGTGTTTTTGGAAGACACATAGATGTTTGACCTTTGTATGTATCGACACAGTCCTTGAGATGTTGGATATCCTCATGATGCTGGATATATTGGAAATATGCAGAATGTGTCAGTTGAGGACAACTTAGGGTTGGGTAGATCTAGTTATAAAACACATGAAAAAATAATGGATGAAGTAATGTGGATAACCAAGAATGAAGTCAAGGATATTATGTGGCAGTCAAGCCGATCACACCACCGTGTTTAATTAAAGGTCATTGAATAAAATATTAGTTCATTACTATTCTATTGTGATGTTTATAATAAAGTCCATGAATATGTGTAATGACCTTATGAATTATGGTGAGATCATATTACAGTGATTGCTCGTCTTTCAACATGTATCCTAAGTATTCCTATCTGATGGATAGTCAAAATGGACATCGAATTATATGGATTGAAGAACACTATATGATCCTACTTTTACAATAAGTATGGTTGATCTTGTGGATGTTAGTGTGGCAACACTAAGGACACATATTGGGTGTTCTTTGGAGAAGGGGTTCACTTAATTAATCCAAAGAATCCCTGAATGGTATTATACCTAAAAGTTAATCAGGTTGATTCATGTTGCATTTGTATAAGTGATCCATTGACCTGAGACATCACGGACTTCTAGTGGATGGATTACTATATTTTGGCTACAACTCACGAGTCGCTAACGATAGGATTCAAACAAGTCATAGCTCAGATCTAGGAAGAAGTCCACGAAGATGATTGTGTGGTCAAGACGGGATCATCTGCCCTCGGTATAAGAGGAGATTGACTCACGTAAGACGATGCAGGTTAACCAAATCTAAGACATTGAATAAAACCCTTGTCCCCCATGTAGATGGCATACTCACAACATACAAATTTTCCTCTGTTAGTTTAAGGATTGGGAACAGCCTGGCACTACAAGTATGAAACTTAGCGATCGATTGTCGATATTATCTTTGTTATAATCAGTCATTCTTGTAAATTGTTGTCTCCAATGCAGATGCATGCAAAATGACATGATCAATGAATGAGACACAATAAATAAAAGGCAGGAAAAAGAATACGGAGGTTAAGCTCTACTAATTTGATAGAATGACCATGGACGACATAGGGATTGTGATAATGTGCTATTAATACAAAAGATCAGGCATATTACAGTAATTTGTGCATTAAAATTTCCTTAACTGTATGTTATCACATTTAAAAATGCTTAAAACACTCTTTAATGTAAATTTATAATTTTCCTCAAGTGATTGTACTCTCACACACTTTCTGAAATCATATCCATGAATAAATTATTTTTTAAGTCATAAAGTTTCTCTTGAACTGCTAAAGCTATTAACTAATGTTTTTCAATTTAACCCTTATTCGTCTCAAATTTTCTTGTGACTAAATGACTGCGAAATTAATCTGTATGGTAAAAGACTATTTGTATATTTATGTTGATTTTTAAATTTGCATTTCTTTCGTTATCTTTGAGTTTATGTGTCACGTGCCATGCATTGACTGTGATTAGGTACTTAGTGTTGGGTTCTATAGGCCTTGACATGGATGAACAAAAAAAAAACGATTCGCAGCGGAAGACTTTTGCAAATTGAACGTCATCAACAAGAACATTGAAATGAGGTACCTTTGCACGAATTTCATTCATGATTTCTTCGATCCCGGAGCGAGACGAGTCGAGCTGCTCAAGTGTGCAGCCTCTAGACGTATCCACGCATTCCTCGACACGTCGGATCTCCTCCTTCTTGTTGACGAGCCCCGTTCTTTCTCCATCGGCGTCATTACATCATCCCGATCACATCAGGGATGGAGAGGGGGTGTGGGGAGAGTGGAGAAGAAGGGGAAAGGCCCCTAAAAAATTCTGGCCTAGGTGAATTTCGTTCACGGGCTTCTCTTATTTACACTAAGTGGGTATTTTTCATAAAACCACCAAAACTTAAGTATATCTTCCGACATCCAAAAGACCATTTGCGTGTGACCCTCTAGGCCCATGTATCAGTCTAGTTAATGACTCCAGCGACCCAATAACCTTTATTGGCCTTCCAAATTAATTAACTATATCATCATATAGATTCATTAATGTCGGATCAATTTAACCCAATCGATAGGTCAAGACTCCGACACGTGGGGTGCCAAGCTATACCTCGTGTCCTAGAAGATACAAAGGAGTGTGTATCAACTCACTCATGGAACCTGTTCATCATCGGTTACCATGTATGTATAATCCCTCATCCACTTGATGCTCCTTGGACGACTTAAGGTATGGTCAACTGTCAAACCCTAATCGATCATCTGAGTTAGTACTGATGCATTCGGAAATCATCGGAGAACTCTTCTCCGATATTTCACTTCCTTGGCCAAGGACTTCATTGCATCATCTTCCTTGAGTTGTCACCTCTTATACCGAGGGTGGACGATCCCATCTTGACCACTCAATCATCTTCATGAACTTCTTGATGTACCCGAACTAAGACTATTTAGAATCCCATGATTAGAGACTCATTGGCCATAGCCAAAGTACAACCGTCTGTCCACAAGATGTCTTTGGTGTCTCAGGTCTAAGGACCACTTAGACAACCATGACGTGAATCAACCTGATTGACAGTTCGATATAATACCAATCAGGGATTCATACGGATCAATTCAGTGAGCTCTTTCCACTAAAGAGCACCCACTATCTATCCTTAGTGTCTCCACACTAATGGCTACGGGACCGGCCATACTCATCATATGAGTGAGGCTAGATAGTGCTATTCTATCTGGATACTTCAATGTCCTTCTCACATATCCTTTGAATAGGAATGTTTAGAACACATGCTTAACGTCTAGTAATCTCAATATTACGATCTCATCATAATTCACTAAGTTCGATCATCTATTCATGGACTTCATTATACACATCACACGTGCACTATAATGAATATGTTCTATTAATGAACATGGAACGAGATGTGGAATGTGTGATTGGCTTGCCGGCCACATATATTTCCATCACATAGCAAGTTCAGCAATTAGTTTACCTAATCATTGGGTGCCATGTCATTTTGATCTCATGATTTGCAAGGTCAGAATTACTCATTATGAACTAATTAGTTTATTTTAAAAAAATAGAGAGGGATGTGTTGTAGATTAAATTGGAGAAATTGATTAGCATTTAAGTCAAAAAGTTCTGATGTATACATGGCACGAAAGAAAGAATGAAGCCCTTTTCCTGCAATAAATGCACGTGGAAACACAATGACATGGTGTAATAAAAAATTGATTTAATAACAAGTAATTGTCACATGTCAGATAATTGCCACATGTTAAACACGTGATATGACCACACTAGAAGACTAGTATATTATATTTTATATTTTACAGTTATGTTTTTTTATTTCATGCATAGGATACACGTGGAAAATTGGATGCAAATGGATTAAGCTAAGAATAACGGGATTTTTTACACCAATCACAATGCAAATTTATGGGAAAGTGATGTGCGCATAGAGTTAAATAATTTGGTTGCAATTTGGTGGAGTTGCTCTACCATTCTTGATCCTATTTTTTGTCGTCAAAACTGATTACACATTTTAGAAGGTTAATATGACCATATTTGCATCTTTATTTGTATTGAATTGATCATATATGTGTGTTATCAAGCTTAAAATGATTAAATCCATTTTTAGAATAATGTTTTGAACTTTGTGATGTTTAAAATATTTTACGTATTTTTCTCATGCGAAATTATCAAAGAACATAATGTTTGAGTCATGATATAATTTTCTTGAATATTTTGGCATTATATTAGAAGCGATATCATTTTTAGTTCAACATATTTATTTCTATTTTTCTGAATCAACGACTATTTTAAAATTATTTAATGGCTCTTTATTTTTTCCGGACTTCCAAATTAGAGGAGAGACCAAATCGAAGGGCTGAAAATAGTACACATTCAAATAGCAATGTCTAACAATATAGAAGGATTTTTGGCTTAAAATTTTGAGCAAACCTTCCTTTCTCCTGACTCTTTCCAATCCATATGTTGGATCTATAAATAGAGCCTCAGATCATTGTAAAAACTATATTTAAGCTAACTTCCTCCTAGAGGGGCGGATTGAAAGAAAGTGAAGTTTTGAAGGTCCATCAAAAGTGTTCTTCGTGTCTTGAGTGCTTGGGGACATCAACATTTAACTAGAAATGTTGAAATACATGAGGAAAATGTTGGGATCGATGTCTTCTTTTGGCCATGGAAAACACATTCCATGGATGGGGAAGCATGTTGATCGATTCACAATCAATCTTTAAAACAAAATATTGTAACTTTTTGGGTAACTTATTCCGCCCTTTACCTGCTCACTTTGAGATCGTTCTGAAGCCGTTCACGTGTCCGACCTCTAGAAGTATCCATGCGACCACTTGGCATGTGGATCTCCATCTTTTCATCTTCAACTCTTCTTGGAAACTCTCTCCGTGGTTGATGTAGAGAATGAAGAAAGGGGGGCTCTCAAATCAGGCTTGCATGGGTGCTTAAAATGAGACCCCTTTCCCTCTTTATATTTCACTTAAGGTTTTTCTCAAAAACCCTCCAAAGTAAAATATATCCGCCAATTCCCTTATGATCTTTTGCGTGTGACCCTCTAGACCCATGTATCATTCTAGTTAATAACTTTAATGTCCCAATAACATTTATTGACCAAATTTATTAATTAACTATATCAACATATAGATTAATTAAATAAGGATCAATTTAACCCAATCGATAGGTTAAGTTTCCAGCCCGTGGGGTGCCAAGCTATACCTTGTGCTCTAGAAGATACCGAGTAGTCTCAAACTCTCTCATGGAACCTTTACCGTCATCGATTGCTGTATATGTATAATCCATCATCCATGCGAGACTCTCGAATGACTTAGGGTATGATTTAGCGTCAAACCCTAATCCATCATTCGATTAGTACTGATGCGTAACGGGGATCATTGAGAACTCCATCTTAAATATCCTCACTGGCCTAGCCAGGGATTTTTCTGCATCGTCGTCCTTGAGTCAATCTCCTCTTATACCAAGGGCGGATGATCCCATCTTGACCACTCAATCATCTCCGTAAGCTTCTTACTACATCTGATCTATAACTTATTTTAATCCCATGATTAGAGGCTCATAAGTCATAGTCAAAATGTAGTTGTCCACTCACGAGCTGTCTTTGGTGTCTCAGGTCAGCGGATCACTTATACAACCGTGACTTGAATCAACCTGATCGACATTTAGGTATAATACCATTCAGGGATTCGTACGGATCAATTCAATGAACTCTTTCTCTAAAAAACACCCACTATCTGTCCTTAGTGTTGCCACACTAATAGCTACAAGATTGGGTATACTTATCATATAACTAGAATCAGCTAGTGCTATTCTATCCGGATAATTTGATTGTCCATCTCGACTATTTATAAAATAAGATTATTTAGAATACATGTTTAAAGACTAGCGATCATTGTATTATGATCTCATCATAATTCACTAAGTCATTGCACATATTCGTGGACTTCATTATAAACATCACAAAGATTAATCATTAACACAAATATTTTATTCAATCAACTTAAATGAACGTGGTAGTGTGATTGGCTTGACGGCCACATAATATCCATCAATCTCCCACTTGGACTAAAGTCAATCACCCTTGTTCAACAATGCCATTGTTTGACAATGACGCTCAAAGACTTCATGAGCTAGTGGCTTAGTTAGTGGGTCTGCTATGTTGTCGATTGATGGAACCCTTTCCATCACAATATATCGTCGTGCAATGATCTCCCTAATCAAGTGAAATCACCTTAGAATGTGTATTGACTTCGGATGAGACCGTGGCTCTTTCGCTTGTGCTATTTCACCATTTTTGTCGCACAACAACGGAATAGGTTCTGAGATGGAAGGAACAATGCCAAGTTTCGTGATAAATTTCTTCAACCAAACTACTTCCTTGGTTGCCTCGGCTGTTGCTATGTCTTCAGCTTCTGTCGTCGAGTCTGCGGTAGTACTCTGCTTGAAATTCTTCCAAGATATCATGCCTCCGTTCACTGTGAATAGGAATCCAAATGTAGATCTACTATCGTCTGGATCCGATTGGAAACTTAAGTCAGTGTAACCCTGGAGCTTTAGCCCCTCTCCTCCATAAATCAGAAATAAATGCTTAGTCCTTCTCAAATACTTAAGGATGCATTTCACTGCTACCTAGTGTTCCTCTCCTGGGTCTGCCTGAAATCTGCTCGTAACACTTAGAGCAAAGGCAACATCAGGCCTAGTACATAGCATCATGTTCATGATGGATCCAATATCCAAAGCATATGGAACTTTAGACATCATCGCTCTATCTTTAGAAGTCTTAGGTGAGTGCTCCCAAGATATTTGAACTCCATGTCTCATCGGTATGCGACCTCTCTTAGAGTTCTACATGCCAAACCTTTTGACAATGGTGTCTATGTACATATATTGGGACAATCCTAGCAACCTCCTCAATCCATCTCTATAGAGTATTCCCAATACGTAGTTTGCCTCTCCCAAATCTTTGATGGTGAAGTTCTTGGATAACCATGACTTTACAGATGACAACATTCCTACATCATTCCCAATGAGTAGAATATCATCCACATATAAAATTAAGAAAGTGATTGCACTCCCACTAGTTTTCTTGTATACACACGGTTCATCTTCATTCTTAATGAAGTCATAAAATCTGATAGCCTCATCAAATCTGAGATTCCAGCTCCTCGAAGCTTGCTTTAATCCATAAAGGGATCTTTCCAACTTGCATGCCATATCTGGAAATTCCTTGGATTCACACCTCTTCCTATACACCTCTTCATATAGATCTCTTCCTCAAGGTTTCCATTGAGGAAAGCGATCTTGACGTCCATTTGCCAGATTTCATAGTCGTGGTGTGCAGCTATGGCGAGAAGAATTCTGATTCACTTTATCAAGGCAACTGGCAAAAATATTTCATCATAGTCAACTCCTAGCCTTTGATGATAACCCTTTGCAACAAGTCTTGCCTTGTATGTGTCAACTTGTCCATCTGCATCGATCTTTTTTAAAGATCCACTTACACCCGATAGGTACTATACCTTCGGGAGGGTCAACCAAGTCCCATACTTGATTTTGGTGCATGGAGTGGATTTCAGAATCCATAACTTCTCGCCATCTTTGAGAGTCAACTGAATCGTCGTATGTCAAAGGATCATCATCCTTAAGATGTAGTGTCTCGACTTCACATGATACAATATGTCCGATATAGTGATCAGGTTGTCTCACTTCTCTTTCTGACTTACGTGGCTCTAGTATAAACATGTTCATGAACTGAGCGCTCATCTGATGAGCTAGTATTTGTGTCTTGATTTGGAATTTCTTCCAAACTACTTTACTCCCACTATCTTCTCCTAGAAGATATTCATCCTCTAGGAAGATAGCCCTCTTTCAAACAAAAACGGTTTGTTCCCCAGGCTGGTAAAAGTAGTATCCATGTGTCTCTTTTGGATATCCCACAAATCGACACAACTCAGTTCTAGGTTATAGCTTTCCTAGGTCATGCCTCTTCATGTGGGCAGGACATCCCCATACTCTAGCATACATAAAATTCGGTCTTCTCCCTCTCTATATCTCATATGGTGTGGAAGTTACTGCCTTATTAGGTAACATGTTCAGTATATGTGCTGTTGTTTCAAGCACATATCCCTAGAGGAACACTAGTAGTTTTGAGAAGCTCATCATAGATCTTACCATGTCTAACAAAGTTTGATTTCTGCTTTCTAACACCCCATTCATTTGTGGTATATATGGAGGAGTCAGCTGAGTCAAGGTACCACTGTCCTTCATGTATTGAGTGAACTCTGTACTTAAGTATTCTCCACCTCGATCCGATCAAAGTGTTTTAATACTCTTTCCAGATTATTTCTCTACTCCTTTCTTAAATTCCTTGAATTTCTCAAGAGCTTCGAATTTATACTTCATTAAGTAGACTCATTTGTATCTAGAGAAATCATCGATGAAAGTAATGAAGTAAGAACAACCATCTCTAGCTTGGACAGGCATAGGACCACATACATCAGAATGTACGAGTTCCAAGATGCCCTTGGCACGCTCACCATTCCCTGAGAATGGTGATTTGGGTAACTTACTCCAAATCACATGTTTCATATGATTCAAAATCAAACGAACCCAAGTATGCATCCTTATGCAACTTTAGTAATCTTCCATTTCCAACATGCCCAAGCTGGCAGTGACATAAATAGGCTATGTTCAGTGATTGTTTACTACTCTTAGGAGAAACATACTTGGAGATTATAAGAGGAAACATCCATCAAGTACAACCCATTGACCAATGGTACAGATGCAACCAATTTATTCTGAAAATAAATGGAACAGCATTTGTTCATAATGGTCACAGTGTACCCCAGTCTATCCAAATATGAAACAGATACAATGTTATTTATTATGCTAGGAACATAATAGCAGTCTTCTAAAGATAGGAAATTGCCAGATGGAAGCTTTAGGTTCACTATCCCCACAATGAACAAAAACTCTTGTGCCATTTCCCACTCTCAGCTCCACCTCGCCTATGCTCAGCTTTCTTCTACTTGTCAGCACCTGAAGCATCACCATGCTTCTTTTGAGCTATCTCATTGAGGTACTTCTTGCAGTTCCTCTTCTAGTGGCCCTTTGTTCCGTAATGGAAGCACGTGCCTTTCTCGGCGTTGTCCTTTGTCGGTGGTGCTTTCACTCGCTTCTTCCCATTGTCTCGCCTTGAGGCAAACACCGCCTTTCTCTTCTTGTTGGTCCTACCAACAAAGAGAACTTGGGGCTTGTACTTCAGAAGGTTGCCCTTGGCGGTGGTAAGCATGTTAAGCAACTTTGGAAGATTCGTCTAAATTTTGTTCATGTTGAAGTTAACAATGAACTGGGAGAATGAATCAAGAAAGGATCGAAGAATGAAGTCCGTGCTCATCTCAACGGGGAGTTCAACTCCCAGCACTGCCAACCTTTCATCGACTCAATCATCTTTAGTACATGAGTTTGCACGAAAGAGGATTTGGTCATGCAAGCTCTGAATAGGCTCTTTGATATCTCATATCTTAGAGTCCTACTATGTTCATTGAATAACTCCATCAAATGGAGTACCATTGGCCTTGTCTCCATATCTTCTTGTTGCCTCTACAACTCATAGCACATAGAAGCTCGCATGTAGCATAATATCCCCTTCGCATCGCATGTAGAAGACCGTAGTGGAGCCATCTTTCCACTTCTGATATTCCATAATATCCCCTTCCGTTGCATCCGATGCAAGCTCTCTCGGGCCATTAGTTTCAAGGACGTAGGCTATGTGCTCAGTGATGTCGGACGTCATCGCAGACGTCGTCCAATCGACACCGAATATGATTGTTCGCTGCTGACAAGGGATAAAGTACCAGATTACCACAATGTTGTCGTCTGATAGATACCCTAACGGGTTATGTAACTATGAGATGATGATGACGTAGGACGACTATGGAAAAGGTGACTGAGGGGATGGATGGATGATGACGGGTAAAGGGTAATAGACGGGTTTGTAGGGAGGGATAAAACAGCCACAGAAATACACGCGGTCGGATTCGGACTTTAAACTGGTGGTGCAGCTCCGACCCTTGTCGAGGGCGAGAGTACTGTCTTCACCCACCGCGACGATGCTTAAGCACCGAAATCAATATCCGAATTCGCGTCGCGAGGGGACACTCGAGAAAGAGAGAGAAGAAGTGGGAAATCCAAACCAAATCTAATTCTGACGGCGGTGGAAACTTCTCAAGAAAATACTGGACGGAGAACACTTTCGACACCAAAGAGTTCATGTGTACCTCGGCACCGTAGTGCGTGAAGAGGTTGCAGGGAATTCAGATCGTGACGAGGCTGGGCGAATCCGGGCGTTGAGTGGGCCACTGGACGAGGAAGATTTTGGGTGTTCCGAGCGTTGAACGGCCCTGGTAGAGTCAGGCGTAGGCGGCTCGAAGCGCGTGCGGCTCGAAGCGTCGGACGACATCGACGACAACCGGCGGCCAGGGGCGCTCTGGGCGGCGGCCTAGGACTGCCTTGGGCGGCAGCGTGGGGTGGCCTAGGGCGGCGGCCTTGGGCTGCCTTGGGCGGCAGCCTGGGGCGGCCTGGGGCGGCGGCCTTGGGCTGCCTTAGGCTGCAGCCTGGGGCGGCCTGGGTGGCCCTGGCTGGGGCGGCCTGGGCGACCTTGGGCGGCCCTGTTGGGGCGGCCTAGGGCTGCTCGTGGGCAGCTCTGGCCTGGGCAATCTGGGGCAGCCTTGGGCAACCCTGGCTGGGGCGGCCTGGGCAGTCTTGGGTGACCCTGTTGGGGCGGCCTAGGGCTGCTCGTGGGTGGCCCTGGTAGGGGCGACCTGGGGCGGCCTTAGGTGGCCCTGGCTGGGGCGGCCTGGGCAGCCTTGGGCGGCCGTGTTGGGGCGGCCTAGTGCAGCTCGTGGGCGGCCCTGGCAAGGGCGGCCTGGGCAGCTGTGGGCGGCCCTGGCAGGGGCAGCCTGGGCGTGACCTTGGGCGGCCTGGTAGGGGCAGCGCGGGCGGCCTAGGGACGCCAGGTCTGAGAGAGAAAGAGAGAGAGAGAGAGATGAGATGAGGAAGAGGAAGAGATGGCTGGCGACAATGACCGGCGACGCGAGGAGGTGGTAGTAGCGCTGGCGACGGAGGCGCCGGGGTAGGGTTGAAGAAGGGATAGGGAGGCTTGGGTAGTCCTCCAAGAAGAGTTAAACAAAAACTCAATTCTTGAATTATGACTGCCTGATGTTTCTTGAAAACAATGGCCTATATATAGGCCTTGGAGGAAAGAGAAAATGATGAGAAATTAGAGACGAGAAAGTAAAGACGTGCGTCGTGTCACTCCAAAGGGCAGTTGTGGATCTGCCTCTTGCGTCGTGTCATGACGTGCATAGGGACGTGCGCGGGTGGAGACGTGCTTGTCGACGGCTGCAGTGTGTTGACTTTGGTGTTGACTTTGGTTGACCGTGGCGACGCGTTCAAGGATGATGTGTTGGCATCCTCGCCATCAGATGAATGCCCTACGTGTCCTACGTGCAGGCTCTGACTCGAGGGGGCGCCGAGCTCCAAGCTTGGACAGTAGTCGCTGGGTGACAGCGACGGGGGCCTCTCGAACCTCGTCGGAGAGACGAGGACGTCAACGGCCGAACAGACTCAATTCGTTGGGCTTGCACGTCAAGGACGTACTCGTCCGTACTGGTAAGACACTCACAATCGTAGTTATCTCTCATTACCCTCTCTCACTTACCTAGCCCGAGCGCGGTGGAGATGGGACAAAAGAATACTGCAAGAGAATAATTATACGAGCGAGGGGAGAGGACGGCGTACCTCGTCGACGGTGGCTCGTAATGCAAGATCTCATCTTTGTCGGCGGCGTGTCGGAGCAGGTGGAGTGGAGAGACGCCGGAGTACATACGACAGCTCGACGTGCAGCGGATGGTGCAGGAGCGATGCTAAAGGGCGCCGGAGGGGAGGCGGAGTCGAGGATGCTTGCGGGTTGTCCCAACAGTGGCCGAAGGCGTGGAGCCGGGATGCGGCTCGATCGTTCTAGTCGGCCGGAGTGGGCGTGGTGGTTGGTCGGTTCGTCTGGCTTGACAAAATAGATCGTTTGGGTCGTCCGGTTTGGTTGACGGGGTCAACCTGGCCGGTCGGGTTGTACAACGAATCCAACCCTCCGAGATTGACCGGCCCCGGTCGATCGGGTTGGATCGGACCGGCCGATTGGGTCAGACCAATCGATCAGTCGGGTCAGACGTTGCAGTCGGGTGCGGGATCGGGGTCGATCCGCGGCGGCCGGCGTCCACGCCGGGGGCCCGTCGACGTGCTGGAGGTCCGGCGTGGATGAGGGCAGCGAAGACCTTGTCCTATTCGTCCTGCCCTGGGGTGGTCTAAAGGCCGGCGGACGCCGGTCGCGGTCCGGCGAGGCAGGTCGTCGGTAGAGAGCCTGACCCGATGACGGGGAATGGAGGGGGGCGGCAGTCTCTGGCCCTTCTCGACTAGGTTGGATGCCCCTTTCCCTTCCCCTCTTCCTCTATCATTCTTCTTCTCCCTGTTTCTTCTTCTTCTTCAACCTTCCCTTTGTGTTCTTCTCTTGACGAGGAAGGGAGAGGCCAGCAGCTGTTTGATGAAATGTCTCTTAGAAAATCACTGGTCTCTAAGGACTTAGGGCACCCATCTCCTCCCTTATATGGGGGGAAGGGGGGAAATGGGCCCTAAGTGGGCCTTAACTGGTCCATTTGGGGAGCCCTTATAAGTGGGCTCCCCTTTACAAACAAAGATACCAATTCTACTGGCCATCGCTGAAACGCGACGTCGGCAACATCGTTGCCCAGTGCCGCGTTTGTGCATTGGCCAAACAGTTCAAGAAGAGCGCCGGGTTATACACCCCGCTACCAACGCCCAAGCGTCCTTGGGATGACGTTAGCATGGATTTTGTTCTAGGACTTCCCCAGACCGCACGACGAAACGACTCCGTCATGGTCGTCGTTGATAAGTTCTCGAAGATGGCGCACTTCGTGCCCTGCGTGAAGACGTCCGACGCCACGAAGGTCGCACAACTGTTCTTCCGAGAAATTTTGCGCCTCCACGGTCTGCCAGCTTCGATCGTGTCCGACCGAGACGCCCACTTCACGAGCTATTTCTGGAAGACCTTATGGAGTCTCCTCGGTACACGGCTCAAATTCTCGACTCCATACCACCCGCAGACCGACGGTCAGAAGGAGGTCGTCAATCAAAGTTTGGGCAACCTACTACGTTCTTTAGTGGGCGAACACCTCGCGACTTGGGATTTGATCATCCCTCGCGCCGAGTTCGCATACAACGCCTCGGTGAACCGCACCACCCGGTTGAGCCCGTTTGAGATCGTCTATGGCCAAGCCCCTCGTAGCCCACTAGACTTAGCACCTGTTGACCCGCATGTTAGGGTATCCGAGGATGGCATTGCATTCGCCCAACATATTTCTGCATTGCATCAGCATATTCATGATATGATCACGAGCCAAAATGCATTGTACAAGCAGTCTGCCGACTTGCACTGCCGACCCCGAGTCTTCGATGTGGGAGAACTAGTGATGGTTAGGCTTAGACCGGAGAGATACTCTCCCGGGACGCCTACGAAGCTACATGCTCGTAGTGCCAGCCCGTTCTCGATCCTCCGAAGGGTGGGCGAAAATGCCTACGTCGTCGAGATTCCTCCTACGTGGGGAATAAGCTCCATGTTCAACGTGGCGTATTTGGCTCCGTACCAGACCCCTTCTCACCCCCACACCCAAGCCTCTCTAGACCCATTCAGTGTGAGTGAGCTTGCCGCGACCACTCCCCCATTTGTTTCACCCGATTGGCACAAGGCGATCGACTATGTACTGCAGGAGATAATTGACTATGCAGGGGACGAAGTTTCGAGGAGGTTCTTGGTACGGTGGCTAGGACGAACCAGCGCAGATGACACGTGGGTATCAGAGGCAGAGCTCCGCCGCCTTCGACCGGATCTACTTCAGCAGTTGCCATTCGACACCCCTGACTCGCCGGAGTCGAGTTCTTCCGACCCCGGGAGGATTGATGGCGCAGCGCCAGCAGCAGCACCAGAAACATCTTTGGAGACGTCATCATTGTCTCCGGCAGCTCCGGCAGCAACCTCGGATACGTCTTCTGAGACGTCACCGTCTTCCCCGACACCGCCAGCCGTACATGTTCAGCCCGCTCGGCAAGCCAAAGCGACGGTAACGGACTTTTATCTTCGTCTTTACATTTTTGTTCGTTCATCGTTTTCTGTCATGAACTTCGTCGTTCGTTGTTTTCTTACGCACTGTGATCACGTGTAAGGAGGGAGGTTCGACCCTATAAGGATCTCCCCTCCCCCCTCCCTGTGTTCTTCTTTGTTCTCCTGGTCTTCCTTGTTGTTTTACTTCCTCGGTCCTAAGTCATAGGATGTCCTTTTATTATGTCTTTGGGTTATTTTTGGTCTAAGCAGGTCGCCCCATTTCCCCCCTATATAAGGGAAGAGGGTTGCCCTAAACAGAAGTTATCGATGAATTTTGAAGAACTATTTTCTCTCGACGGAGAATTAGGGTTCCGCCTAGGAGAAAGAGGAAGGAAGGAGCAAGAAGGAGGAGAAGAAGGAGGGCAGAAGGGGGGTGGAATAGATGGACCTGGGAGACGGCTGTTGTGGTCGCTCGCCCCCTCCCCTCCCCGCGCCTGGACTGTTGTCGTCGACGTAACCCTGACCAGGAGCTCTGGTTTTCTTCCCTGCCGGTACATTGCCGCCAGCAACCAGTTGCCACCACTGGTGCTCACCTCCGACGTCTCGGTGAGGCGCTTCGCGCCGATCCGCCCGGTCGGCGCCACCCGCCAAATCACCCGCTCTCGGCGAACTCTCGCCCGCACTAGGCTCGCGCTGCCGACGCTCCAAAGCCTTGCCATGTGCTCGGGTTCTTGTCCCGGCTCCGTCACTCGCCCGTGCACCTCCAGCTAGCTTGTCGGCGCTCCTGGCCCTGCAGACGGTCGTTCTTGCGCCCGGCGCAATCACCGCGCCCGCCCAGGGGACGGTGCCCCGTGCTGTTTGACCGTCCTGTTGCACCAACGATCTTGTCTACACCGGCCTCTGCCCCAACCGCGATCCCCTATCGCACTCACGCGGTGATCACTCTGGGAGTCTGGCTATGCTCGCCAGGGTGTGCCTGCGTCCCGCACGCCGCGTCGTGCCCGGTGCCGCACATACCCGCGCCTGTTACGTTGCACCGACCCTCCACCGCCTACGCCTGTCTCAGCCCCGGCCGTGGCCTTTACAGCGCGCCTGTGCGTCAAACTCTCTCGATGCCCTTGTGCACTTGCCAGGTCGCGCCTGCATCCGCACGATGCGTCGTGCCCGTCGTTGCGCTGACCGGTGCCCGCCCGGTTGCACCGCAGCGCGCCCATCATACTGGTCCCGCGTCCTGGACCGCGCCCTTCGGTCCGCCGTGACCCTTCCGTGTACCCTGATTGCCCGCTGCTACTGTACCCCAACGACCCTGCCGTCCGCCCCAGCGGAGCCTCCGTCACGACACAAGGACGATCGTCCCCAGAATGACGACGAGGTATGTCGTTCGCCCCCGTCCCTTATCTCTTGCAGTACGCTTTCATTTGCCTCCACCGCGCCCGGGTTAGACGTAGGTGAGTGTGCGAGGTTGAGTGACGAAGCATCACTGTCGAGCGTCTTTCCTGGTTTGGTACAAGTCGGTTCGCCCGCCGCGAGCGGGCAACCTTTGGTTGGAGACATCCCGTTCGGCGCCGTAGCAACCTCGTCCGTCCGGACCAGGGTCAGGAGGTCCACTTACCCGTCTCCGGGCGACCCCGTCGTCACCTGGACGTCGGCTCCCTTATTGCTTGTCGGCAGCTGCACGTACAACACCCCTACCCGCACTATTCATCGCAGGTCTACCCGTAGGACACCCGTGCCCGACGACCATCGACTTGACGTCGTGCATTGACGCTACGACACCGAGTACAACCCCCTCGGTGACGGCCGGACTTCGTCCTCGACATTGTCATGCATCAAATAATGTAAATAAATATTGTGAGTGATAAGTATGGGTGAGCTCCGCATCTTTGTAACTGGGTTAACATGCACTTGCATTGATCACTCCACCTCGTCTAGGGTTAGAATTTATTATATGATGGTTGGGGACGGCATAATGATCATCATTCTCTACAGGTATTTCAAAATTTTCTTGAGCTACATCCAAATATTTATGCATGTGTACCTCTACTAGTGACATAGATCATCTTACAGTATTGATCTCTCAATCATCTTACAGTATCCAACTTTTCCCACGCCTCACTCAAAGATTCATGAGCTCCTTGATTAAATCTGGCATGGCACTTTGATATTGCATTTGCTTTTCCAATGGAAATATTATTTTGTAAAAATGCACTTTCCATCTATTTGAAAGAATCAAAACTCATAGATAAGGACGTAAACCAGCTTCAGGTTTTATCTCTAAAACTCAAAGGAAATATTTTCATTTTTATAACATTACTATGATGAATATTATGTGGCCATCAAGCAAATCACACTTGCATAATTTATTTAAGTTCATTTATACAAATAGTTATTCATTATTGAATATAAGTCTTAGATGGATATAGTAACAAGTACACAGAGGTGAGTGAGTGGGAAAGATGGGATCGTTCATCCATGGTATAAGAAGAGATTGGCTCAAAGAAGATAATGTAGTTAAAACCTAGCCAAGGTAGAGAGGATATTGGAGAAGGCGTTCTCCAGATTATCTCAGTTATGCATCAGTACTAGTTGAATGGTGGACAACGGTTTGATTGTTAATAGTACACTAAGTCATTTGTGAGTCTCACACAAAAGGAATGTTATACATACACGGTAACCAATGACAATAAGGCTTGCATTAGAGAGTTTATTTTGTACTCTGCATCGTCTAGAGCACGAGGTGTAGATTGACATATTAATTTATTTAAATTCATCCTTCTTTTATAATATATATGCTGATTTAGTTAATTAATAAGGTGATATCTGTAATTAATTAATATAAGTAAATTAATCATCCTTAGTTAACTTATTTATTTATATGTTGATAACAGGTTGGGTAATAGTTATTCTTGGGCGATCAAGGTTGTTAATTAGAATGATAGATGTACCAAGAGGATCACACATAAGATGAAAAGACATTGTTGGATATACTTAATGTAAGGGACTTTTGAGAAAAATTGAAGTATAAATTGGGAGGGGCACCAATTTCAGGCACCCTAGCCAGCCAGACAGACTTGGGCTCTCCCTATCTTTGTTCTCTCTTTCTTCCTCAACTGAGAGATAGCCTAGATGGTGAGATGATCGATAAGATCTTAAGAGGAGTTGGAGAAGAAGAAATGGAGATCCAAGAGCCCCTTGATTTGTTGGATACTTCTACAGTCCAGTGAACAAACTGAGAGTACTCCCCAAAGAAGAAATTGAAGGGTGAAACAAGTTCTGAGCAAGGTGTTGACTAATGCAACAAAATGAATAATAATTTCATTCCAAAGCATAGAGTGAGTAACGGTTAAATCCGCAGAAAAAGTGAAGTTTCATTCAGAAATATATTCAATATTTTAAAATATATTTTTTGTGATATTCTATGAAATGATCTGAATCAAAAAATTCCTTTAAAAAGTTTTAGGGAAAAATATAAATACCTAACACAGTTTTATTAAATTATAAATGATTTATCAGATTATTAAGAAATTTTTGGGGAGTTTTAAGGGAAGTAATTGGTTAAGAAAACACAATATTGCCTAACCCAATGAAGTTTTTGAGGGTGAACAATCCCATGTTGACTACTCAATAATCTCTGTGGACTACTGTATTCGAGTTAAGCTTGTTTGAGTCTCATAGTTAGAGTTCTGATTAAAAATTTAGAATCACAAAAGTAAAAATTTAGATGCAGTTGGAATTTGATTGAAAATTTACATTAAAAAATAAAAAATTATAAATAAAATAAATATTTTTATAATAATCCAAGATGTAATGATATTATAAAAATCTAGGAGCTAAAAAAGTCACTAATTTTATTGGTGTGGCTTCAAGGCTTGTTTATGCACATGAGCCATGGATAGGCATGTGCTATACCAGACAACGCTAGCCCACTAGCACGGTTCTTCTATGGGCTTATTCATCCTTATTTTTCAAAAGAGTAACAGATAACATGGATCTTCTGCATTCATTTATATTATCTGTCACTATAGTTAATGCCTATTTATCATGATTATGATGCATATTATTGTTATTTTATGATATTTTCACCATTACCATGCCAATCCACTAAGTCATAATTTATAAGTTAATATAACATTAATAATATATTTTAGTCAGGGTTGACCTTCTCAATGGAAAACCATTTAAAATTACCCACATTAATTAAGTTTAGTTCTTTTGGGACTTAATTGAATAAACAGTGAAACTAGAGATGAAGGCAAAAATGAGAAGAATACAAGTTCTTCTAGTTTGATTTTTGTAGTCAAACTATTGATTCATGTAAACTAATAATTTTTATATCTAAATATCTATTTTGGGTGGCATGTGTAAAGAAGGTGAAAATAGAAACCGGTGGAGAATTTTTTATTAAAAAATATCTGATAAATTAAAATGTATGACTTTAGGGCTTAAAATGAAGTTATAATATTTATGTCATACATATGATGATTTTAGGGCTTAAAAAGCAAAAAACGTTATTGCCATGGCCCATAGCAACAAATGACATGGATGGACTAATCTGAAGATGTTTCAAACAGTCACTAGAGGTCCATGGGCCCAACTTGCAACTTATGCAGCAATGTATGGCCCATTGGAGCTCAAGAGGATTTTATGCATGCTAAAATTAAAAAAAACATTTTATACTATTCCATAACTTCAAATATTTCCCTATAGGATTACTTTTTTGAACTTTTATGCAGTTGCATGTGGAAGAACATTAGTCATTGGATGAGGATCTAATGACCAAGACTTGGACTCATTATGAACTCCATGACATACATGATGTGGCCTCTTCCTTGATATAATGTGGCACCATCTCAACCATCCAAGGTTATTAAAAATAATGAGCATTCAAGGTTTCTCACCTTCATTTGAGTCTATTTAAGTTTTTTTTTATCTTCTCAAGAATAGTACCTCAGAAATACTTGATTCATCGAGGGTGTAGTGATGTTTCTTTAGTAAATAATAGAGTGATTTGCATTTGCGACTTGGTTACAGTTGTCTTGGTATAAAAATATAGTAAATCCTTCAAGAAAACAATGAGGATCATCACCAACAGGTCGGAATTCTCTGAAAGTGAATAATCAGATGATTAACAACCTTTGAACTTGACTTGATGCTTATTGTTTTAAGGGTTATGGCTTGGAAAGATGTACGAATTGTTACTTATCATTTATAATGATCTAAAATTAATAATGGATATTTTGATTAAAATAATGAAGATTTTGATTGAATCCTCACCAGTTTTGCTCAGGTTTGCCACAAAAGTTCAGCAGTAACTTCAGACACATTTTTCTCATTCATTACCCATCTAAATATCACAATTTCAGTCGAAGTAGATGTGAATCTGACTCCTATTTCCATTGATATATAATAATTGCAACTATATTGATATTTGGCCCTGAAAATCATTTTTTCACTTCCGCATCCTCATGCGAGTTGTAATTTTTGGGCAGTGAATTGCATGATCCACAATCGATACTCAAATATCCAAATCGGATCATCTTATATATTTCAAATACTTTTTTCATCAGATTTTGATCCATAACTTATTCATCAGAATCTCAATTGGCAGCTGAATTTCTTGACTTTGCCTGAATGTCATTAATCATATTGAATTTAAATTTTAAGACTTGTAATTGAAAATTTGATATTAATGTTATCAGATATTCTAAATTTTCCAAAATTTATATGATAATTAAAACTTTATCTCTGTAGTTTCTAAAAATATAAAAAAAATGTAAAATTATATTACCATTTGGCCCTTAATTCACCTAAAGCCAATGGGTTGGTTTAAGCCAACATTTTGAACTGTGTTTTATTATTATTAAAAAATATAAAAACTACATTATCCTCTTTCTCCCTTAAAAATTCATGAGTTTACTTGGTCAACATACTCGCAAGAGTTGCCTTTATCATTTATTTTATTTAAAATTTTAATCTGACTTTGATCTGTTTTGACTCACTTGGCTTAGAATACTTTTTTAACTCTAATTAGATAAATAATATATTAAAAGTGTCAACCCTTGATCTTTTTGGATTCAACATGTACTCATCATCATACTCATCTTTACATTTAACATAGTTTGGAATTTTATTTTATTTACTAATCGTGTGCTAAAATGACCACATGATTTGTTCCCATCAGATACCCAATTTGCTCTCAATATCCTTGAAGATAAGTTCCCCAATTTCTAGATTGGATCAAAACCAATCGATAATATATGGGCTCACTCAATGCACATGCCCTAACTCTATGCACATGGCTTAACTTTGTGGATTAAGGTTTGGCGTGCAGCTAATCAATAACCATATAACATGAATGTATAAGATGTTCCATACCCAAATTGAAAAAATAAATATACATCACGGTTATTTTCATGCCATGATAGTTGATAAAATAATTGAATGGATATGAAAGCTTCATATTGACAAGTGTGAAATTGGTGTAACTGTGTATGTTTGGTAAGCCTATAACATTTTTTTAATTTTCATTGAGACAATATACTCTTCATAATGCAAGTGTGGTGCTTATAATGGTGTCCATGGATACATATTTCTAAAAAATTGTATTCTAAATATTCCTCAAGTATCTGGATATTTTGATTTCCTTCTCAAATATCCTTTGAAGAGAAATAGTTAAGAGTACATTAGTGAACTATGATGAGATCATACAACGAAGATCATTCATATTTAAATATATATTCTGAATATCCTCTTTCATGGATACTTGAAAAGGATATCAAAATATCTAAATAGAATAAAACTCTATAGTACAACTCATATGATATCCCTGACCCCCCACCCACTAGTGTGGAGACACTTTTGACGTGTAATTGTGGTTCTTGAGGTTAGATTGATCTGAATGAATCTATGAATGCTATAAATACTATAAATATACCTTTTGATCATGTTGATGGATGTCATGGTTGTGTAAATGTTCATTAGACATGAGACACCAAATATGTCTTATGGATGAGGTGTTGTGCTCTGACTATGCCATACAACTTTAAATGTATAGAATTATAAACTTAGCTTGCCCAAATCAGTGGAATATTAAATAAAATTCTTCAATGATTTTCCAAATCATCAGTACAAACGAGGGATGATTGACTAGGGTTTGATGATTGACACTACCCTAAGTCATTCAAATATTTTTTCTAGAGAGACTATATATATTTAGTTCTGTTTAAATATTTATAAAGTTTTACTATATTTTTTTGAATAACTTATATTTTTCCATTTTTTAGTATTTTAATGGGAGGAAAGGAGAAACTAAAGCCATGTCCTAGACAATAAAAATAGGTAAAATACACAATAAGTTCATCTTGAAGCCCATTCAAGCCCTCAATAAGAACCAGGTCAAATTCAGGCAATAATTGCGGGACTTACCAACAATTTGAATTTGAATGGTCTATTTTTAAATGTGAGGAGGAATGAATGCGGATCTAGTCTGGAAATAAAGTAACATTAGCCCTCCAAACTTTTTTAATTGAATCTGATGGCTAAGAGAGTTACAACACTTCCATTTCAACTCTTATCCCCTCTATGTGTATCTGATCTTGGATTTCTACTCCCAACTTGTTGTTGGAGGTGTAGTGTCTCAGATTTCTTTGATCCATTTATGTTCTAAAAGAGAGTGGAAGAGAGAGTTAAAGCGTGATCAACAACCTTGGATAAAATTCACCTCTTGGGCCTTTGGAGAACTAACAACCAAGTTCCTGCATCATGTATATTTTATAAGAATTTTCTTAACTTTTTCTTGAGATAATGGACAGCCTATAAAAAATATTTCCAACTCATCAAATAATGTTCCAAATTTCCCCCTGCAGCAAAACTTATAGTGTTTTTTGTCCACTACCCATCGCGGTCCCATTCTGATGTCTGACGTCACATCATTGTCCACAAATTAGGCACCATCCAGCATAGCCATGCTGCAGATTTTACTGTGGGAGGAGCGACCAATGGTTATAATATATTTTAAAAATATTTATTGCATTAAAAATAAAAATAAAAAACTCTATCAAATCAAAATAGATTATTAGAACCTATTCATATAATATACATTTGATTGGGTTTCCTTAGTTCCGGTGATCTTACTTTCTAGAAAATAGTAGTAAATCGAAGAAAATAAAAAATTACCTCAAAAAGTATTCTAAGATATATTTTAATCTCAATTTACTCTCTCATTACCTGCTCCTTGTGGATTTGACCCTTACTTTCCCTAAGGAAAACTTTAATAAATATTTTTGCATATATCAGAGCTCCATAGAAACATATTTTAACTCAAATTCTTATTTGTCATTTATAATAATAAACCTTATGAAAGATAGTTATAATACCATTAAGGGATTCATATAAATTTATTTGGAGAACAATTTATACAAATACTATCCTATGTATGTCCGTAGTATCTCCACACTAATGACTACGAGATTGGCCATACTCCACACTAATGTCCTTCGTGATAATCATTTGAAATGAATATCAGTACACATGTTGAAGGCTAATGACCACCATACTATAATCTCAACATAATTTAGTAAGTCATTGAATATATTCATGGACTTCAATTCTAATCATCGCAAGTGCATTATATTCAATATATCGTATCTGTGATTGTGTGGGACATGCAGGCTAGGCGGTAGTGCCACGGCACTGCGTGCGGACTTGTGCGGGTAAGCCGCACGGCTATGCGTGCGCGCTGCACGCATCCCGTGTGCGGGGTGTGGTGCAGAAGATATTCATCAAGGAGACTAAGGCATCAGCGCATAGAGAGCGTCGAGACGGCACGGGCGTTGGGCGTCCCGGGGGGTAGTGCTGGGCGCACAGCGCCTAGCTTGAGGCGCCGAGCACGACGGCGTCGGGGCGGACCGCACGCGATAGGTGTCAACGTGGGTGCTGGCGGCACATGGATCGTCAAGGCTGGGATGGGTGGGGGATGGCCAAGCACCATGCCCACGGTTGCGTGGTGCATGGTCGGGGGGCACGCGTGTAGCGGCCAGGCCAGCGGGCGTGTGCGCAGAGCAGCGGGCCTCAAGGCACAAGAGTGACGCTACCAAGGCGGCGCATGGAGCGTCAAGGCTGGGATGGGTGGCAGATGCCCAAGCACCATGCCCATGGTTGCGCGGCGCCTCGCCCAGGGGCACACGTGGAGCGGCCAGGCTAGCGAGCGCGCGCGTAGAGCAACGGGCCTCAAGGTGCAAGAGCGACGCTACCAAGGCGCGCAATGCCTCCTCTGATTACTTCTATATCATCCCTTGTCTTCCCCCATGTAATGTCCATGACTACGATTTAACCTCCTTTTGATATTAATGCAATGATCATATTCCCCGATGGAGCTGCGTCTCCACCTTCTTCCCGAACCCCTTGTATACAAACTTAAGCTATAGTGAAGACTTACCCTGCAACAAAACAAGGCTGTTTAGTGTTCTGCTCCAAGCACTGAGGGCGGCACACATTAGATTCGAGCATTGTTCCTACTTAGGATTTGATCGTGTGATACCAACTGGTGGCGACGACGTCAACGCATCGACATCGGACGCGTCACCACCATCATCTGAAGTCAGCACGACCGCTAAAGACATGCCACCATCGTCACCGGACCAAGTCCACACGCCAGCATCAGGCACGTCTCCATCCACTCACGCCCCCTCACGCATCCTGACACGTCGCCAAAGGCAGATCCAGAACTTCCCCCTGACGTGACACGAAATCACGTCGCTTGTTTTTATTTTTTTTTCTTTTAACTGTAGTTTCTCTTTCCTCCAAGGCCTATATGTATAATCCAATGTTTTAAGAAACAGTAGGCAAGTCATAATTTCAAGAATCGAGTTTTCTTTTAACTCTTCTTGGAGGACTTCCCCTAGCCTCCCTATCCCTCCATCTTCTAGTTCGTCGCCGCCGCTGCCGTCACCAGCGCCACGTCTCGCCGACCATCGCCTCCGTCCCTCCTTCTCCTTCCATTTCTTCCTTCTTCCTTCTCCCTCTCTTTCTCGCCCTTTCTCTTCTCTCGCCCAGATCGTCCAGCGCCCAGCACCAGGCCGCCTCACGCCCCAGCGCCAGGCCGCCCAGCGCCCGGCCGCTCCGCACCCGCGTGCGAGGCCACCCCGCGCTCCAGCGCCGGGCAACCACGCCAGCGCCAGGCCGCCTGCGCCAAGGCGCAAGGCAACCCGCCCAGCGCTAGGCGCTCGCGCGCCGCGCGAGAGGCCACCTGCGCCAAGGCGCAAGGCGACCCACGCCCAGGCACCTGGCCGTCCTGCGCCAAGGCGCAAGACAACCCTGCGCCCATGCGCTAGGCCTCCCCGCACCCGCGCGCAAGGATACCCCGTGCCAAGGCGCAAGGCAACCCCACGCCCGGGCGCCAGACAGCCCTGCGCCCGTGCGCGAGGCCACCTCACGCCCAGGCGCTTGGGCAATCCCACGCCCAAGCGCCAGGCTGCCCCGCGTCAAGGTGCCGGCGCCCGCTTGCGCCGACCCTGCTAGCGCCCGCGCGCGCCAACCACGTCGTTGCCCACGCACTCCAGCCCCGGCCGCGCCCGCGCTCAACTGCATCCGCTCAGCAGCCTCGGACCGCACTCGTCCATCACACTTCTCGCCAGGGCAGCTCAACGCCCGGAACGCCCATATATTTCGTCCAGTGGGCCATACAACTCTCGGATTGTCCAGTCACGACTCGACCAGAATTTCCCGCAACCTCTTCCCGCACTACAGTGCCGAGGTACACCTGAACTCTTTGGTGTCGAAGTGTTCTTCGTCTAGTGTTCCGTGAGAGTTCTCCACCGCCGACAGATTTGATTTGATTTGGAACTTCCTAAAATTCTCTCTATTGTGAGTTTTCCCCGTGACGTGAATTCGAGTATTGGATTTGGTGCTTTGGCATCGTCGCGGTGGTTGACAGTACTCCCGCCCTCGACGAGGAACGGGGCTGCACCACCATCATTTCATTGGTTTTAGGTTTTCGAACTCGATCGTGTGAACTTTGTGGCCTGTTTTATTCCTCTACCTAAACCTGTCTAGCATCCTCCACCGTCATTGTCATACCCGCCACCCGAGTCGGCTCTCCCCTGATCGTCCTACGTCATCCATCCCTCGTCGTCATTCCCGTCTCTTTTAGTCGTCCTGCATCACCAACCCCATATACTAATGCCCAACTCAATGGAGTTTATTTTCATAAAAATCTTAAAATTTTAATTAGTTTAAGTTTGGGGTATGAGAAGGCTGTGTTAAGTCTCTCTTTCCCATGACCAACCCATTATCATCTTCAGCAGGCCAGCAGATAAGAAGAGCAGCTGATCAGCGACAGAATCGGCACACCGACGATTCTCATGGCGATTAACGCGACGAAACCCATGTTGCAGGCTCCGCATTGGCCTACTCCGTGGCTCTCCTCTTCAAGAACATATCTCCTCGGATCCTCTTTCCTGCCTCGCTCCTCTTCCTGCTTCCCCCACAAGAAGGTTACAATAAACCCATGTCTTGTTTTCGCTCATCATTCCACACCCTGAAAATCTTCCGTCTCCGAAATCTCAAATTGGGTATTTTACGTTGACAGATTGCGGTGGCCTACGGAAATAGGAGGCGACGTTTTCTCCCGGCTATGGCGTCTGCCACCTCGAAGGATCGGATGCTGGTAATGCGAGGTGGAGTTGGAATTTTTCATTTTTTTCTGCGCGATTTCTGCAATTTGATGTAGAAATTGAGCGGGTTTTAGGTGTTCGTGCCGCCGCATCCTCTAATCAAACACTGGGTCTCTGTTCTGAGGAACGAGGAGACTCCCTGCGCCGTCTTCAGTACGTAATAAACATTTGTTTAGACATTACTAAAATTTCAAATCAAGAGGTTGATTACGAGAGGATCAGCAATAATTATTTTTAGTTGAGTTTCATCAATTTTAACCTTACAGTTTCTAATATTCAACGCAGAAAATGCGATGGCAGAGTTAGGAAGGCTGCTGATTTATGAAGCATCAAGAGACTGGCTGGTGAAGTACACTTGCTTTCTCTAACCTTCATAAATCCAAATTTTGTTTTTAGTGTGATGTTTATTGTAGTATATGAATCCGTACTTGGTGTAGAAAAAATCTTGTGAATAATTCACATTTTTTTAATAGTTCACCCAAGTTCTAAGTTGTTTTCTGATATGTGTTTACTAACAGATTTAACGTTTTTTCTGTCTTTAGCCTACAATAAGCGGAGAGATCCAAACGCCTATGGGCGTTGCCTCTGTTGAGTTCATAGATCCCAGAGAACCTGTAGTGGTAAATATCGTTTAATCTTTCATGATTTCTGCCCATACATAATAAATTATGACGTCATTTTCGTCTATTGTCCACTTATTACGAAGGAAGTATTTTCCTTTTGTTGGCTACTGCGCTGCAGGTAATCCCAATCTTGAGAGCTGGTCTGGCACTGATCGAGCATGCTTCATCTATTTTGCCTGCAACAAGAACCTACCATCTGGGTATGAAAATTAAGCACTCCTCTGAAGCATTAACGATAATTTCTCCATTACTGATTCTTTCTTCCTCTTTTTTTTCCCATTAAAAAAAGGATTCAAAAGAGATGAAACCACGCTGCTCCCATCGCTGTACTGGAGCAAGTAAGAACATGACAAAAATACTCATTTTTTAATTGCACTGGAGGCTTTTCATGCTTATAATTTCTGTGTATTGTTTCCTCTCTCAGCCTGCCCCAGAAGTTCTCGGAGGGTACTCGTGTGCTTCTCGTTGACCCAATGCTTGCGACCGGTGGGCGTTGATATTTTCTTAATTTTCTTGGATTATTTGGTTATTCGAATGTCAAAATTCCTTTTTTAGTTTTGCCCGTGTTGCAGATGTTATGACTTCATGTTCCTGCTTTTGACTTGCAGGCGGCACCATCGTCGCTGCCATTGACTTGCTCAAGGACCGAGGAGTCAAAAATCGGCAAATAAAGATTGTAAGCCCTTCAAAGTCAAAGTCAATGTCATTTTCCTTGTAGATATCTGATTTATTATGCATGGTCTATTTTTTTATTAATCTCAGGTGTCTGCCATTGCTGCGCCACCAGCGCTTCAAAAGCTAAGTTTGCAGTTTCCAGGGTAAAGATTGACAACCGATCGCATCCTATATACCAATAATAATCTATTCCATTTAGTGGGATTTCTGACTTGCTGAAGTTGGCAGGGTACACGTTTACACTGGAATCATTGACCCAGAAGTCAACGAAGAGGGGTATCCGCGTTGACTTTGCTCTTGTGCTCATTTATTTTCCTTTAAACTTGGTTTATCATCGTCCAATAATGCTGAAAATCCCAGGTTCATAATCCCGGGGTTGGGCGACGCCGGTGATCGAATCTTTGGAACCATCGACCAAGACAGTTGATCATTGACTTCAGGTTTCTCCCTTTTCATTATATGTTTCCTTCTTGTGGTTATATTCTCATTCATGCTTCACTATTTGTTTAATTATCGAAATCAACCAGTCCAAAAGGGCAGGTTAAGGTTTTGGGTAAACTCGGGGTGAGGATGGATTGTGGACCAACTGATGATCAGGTACACTGAACATGCCTGACGAGAAAGGGCAGATCTAGGGTTTTGTTATCCAGGCTAAGTAGTCTGATCTGGTATTTTAGGCAGCTTTTTAGTTTTTTTCTTTTCTCTTCATTAATCCACAAACCCTTTCCTTCTAAAATACAGTATATTTTTTCCATGTTATTTCCACTTTATATATTACGAATTTATTGAAATCGATCAAAATTCAGTATTTTGTGGTTCAAACAACTGAAAATTGTTTTGAAGTGACCGAAGTATAATCATATGAATTTGTAGCGGAAATGTGTACAATAAGTTGTGTAAAAATGTTTATGGTTAAAGCGTCAGCCTACTAAAAGTAAATAAAATGACTTAACTAAACTTAAATAATTGACTAAATTAAGTTGTCATGAATTTACGTTAAGTGTGTATAATTATGTAAATTATTACATAGAGTTGAAGCTCAAGGCTATGTAACACGATACATTGCATATTAAATGTTATTAATTAAAATTTATTTTCTACACTGGCGAAGATGAAACATCATTTTGGAAACAATCAAAGTTGAATTACGATCGGTAAATAATGAAGACAATGATGAATTTAATGGACTGTAAGCTCTACTATGCAGACCATAAAGTAAAGTTTGGTGATTAGATCAATTTCTTGTGTGTTGAAGATATAATGGGCCCCTTTGTTCATGATGATCATTCACAGATAGGTCTGTTCTTTGATCCGCTATTCTGATCAATCTGCTTGGTTTGATCGGCCCATTTGGTCAAACATAATGGGGCATATATTGGAGTGAATGGTAGAATGGACCAGACTATAGCCAATCAAATTGATCAGACTATTGATCAAGTTTCAGAACCCTACCTGACCCTGCCATAGTGGGTGTAGTCTTAAATTTTGTTGTTCGACGTTCCATATCTCCTCCTTTTCCTCTCCTTTCTCCCCCTGAAACAACCAAGTTGCAAATGGAACGATAAGAAACTCATAAAAGAGACAATTATGAAGCTTCTCCGGCTTCGTCAGATGCCACTGAATCAGGAATATAAATCTTTTATCTTGTCTTAAAATCATGCAACTAAAGATTCTGTTTTTGCAGTGGTTAGGCAACTGGGGGCCTGAGCACGTGATCTTGGGAGGTGTCGACGGCCGTCTGTGGCAGCCATTGCCACATGGCCATCGGCGATGGGAAGTAGCTTGCGAAAGACATGTTCTTGTATGCCGCAGGTGAAAACGGCACCGGTGGCGGTGCCACAACACTATCGCAGTTCTTCATCATCTGCTCCACTCTCTCCTTCTCAGCCTTGAGCTTCATCTTCTCCTCCTTCAACTCCATTTTCTCCATCTATCCACATAGAACAGAGAAAAAATGTTAATGTTCGACATGTCTGGGTGAGGATGACAATGATGACAACACCACGTGTTATCGTTGCGAGTAGACATGGTTGTTCTGTTCTGGTCGTTTAAAACGAACAAAAAATTCACACAAAAGAACTGCTCAGGTCCTTGTTCTTTGTTCTGTTCTTTTTCATTTTAAAAAACAAACAAAATTTGCACATTTGAACAAAATTCGCACAAAGCGAACAAAAGAACTGCACAAGGGTCTGCTCGAAGTTCTGTTTGAATCCGTTTTTGTTCTGTTCCGAAAAACCAACAGAACGAGCAATTAGGACAACTTCGCACAAAAAGAACCAAACGACCACGTCTAGTTGCGAATCTGGCGATTTGAAATTACTAAATATTATCATCATAAACGAGGTTTGATGACATTGACACTGTTGTCGTTTTAACCAAATTTTAACAAAAAATGGTGGTTGAACATTGTCATCTTGAACGAGGATTGATGACATTGACACAGTTGTTTTAACCAAACATAATAAAAACGATGGTTGAAGATGACAGAGGGTTGACATCAACCAGCATTGCCAAACTGTTAGTCATCCAAATCTGTCAACGGTACCCTCACTTTAAACACGGGCTGGAGACCCTCGCCTAATTCTGTGATTAATTACCAACTAATGGAGAACGAGAAAAAGGGGAACAAGGAAAGCTTTCATTAATCATTTATCTTCGATAATGTCAAATTTATTGTTGCCAAATATGAAGATGGAAATACCTTGAGAGATTTGATTGAACTCTGAAGAGATTCGTTTGATTCTTTGAATTTCTCTGCCTCGAAGCGAAGCTGTGAGAGGCGGCGGGCAGCGTCGCCCAGAATGGCGATTTTGTCTACGTCCTTGAGAGATTTCCCGGGTTCCAAAAGCGATAACAGATCCGTGAACCTGTTCATTTTGAATAATACAATATCAATATATGGCCGAAATTACAAGATTTGAAGCGGAGATCAACCTCTCAGTAAGCTTGTCCCTGCGCATCTTCTCTCTACAGGCTTTTGATCCGGGTTTCGCAGTCGAGACGGGGCGATTTCTGCGTCGATTTTTAGGATTTACAAATATTAGAGTTTCTATCCGCGGAAACGAAACATTTGTGCTTTTTTTCGGAGCCATTTGTACCTTTTCCTGGAGCCTTGATTGTGGTCGTCATCCTCTCTGGATGAAAGGTTCATGTCCAGCACGCTGACATCAAACAGAATCAAACGGACGAAACATGAATTCCGACATCAAAGATCGACACGCATAATCTTCGAAAGAGATCCAGAAAATAAATTTCGCAAGATTCATGATTAAAAATCGTTCTTCAACGACAGATCATCAGGAAAAATCGAGATTACGTATCTTAAAATCCATCCGAAATTCTAATACCTTGAGCGAGCCGAATCATCATCGATGTGCGCCTGCCAGATGAAATCAGCCGCATGGACCTCGTCATCTAGGCCGCTGTAGTCCACGAACCACGCCCCGTTGGCGTTCGCACCCGATCCCATCCCCTCTCTCGCTAAATCGGGATCGGACGACCGCGGATCACCAAAAACCAGGCGAAATCAAAGAAAATTCAAGGCGAACAGATGAACAATCCGAAAATCTCCAATTGCTCAATAGATCCGCTAATTCTTCAAGATCTGACAACGACGAAGACGATCAAGCAAAGAATCGCCGATGATCTCTCCTTCCGAATTCTTCCCCCTTCTCCGCGCTCCGGTAGACGATCGAGAGACAGTAGAGAGAGAAAGAGATAGAGTTAGAGAGAGAGATATGATGACGATTATTGATAAGGGCACGCGTTCGACACGACCCGCCGCGATGTCGACACGGTCCTCTCATTTATTAAATATTTTCTAGAGTGGCTGTGGGGTCCACTCCGCCGATCGAACGGTCAGGATTCATTCAGCCCTGTCCGTAAGCGCGTTTGGCCGGCCGACTTTAAATCCCACTCGCGACGGGGATATTTACAATTAAAAATGTTTGATCCCAATTCCCAACTGTCCACTACCGTGGTCATGACGTGGGACTTTCTTACACTGCCACGTGGCATTCCCGGAATATTATTTCAAAATACAATTAACTTATAATTTCCCAGCGGCCAAGATTTTTTCGCTTGTTCCGTCTCAAATTCCGTTAAATCGCAGCGCTGACCCGATGGTCAACGTTTAAAAGTCTATTGCCAGCACCACAGAGGTACAGCCAACTGTGGTGGTCCTAAATATCTAGGCATCATCAGCCAAAAGTCGAAGTCATCTAATAATGACGACTATAGTTCCGGATTGTCCCAAGACGTGGACGGTGGATGGGATAGGACGAATTTCCTCCCTTCCGATTTCCGGCTTCAGTGCAGGGATGTGGACGGGACAATTTTTTCGTCCGACGATACGAAAACCGTCCCGTCCATTCGTCTTGGGACGAGTTTCCGTCCCGTCCGGGAAAAAAACCGTCCCATCCCTCATACCAGACGAAAAAAAAACCCGTTTTATATTTTTAAAATATTAAAGGTATGCTAAAAACCCGTTCATATGGATTTTTCTAAGTTTTTTTGGGAAATAAGAGGAGAGAGAGTGCGAAGGGACATATGTACAATGACTTTTGAGCAGCGTCAGAGCTCGTAAAAATACAAGGACTTAATGCAAAATGTCACAACGAGGCCACGTGGCTATATCTCAACCGTCGGATGTGAATCCGGCAGTTTTTCGTCCTTCTCTGACCGTTCATCATCCGAGACCTCCAGACAGGACGGTTTTTTTTCGTCCCACGGAACCCGGAACAGTTCCGTCCAGTCGTCCCCGGGATGAATATTTGTCTCGATTTTCGTACATTCCCTTGGACGGGACGATTTTTTCGTCCTGGGACAAAAAATTGTCCCGTCCGCGTCCCTGCACTATAACGACGACATTGATCAATTCCATTTGTGACGTAGATGGTCTTCGTAGACGGCTTCCTCAATGATAACGTCAACGATGAGGATGGAGGGTCATGTACAAGCAGTGACAAGTTTCCGACAAGTGGACATTGGTGGCTGGTGACACTGTCCGGTAAGTGGCAGTTTTCTTCGAGCAGGACTAATAGAATATAGTGCATGGACATGGACAGGATGGTTATTTTGTCCATGTACAAAAAAATCATCCCGTCCGAGAGTTTGAACGAATGACAGGATGTAGGATAGTCCACCGATCTCAGAAGGGGAGGATTCTTTTGTCCATGGACGAAATAACGCTACCGTCCGAGCCTTGAACGGCGGACAGTACAGTTTCTGAATCTCGTGGGAGTACAGTAGGTGCCTGACAGCTCCAGCTGGCTGACACACGTGTTGTGCCACTTGTCAAATTCTGAGTGCCCTAATGCTGGCGGAAGCACTGTTTCATCCCAGACGCCGGAGGAGACAAGAATGTCTTAGACGGGACGGGACGTGGATGAAAATTTGGGGCGGGATGATTCAGACGAACCTCTAAAAATTGAGACGTAAGATGGGACGTGGATCATCCCATCCCGTCCATGGTCTCCGTCCTGGACGATCCTGCACTATAGATGGCAGAGGGTTGAGACTTGAAGATCCCAAGTTCACAACTTGCAAAGGACAGTCTCAAACAACTGAAAAGTAAAGAATTATAGTCGAGACATATACCTTTTTCGTAGTTAGCAACCATCATCGACCTAAACGACTACAAAGTTTAGGGACTCTAAGACAGACGACGTTGGCGTCGATGCCTGTTGACGAGGACGTCATACCAATCCCAATTCTCATGGGACCAGGCCTTGGTAGAAAGTTATCAGGCCCAAATAAAGTGGACAATCATAAGCCCATTTTGAAATGCATCTAAAATATTTGAAGTAACATTCTTCATACTTGCACTTAGGGAACGACACGTCCGGGACATGACGCCCCGGACGTGACGGGACGGATGACAATCCATGACAGATGACAATCCGTGACAGATGGAGATGTGACAAAAGTTTCGTCACGTCACTGTCCCATCACACATCTGAGGATTTCGGAAAAATCCATCACGTTTGTGTCACTGTCATGGTTTGCGGCGTCCCCATCACGTCCCTGTCACTTCCCCATCACTGGACGGTGTCACCGTTAAGTGTAACGGGAAAAAAGCCATGCGGAGGAGAGAGAATTATAGGGGCATATATCCAATTATCTTTGGACGGCATCCTGTTGCGCGCGTGAATTAATGCATGGACTTTTTCTGCAAAATGCCAAGAAATCGAGTTAGCAATACCACATGGTGAAATCTCGCCCGTCAGAAGCTTAAATCTAATGCTTTTTAGCTTTTTTGGTCATTTTTAAAATCCATCGCGGCTGTCGTCCGTGATGGCCATCCCGTCACGTCACACGTCCGAGGCCCCCTGTCACCGTCACGCCCAGTTCGTCATCTGTCGCCGTAACCATCACGGGCCCCTAATTTCGTCACCGTCACTGTCACGTCATCCGTCACGTCGCCGTCACCATGACGTGTGACGTGACGGATGACGGCTGCCATTCCCTACAGTTGCACTAAAACTAGGCCTTGAAAAATAAACAGTGATGAATTTCGAGAACATTAAAATATGAGGGTATAGTTATAATTTCTGAGAAAACGGGGTTATAACTAAAACGGGGTTTAGTGATAGTCCTTTTGAAGTTCAAATATGAGCAGAGTGACAGCAACCTTCGTCGTGGAAGCTGCCGACGCGTCGCGAACATCAACGACGTAAGAAAAATTTCTGGTTTTCGAGCAATTTCAGGAATTAAAGTTCTTTCTGAATCTCTGATCTTCTATAGGCATTGAAGCTTAGTCAATCGTTTTTCTCATTCTTGTAGGCGGTGCGATTATTGGTAGGTTTTGTATTTTGTTTGGCTTGTGAAGAAAATTTGAAGGGATGGGGGGCACGGTTCTCGCGGATTCGTCCGCGGCGCTCCTGGCTACATGCGGAGGAGACACCGTGAAGCTTTTCGATTTGACGATGGAGTCCGGGGATCCGTGTGCTCTCAGTTACTCGCCAGCTCCTGGATCCAACGTTAATGCTGTACGGTGGAATCACACCAGTAAGTATACTGGACGGAAATTCACCTCTTTTTTTGGATTTTTTATGTTAAGTAGTCTAAATTATTTGATCGGAAATCTACCAGCTTTTATATCTTTATGCTATTTTATGGGGGGTTGTGCAGATCTTGTTGTTGCCAGCGCTGGAGAAGATAAAAAGATCTCGCTTTGGCGAAAAAATGGGCAAAGTATGGGCGCATTACCACTGACGGACGCTGATGCTGGTGACAATATAAATGTCAGTGTTTACGTTTGTCAACTGTTCATCTAGTTTTTACTGACATCTAACGCTCATAATCCCAACTGATTCTTCGAATTCAACAACTTGTAGGAATCCATACACTCCATTAGTTTCAGTAACAAGGGTTCTAGATACTTGTGTTCTGGTGGAAGTAGCCACATCGTTAGGATATGGGATCTGCAGAGAAAACGTTGCATCAAATGGCTGAGTGGGCACACTAGTACAATTACCAGTGTAATGTATAACTTTAAAGATGAGCATTTGGCCTCGGTCAGCTTGAAAGGAGACATCATTATTCACAGCCTTTCGACCGGATCGCGCGCAGCTGAACTGAAGGACCCAAGTGGACAGGTTTTAGCATACCTTTATGGAAGGATTTTCAATCTTTATTTTTTCAAAGTCACTTCTCAACATTAGTCACTTATTGTCATTTCATCTTTTTATTTTGTTTATTTCTTGAGTAGGCCTTGAGGATTCTAGATTATTCCTGCTTTAGTCGGCACATTTTTCTGACGGCGGGTGATGATGGGTCTGTACATTTGTGGGATGCAACTATCCGCAGCCCTAAGGTTTGTGAACTTGCACTGTTGTACATGAGATTTTTCATTTTGGCAGAATTATAGATTGCTCAGATTTTTGGGTATTCATCCTCATACTTCCCAATAATTTTTGAAAATCATCTATTTTGTACTCATTAAAGAATATCTACTGACAGATGTCTTGGAATAAGATACATTCTGCTCCAACTGCTGGTGTCTGTTTTTCGCCTTCAAATGATAAGGTCTGATGTTCTTTAGTAAAAATATGCCTTGTCTTATTTATGTGCTGTATAATTTACCCTGTTTTTATCTCTTCCCAGCAAATTGTGAGTGTCGGCCTCGATAAAAAGTTACACTTGCTAGATACTGGAAGCCGAAGGCCTGTGTCATGCCTTCATCACGAGGCGCCATTCTCTTCGCTGGCAATTAGAGATGATGGCTTCATACTCGCTGCAGGAACAAACACTGGTCTCGTCGTTTTCTATGATCTGAGAGGAAAACCCCAGCCCTTGACTCTTCTTTGTGCGTACAGCAGTGTTGAGGTGCAGAACTACTTCTGAATGTGAATATGAACCTTCATTTACTTCTGGTTCTAAGATCTTCCTCGAATCATCAGGCAGTTACGAGCTTATGCTGGCAAAAATCTAAGCCTGCGATCGTGAATGAGAACTGCTTCAACGAGGTCGCTCTTCTCGGAAGCACCGGGGAAGACTCTGTTATCATGCCAGATCCGCTTCCGTCCTCGTCATCCTCAATAGGAGCTGCAAGCCCTGGTCCAGGGTCACCATCTGTTACGTCACAAGAATCAACTCCCTTTCGTAGCCAAACATGGACGGGCGGTTCTCTTTTAAAGTTGCATGCCCCTCGGATGAGTTCAAACCTGAAGGATGACATGGACGTCTTCTCCCCCCTCGTTGACGTTCAGCCCATTCCTCCTTCGCTTGGAAAATGGGGTTTTGAGAGAAACGAAGCCATGAAAGATAGTTTGGCTGGCGACAAGTCGATGCCTTTTTCTTCATCGGTACTGAAAACTTCCTTCTTGGAGGGAAATCTGGACTGTCATCCTATTTCAGACTGGAGGTCTAGCTCGTCCTCTGTCTTGCAGGTTCTTCCTCCTCTCCACCATAAAAAGATATTGACTTTAATTTTTTTGGAAGCATGATTCATCTTGGATTGCAATTTCTCAGGAGAATACATTGATCATGGGTTCATCATCTGCGTTGACCAGTGAGTTGACTGGAATATCCACAGCCACCCGCCGTCAGCCTCTTGCATTGTCTCGCTTTGTGCCCAGCACTTTACCAGATTCATGGGAGCCGTCGAGTACATCTATCAAGAGCTCCTTATCGGGGTCCAGTTTTGGACCAAGTGGAAATTTGGAGCCCTCTACTGCATCCTCGCTGGGGGTTGCCAAAACTCACATAGCACAAACCAATGCTGAGCTTCTTGGTTCATCAATGATGTCGGCACTATCATCGTCTTTGCCATCCATTTCAAAACGACTTCCCACCTCAGCCAGTGAGGATTTAGGAAGCAGCTCTGTAAAGCAAGAGTCATCATCTACGGTCAGAACTAGTTTTTATTCTTTATAATTTGATATAATAATTGACCTTCTTTCAAGGTTATTTTGTGATGGATAGGGTGTGCAGGGGGCTGCTGCTCACTCGGGAGAACAGACAATAGGGTCAGCGCCATTTTCCCTACAACTTGTTCAGCGCACTCTTGAGGAGTCACTGGGATCTTTGCGAGAGTCCATACACGAAGATGTGAGGAACCTCCATATTGAATTGCTAAGACAGTTTCACATGCATGAGGTTCTTTGTTTCTCTCTATTCTCTCTCTATTTTCTGTTTCCTCTCTTGGCCCTCTCTCTGTTCTCTATCCGGTCTCCCTTCTCTCTTCTTTATCTCTTTGTCCTCCCTCTCTCTCTTTTCTCCCTTGTGTTTGTCCCTCTCTGTTAATCTTCTGCGCCTCTTTTTTCTCTGCACCCTACTTGTTATCTCTTCACAGTCTCTACTTCACACTTTTCTGTTCCTTCTTCTCTTCCTTCCTTTGTGTGTATCCCTCTCTTCTGTCTTCCCTTCCCTCTTTCATCTCTTTCTCTCTTCCTCTCTTCTATCTTTCCTTGTGCGTCTCTCTCCCTCTCTCTTCTCCTATTGTGTCTCTCTTGTCTCTCCTTCTCCATCGCTTTTCTTTCTTCTCTCCTCTCTTTTTTCAATTTTTATAGGAAGATTTATTTTCCTGTTCTGAGGGAGTCTATCTGATGTAGGAGGAAGCAGCTGCATTTAAGAGCTCAGTTTTAGAAAAGATGGACGACCTGCTCAAGGAAGTCCAGAGTTTAAGGAGAGAGAATCAGCAGTTGAAGATGCTCTTGTAGACTAGACAGTCCATATCCATGGTACAGGTTTGGTGCATTCTGACCCATTTGATCTCATCTATTGATTTCACTTAACTATTCATACTGATGATCATAAAATTTCAAAGACTGTCAACCTATTTTTAGATAAGGTGTCATCCTAAAGCTCATTTTCGAGTACTCCAAAATATGTCAGTAAAGTTGATGCTACGATTTCATTCAGTCCATAAGTATTATTACCTCGCTATGCTCATATAACAGTACAAGAAAAGGCTCTCTGGTGCTGTGCTTGAAGAGAGTAATGATATCGGACAAAAATCTAGTATTCTTTAGGGCTTGTTTTATGCAGTTTTAGAAGACCATATTAACGTCAATAAAATTGTGGTTTAATGTGTATTATTTTGTTCAACATGATGCAGAATGTTGCATTGTTTTTGTAGAATATCTAATTTAGTTTTTAATCCTTGACTACATGACAAACTAGCTGACCCTTTAATTTCTGCTGAATAAAACTAAATCAATATCCCTTTAAACCTTATAAATTGCATAAATAGGCTTGATAACTCATTGACTTTGACTCCCAAAATTTCAGAAAATTTAATGCTCAAACGCGACATGGTTTCTTTCAATCCTACGTTGAAAAATAAAATCATGCCCAGTATCTAAATACTTATTATGAATACTATTGAAATACACGACTTAGTGTAAACAGTCTAAACATCTAAGCGTGGGCCATAACATTTGACTAACCAAATTAAGTCCCATGGATCAAAAAAATATTTATGGTATAGAACATAACAAAATCGTGTATTACCAAGGGTTCACTCGTCCATTTAGGACTTAAGCTGTTATACACTTACTTCCATATTCATAAATTACAAAAGGCATTTTAAGGAAATGCCTAAGCCTTAATTCTACTTCGAGATTCCCTAATTCTACTTCATGATCCATTTTCATAATTTAATATCCACAAAAGGCTTTAATATCTGAAAAATAACATAAATAATAAGCATTTACATGTAATAAGTATTTGTTATACTCAATTAGTCGACATATGAATGTCAAAATATTTAAATGTTTATTTCATTTATGTTTAATTTAAAAGTTCTTGAATTATTTATTTTCTAACGCATAAAAGATGACTTTTGATTTAACATGGGAGGAGCTTGATTATCGCTTAATTGAACGACTCAGATATCATGGGAGATAAAATGGAATAAGGTGCTCATTAAATGTTGCATCTGTATGGCCTAAAAGTTACAATTATGTCTAGTTATTGAAAACAAATCAAGTTACTATCTTGGCCAAATATTCGTGGGATTCAACAAAGATGAACTATGTGAGGTTGTTGACCTACACTACTTTTCCATTGCAAGACATGTTTTTTGATATAACTGTGGCCAGAGTCCACACTTTTATCAAAAAACATGAGACACAACATCAGATAGCTTCAAATATGTGAGACCCATTCAGAAATAAGTAAACAACCTGATTTTTCTTGATGTGATTTAATCCTCTAAAAGAATCTAGACCATTTATCTCTCCAATCATTTAGCAACAGCCAATATATTGGTTTGGATATAAAATTTATAAATATAATAACTGGTACTGTGGAATCCTACTTAAACAGTGATTGCAAATCCTTATAACTATTACTTAGAATTATTATCAAAATTTCTGGCCATAACCAAAGACATCTACATGATCCCTACTTTCAGTATTTTAATTCTTGTAAACAAAAGTATTATATTATAAAAGTATAGCCATACATGTTTAGACTTTATTAATCAATATCTATTCAATTCACCTCAACTGCCCCCATAATACTGTTGGGTTCTAGAGACCTAGATCTGGATGAACAAATCAAAACATTCCGCAGCGGAAGACTTAAACGGAATCATCACGACATCGATAAATCATTGAACAAATTTCCTCGACACAGATCGCATCCGTGATTCCTTTGATCGTCGAACGAGTCGCGTGGAACTGCTCATGTGTGTAGTCTCTAGAAATATCCATGTGGTCCTCGGCATGTCGGATCTCCTCCTTCTTGTTGAGAAACCTCGTTCACGCTCTGTCGTCGTCATTACACTGTACCGATCGCATCATAATAGAGAGGAGTCGTGGGAGAAAGGAGAAGAAGGGGAAAGCCCCTGAACAATTCTGGCCTGGGTGAATTTTGTTCAAGGCCTTCCTCTATTTATACTAAGTGCGTATTTTTCATAAAACCCCCAAAACTTAAGTATATCTTCCGACGTATAAAAATACCATTTGTGTGTGACCTTCTAGGCACATATCTCAGTCTAGTTAATGACTCCAATGGCCCAAAAACCTTTATTGGCCTTCCAATTAATTAACTATATCATCATATCGACTAATTAATGTCAGAATGAGTCTCCAACACGATAAGTTGATTGATAAGCCAAAAATTAGGTAATTAAATTCCATTTTCGTTGTTGATTTTAGCTTATGCAATAAAATTTATAAAACCTTAACTTAAGATGTATAATGATAAGTATAGGAATCGTCCAAGAGAAGCAAGTAAGGAATTCAATTAGTGATCTACTTGAATAATTTGACCCTAATTAGAGTTAATTTAATCTTCAATGAAGATCAAATTACCCTAATTAGATTAAGAATTTAGAAAGGAGGGTAGAAAAGATGGGAGGATTAGAAGAATTAGGGATCTCTAAATTGACTTCTTTGATCCAATAAAAAGGGTCAAGGGAGTCAAATCGAGGGGTGAAGAAGGAGATTTGGTCTTAATTTGTTTTGGAGAGATTTGGAAACCAAATTCACTAACTACTATCCCATAAACACACCTTAATCTTCCTAGAATTTAAACATTTTTATAACTTTTTTCTTGTTCTTAATTTGTAGTTGGACTAGTTAGATCAACTCAATGCTCACTCCTCTTGATCCTAGTAATGACTTGTACATTCCAATCAAGCCTAGCGATTTAGAGATTCAGACCAAGATCAAGAAGAATGATGAAGAAGTTCACTAACAAATCATCCAAATTACACTAACAATTCAAATGCAATGACATACAAAGCACCAAATGGGCTTGATCCAGGCTGGTTCTCCTCTCTGTCTTGCAGCTGTGAAAGATCCCCCTCCAGAATGACCTCCTCATTCCAAAATTCAGCTTTTATACTTAAATGGTAAAAATTACCATTTTACCCCCACTCAGTAATTAATTTTTATCAATCGATGTAGGGTTGATCTGAATAATCCAACCATACAGATAGAAAGTGGAGGTTGAGATGAGCAAATCCATAAAAATGATCTCAATCGGACTTCAAAATCAAAAGTTATTAATAAATAAAAATTGACCAATCTAAGCCGTTGTATCAATTTTAATTTATTTAATTTTATATTTTAAAACACACAATCATGTGTCGATCTCCCATTGTCTGGAAAAATCTTAACTTCTTTTGGGGAATCCTCTCACAGTGTGCCACATACCCTTGTCCTGAAATCAAAAGAAACAGAAAAATAAATGGAATACGTGTCAACATACATTTACCATTTTTTAAGCTTCACCCAATCATAGGATGTCACGTCACCTCCCGTGCGTGTGCTTTGTATGTGCCACCCTCAAAAGAGATGACTGCGAATAGCATTTAAGCCATCGGATTTGCATATGGCGATCGAGATATGGCCACGTGGCCCCGCTGAATCACTCTCTTGGATTCTTGCACACAAACCCCTGCCTTTATTCGCGTGTGCAATCCGACGCCGCCCAAAAATATTCATGCATATGCCCCTTCACTGTCTCTCTCCTCCATATTTCATAAAACCATACAAAAATCCCGTTTAATTTAATAATTTGCAACTATTTTAATTGGATCTTCATGCTTGTAATGGGCGACCGAGAGCTGTTTTAAGGGCACAATTGCAACAAAAATTTAAGAAAAAACCCCTCTGACTTTCGAATTTAACTTAAAGCTCCTATTTTTCTAATATATATATATTTTATTTGAATATTCATTTCTTCCTTGAATAAATTCCCAAAAATCCAATAAAATTCTAAAAATATATGGAAAATTCAGTAATTCGTCCATGCATTAAGTAACATTAAACTTAATTTTTAAACCTGCCATTTTCATTTAAAGATAATTATTCCAAGCTTCAATAAATTAGGGAAAAATCAGAAATTACTTGGAAAAATTAATTAAGATGTAAATATATGATAACAACCCTATTTTAGACTCTTAAAATGCATAAAACTGTGCGAATTATTTTAAATAAATACAGAATTCAGGGTGTTATCATCAATTTTATCCAATCAATAGGTCGAGTCTCCAACTTGAGGGTTGCCGAGCTACACTTCGATACACATGAGTTTATATCGACACATTCATGGAACATGTTCTTCATCGGTTATTGTGATATGTATAATCCCTCATCCACTTGATGCTCCTAGGATGAATTAGGGTATGGTGTACTGTCCAACCCTAATCGGTCATCCGAGTTAGTATTGACGCATTCGGAAATCATTAGAGAGCTCTTCTCTCAATATTTTACTGCCTTGCCAAGGACTTCATTGCATCATCTTCCTTGAGATGTCACCTCTTATATCAAGGGTGGACGATCCCATCTTGACCACTCAATTGTCTTCATGAACTTCTTGTTGCACCCAAACTAAGACTATTTAGAATCCCGTGACTAGGGACATGTACATCATAGTCAAAGTACAAATGTTCATCCACAAGATGCCTTTGGTGTCTCAGGTCTAAGGACCACTTACACAACCGTGACGTGAATCAACCTGATTGACAGTTTGGTATAATACCACTCAGGGATTTGGACGGATCAATTTAATGAACTCGTTCCACTAAAGAGCACCCACTATCTATCCTCAGTGTCTCCACATTAATGGCTACGGGACTGGCCATATTCATCATGAGTGGGACTAGATAGTGTTATTCTATCCGGATACTTTGATGTCATTCTCGTGTATCCTTCGAATAGGAATATTTAGAACACATGCTTAAATACTATTTATCTCTGTATAACAATCTCACCATAATTCACTTAGTCGGATCATGTATTCATGGACTTCATTATAAGCATCACACGTTCATTATAATGAATATGTTCTATTAATGAACATAGAACGAGGTGTGGAATGTGTGATTGGCTTGTCTGCCACACATATTTCCATCAAATACAAATAAACAAAGATGAAAAATTTGGATGTCTTGATCATTTTACATAATTGATGAGAGTTTTAATCATCGTCTTCTATTTATAAATGTGTTAAACGTATCCGAAAAATTATACATGGGGATCACATTGAATTGGATCTTTTTCAGGCCACTTAAACAAATTGATCTGATTGAATAAGTTTATGGATACCTCCATATGCTCTAGATCAAACTAGAAGATTGATATGAGAATTAAAAAATGGAATCAATTTTCAATCAAATCAAACATATTTTAACAATACATTTGATCTATGGAGGATCTGGTGATTAACAATTTAAATCTTGGTTAAATATGTGGTAAAGGAATTTGATTCATGAAAAAATATTATAATTTCTTACATGAGCATTTACTAAGCACAAAATCCACCGAGAAAAAAACTATTTCCTATATAATTATTTATATTTTTATAGGATTATACATTATAATTTAAATCTAATTTAATATATGAAATCTAGAGAAAATACATTCATTACGTGGAGGAAATATTTATCCCACAAAACCTACTTTAGCCAAATATGAAAGAATTACTACGGGAAATTTTCTAAAACTAAATAATACTTGTTTATAATTAAAAGTCCCTTATGGCTTTGTGATTGTGGCAGCTATAGACGGCTTACCCTTAAAAGTTTTAGCGCAAAACTGGAACGTCAGTTATGGTGCTATGCATTGATAAATTTTGGATTGTTGATCATTTTCTATCCCCCTTGATCCATATCATCCAATTCTCCAATTCTCCAATTCCCAAATATTTGTGTAATTAAATCAACCCGACAAGGGAGTAAAGTAAAAGGTACTTATTCCAGAATTAGATGTGATTCCATTTTGTCAAACCATGCGCCACAACACATTTAACACAGTAGGGTTGATTTAAATCTGTTATTTTATCTGTATCCTCCACGTGTCCAATGCATTAGAATGCAATTAGAATTAAAATCTGCCCTTTATTCATTGATTGCATATCTTTCAAGTTAAAAAGTTGTAATGATTGACACTTTGGCTGGAAAAAATAATCATTGGTTGCATCCAATAATTGGGCATAATCTAAACAAATCAAATTGTAATATATAGGGGAGCTGATTAAATTGTAATAAAATGCATTTAAATCCATAAAATATTTTTTTACCTCAACAAAAAGTATTCTGACATTTTGTTATAACTCTGATGCTATAAATTATGTAAAATTATGTAAATTTTGAAATAATAATAATAATATCATTCAAAAATCAGAATTAATTAGTTTAAGTCCAAATACCATGCAAATGTGATTATTTTAATGATAACAAACATGTAAAATTCTTGATATTACTATCATAATTAGCATGTTGTTTTTAACTATTACCCCTAACATAATCAGTATTAGTCCTGTAGCAATGCCCATTAGGTTATGTTTCTGTTGTCCATTTATCTTGAAATGAAGCAAGCTATGTACATCAAGAGTCAAAATATTAATCATATGCTTAATGTGAATTCTTGTATTTAAATTTACACCTTAGCCTTTCCAGGAATACCTAGAAAACCCCTCTTAGTATCGAGAGCGATTATTGTGATGAGTGAAGCTCAAAACTTCAGGAATGCTTAGTGTGAATGCTCCTCACTGGATTTGACACAATAAGCCGGCAATTCCCTCAGTTCACTTGTAGAATGGTGGGGATAACATCTTTCGCAAGAAAGATCCTTCTCTCAAGGGTGGTGGTACTTAGTGCTTGGGGTTTCCATTTTCTTTCTTCCTAACTCAAAGTAGGAATTAAAAATTGTTTCTTTTTTTCAAAGCACATAATATCAAGTGTGTATTAATGAAACATGGGTGATAATTCTCCAATGTACCTATGGATAGATATAAGAGAACAATGGATGGCTAAAAAGGAGGTGTTAGGGTAGGTAAAAGGGAATGGGTAGATAGATATCATTGGATAGCTTACTCCCAAGAATAGAAAAATGTGCAGAATAACGCAGAAGGGTGTAACTGAAGATGATGGTGAATGATATAGGTGTGACCAAAGCAAGCGAAAAACAAACACATATAGAAAATAATATCCATACAGAAACCAAAGCCAGGAAATCACATAATACTATTATTATTATTTTATGTTTTTATATTTTTTATTAGAAAATGGGTGAACAAAAATACAAATAATTTATTAGAAAATGAGGAAGTGTTGAGAAAATGGAATGCCATTGGTATAATTCATCCCATGGTAGTTGATGCCATCAAATATGTAGTGAAAAATATGTGTTTTATGATTTATATTATGGTTTATATCAGTATTATGCACCAAAAAGTATCACATATTCATATTGAAAATGAAATTAACACTCATTTTTTTAATTGGTCCTAACTAATGGGGTTTAATGTTGAAAAAGTATCATTCTTGAATCAAGATGTTTATTTTTCTCATTATTTCCTTGGAGCTTCATTCATAACAGAGCTTAGGTAGTTGAAATATTAATGGTGGAGAATAAATGGACCTAAAGCACAATGAAGACCGCTATAGAGCATACCTAATCCAGATCCCAAAAGGAGCTTAAGACAAGTCAAAGGAGAGGTCTACTTTTAAAGAGAAATTCAAGTGGGCGGTTGATGTTTCTTTACTATAAAGGGGGGAACAAAATTGACTGACCCAATTGCGGAATCCTGGCCACACATTTCAGGTTTCTCACATTGAGAATCTAGAATCCTTATTTATACCCTTTTTCTCCCACATTATAACTATCCCTTAATTCCTGTCCCAAACTCTATTTTGGCAGCCTTAACTGCGGCAGTGTTTCTTGGATCCACTTTTTTTGACGATCAGGTTGAGTGAAGAAGGGAATCAGATCATCAGGTTTGGGGGAAACTTAAGAAGAACACATCCTTGGCCCAAAAAGGAGGTTCCTGCCTTCCACACTAATTTTTTTCTGGCTTGGTTATCACAGGACATGCTAGCCAAGACCCAGGGCTCTCTAATGCCTCATAAGGCACTAAAAAACATCATCCTAAAGCTCTAGTTATTGCATTCTTACAAAACCAAAAAATGGAATACCAACACATATTTTTTGGTGTCGCCACGTCAACTTGGGGGTGTTCGTATGGGAATCTTAGTGCCCTCTGCTAAAAAAGTATTTTAAGCTATTTTATGTAGTTATTCTTTGATTTATTAACATTAAAATATTAAAATAAAGCTTATATTTGAAGTTATTCTCAACATAAGTTAGAGTTTCCTTCATTGCATTTGCTTAAAAAAGAAGAAAACTATTTCTTCTTATAGAGTTAGTTTTTGTTTTTATCTAAAAACTATAAATATATAATCACGTGGAAAAATATTCTAAATGATTTCTGGATCTCTGTGGTTTGACCCTTACTCAAATCTATTCTTAGTAAGGAAACATTATAAAGTTTTTGTTTAACCTTGGAGTTAACGATGACATATACACTTTTTTTTGGCTTATCAACTGGCCTTGTTGCCAGGGAGCCAGTTTTATCAATTAGTAATTTATTTTATTTTTTCTAACATTTATTTGAATGCAGAAAATGTTTAAGAGGGATCAGAAAGATGTATTATATTTCTAAAATATATTTTACGTAATCTTTTTTGTCTATTTATTGTAAACATCATGTCAAAGAAGGGAGATCCAACTTCTAAAAATTTTCAAGACAGAACCAAAGTGGTAATTGATGATAAGGCTGAAGAAATGGCAAATGACCATAATGCAAAACTTCCTGAAGAATGGAGAGGCACAAAAATAAGGGTTTCTGTGAGCCTAGTGGGAGTAAGACTAACACTACAATTAATGCTCCTATACTTGAAGGAGTTAAATTTAAAATTTATTATGTTATCCTAAACAATTTGCCTAACTTCAGAGGGCCAGCTATTGAAGATCCTTATATTTATTTAGAAGAAATTACCGATATTTGCTTTATGAATCAGATTTCAGGGATATTTCTAGACGTCATGAAAATGAATGTTTTCATTGATACATTGAAGGATATAGAAAAAAAATGGTATATAAATTTGGGTAAGACATTTGACTCGTGGGATGAAATTGAAAATTGTTTCTTCAAAAAGTATTACCCTATTTCGAAGAATAATGTGTACAAGAGAGCAATCAGGTCATTTAACCAAGGAGATGATAACTTTAGTGAAGCATGGGAAAAATACAAAGATGTCCTTAGGAAATGCCCTCATCATGGTCATACTAGAGTGCACCTGATTCAATTTTTTATGAAGTTTTGAATGATGTTTCTAAGAACAAGGTCGACTTATTTTGTGGAGGCACCATTCCCGATTGCTATGATGAAGAATTATTTGAGATAATGGAGAGGCTTGCTGAATTTGATCTTCACCACATTGGATTGAGCAAGAAAGGTAGAGAATTAGGGCATAAAATAGGAGGAATTCTGCACATTAAAGGACAAGAGGAAGAAGTCAAGCATAAAGCCGTGAGGGCTCGAAGGAATATCACTGAGAAGAACTTTGAACAAATAGTGGGAAGCATTGAGAAGATCGCTTCTAAAATTAGTAGTTCTAATGTTGTATATTCTTTATGTTCAACTTGTGGTGACAGGGATCTTGAGGAAGGTGAATGTCAAGGGGAAGAGGAAGTCAATGCACTTGACTTCAACCAAAGAAGGGGACAATGGTAAGGGCAAGGAAAATAACAAAGTTCACCCTTCAACCATAGTCTCCAAGCTCAAATTCCACCAAGAAATATTTTTGTACACCCTCAACATCAGCAACAATATCACGCTCACTCTACCTATCAATATAAATATTCTCAACCTGCTCAAAATTCTGAGCCTAATCAAAGTGATATTTTCTTGCAGATGTTCTAAAGGCAGAAAAATATGTTCATAAGATGGAGGGTGAAATTGAGAGATTAAAGAAAAGCCAAGTTGATGAAGGAAGAGGTAAAAGAGTGGAACTAAATTCCCCTAAATGTTTATTCCCAGCCCAAACTCTTATGAATCCTAAGAATATATTATTCATTGAATGTGAAAAAAATTCTTGTGACATGATTTGTGATGAAATAGATTCTTATGAGGAGGAGGTTCATGCCATTTCTAAGATAAGAAATAGCAAGGAGCTATCTGATCCTCATAACAAAAATTATAATAAAAGGAAAGAAGACCATGAACAGAATGAAGAGGTTTAGATCAAAAGAGGAGAATATCAACCCCCTATTCCTTTTCCAAGTGTAGTGAAATCTTCTAAACCATCCTCAGATCATGAAACAAGAATGATTGATGCATTTACATGTGCAACTGTCGTGTTTCACCTTGGAAAAATGTGTTGAAAGGTGTTCCGTCTATATCTAAATGTGTTAAAGATGATAACACACCTAGGAGAAACCCAGAAAAGGTTGATTTATCTGAAAATTTTAGTTCTCTGATTTCACATTTCATGCCTCTAAAAAAGAAAGATCCTGGAGGTCCTTTATTTAATGTGAAATTAATGGCATGATTTTTCCCAAATCATTTTTTTATTGTAGTGCAAGTGTGAATATTATGCCAATTTTTTTATTTGAAAGATTTAAATTTGGTGATGTTGAACCTATATGCATGGATTTACTACTCGTGGATGGATCTTTAAGACAACCATGTGGATGAGTGAATGATGTTTTGGTTAGAGTTAAACAATGCGCCTTCCCTGTTGACTTTATTGAGCCAGATATGAATGTGACTGGAAATTTTAGTTAATCAACTATCATTTTGGGTCACTGTTGGATTGGTTGACCTAACCCTAGGTCGTGAGACAAGGAGGGAGAGAGAAAGAGCAGAACAGAAAACAGAACAACTTCTTAACCCTAAGGTTTTCCCGTGTACCCTTTTTAATAAGGGGTACACGGATTGGGTACAGTTAATAGGCCCATTACTTATAACACAGGTGGGGCCCACTACTCATTAAGTAATACAAAACAAAATAAAAGAAAGAAGACTCCTCCTGTTAACACTCACCCATTATTTTGCCACAGAAAAGGCTGTCACAGATTTGGAAAAAAGGAACGGTTGAGTTAAAGGTTAGAGAGGAGAAAATTGAATTAAATATGACCAATTTCTTGAATATTCCTAAGGAATTTCAAGAAGAACTAGATACATGTGATCTTTTTGAAGAGGATGATGATGAAACAGTTGGTTATCTTCTTGAGATCCAATATTTAAATAAAAAAGACCCTACAATTTCTCTTGAGCTTCAAAGAGATCCCTCTCATCAAACCCTTGACTCAAATCATTGCAACATGCATTTTTGGATTCTTAAAAAATACATCCTGTCATTATATCTTTAGAACTAACCTGTAAACAAGAATGTGATCTTTAAAAAGTTCTAAGAGATTATAGACAAGCCGTAGATTGGACCTTGGATGACATTAAGGGCATTCCCTCTCATGTGTGGGAGCATAGAATTTTTCTTGAGGCTGGCTCAAAACCATGTAGACAGATTCAACGTAGGCTAAACCCTCATATGATTGAATTTATAAAAGAAGAAATTTTAAGATGGTTGGATGCTGGAATTAGTTTTCCTATTTTTGATAGTTCTTGGGTTAGTCCTGTTAATAATGGCTCCTAAAAATCTGGATTAATTTTTGAAATTAATGCTAAAGGTGAAGAAATTCAAAAGAGATTGGTCACTAGTTTGAAGAGTTTGCATTGATGGTAGAAAGTTAAATTTAGTGACCAAGAAAGACCACTATCCTTGGCCCTTCATTGGATATACTTTCAGGTCAGAATTTCTTATGCTTTCTTGCAGGTTATTTGGGTTACAAGAAAAAACTACAGTTACATATCCAATGGGAATATTTTTTTTTAAAAGAATGTCATTTGGATTATGTAATGTTCCTGCTACATTTCAAGGATGCATGAATTCAATGTTTTCTGATTTAGTTGAGATCTTTGTGGATGATTTTTTTTGTTTTTGATAATTCATTTGAGACATGTTTTCTCAACTTAGCAAAAGTTTTTGATATATGTAATAAAAACTTGGTTTTAAGTTGGGAAAATTCTCATTTTATGTTTCAACAGGGAATAATGTTGGTGCACAAAGTAAGAAAGAATGGGTTGGAGTTAGACAAGGCCAAGATCAAGATCATCAAGGAGCTACCTCTTCCCACCAACCTAAGGCAACATAGGGGATTTCTGGGCCAGGAAGGTTTCTATAGGAGGTTTATAAAAGACTTTGCTAAAATTTCTAAGCCTCTCACTAATTTCCTGTATAAGGACACTGACTTTGTTTTAGATAATAGTGCCTGGACTGCTTTTGGGACATTAAACAAGCATTCATTCAAGCACCCATACTTTAAATAACATCTCACCACATGTTTCATTTACTTTCAACCATCGTTGGCCAATGGTTGATGGCACACAATTTAGAATGGTCTGAAAAAACCCAAAAGCTATCTTTTGAAGTTCACTGCTAGCATTGGTTGGATTTAAGGACAAAACCAGCAGATCATTGTCCACGATAAAAAAGGACTTCGTGTGAGTTTCTTACTTATTCAGACATTCTAATTGCCTGATTAAAAAATCCTATCTTGGGAGAAATATTTAGGCTCTTGAATAAATATATTTCTAAGATGAAAACAGGCAAGTTGATAATAAATCCAAAAAAATAGTTTGGATTATTCTTATTAAATCTAAGAGCTGGTTCATTCATCCATAGCATCATAAATATAATGAGACATTGTAGAAGAAAAATATATCATGAATGAATGATATCACAAAAGGGGAGAAGATAAAAACTTGGGAGTAAAGCATATCAGAAGTAGCTAGGGATAATGAGGGAGAGATGATTAAAAAATTAGCAACAAGGGGTGAAATGGTGTAAAGCAGGAAAGAAAAAGGTGATGATAATGAACAGAAAGGTTTCAAAGATAACAATATGGAGCCCAAAGAAAAGTGATTATGTTCTTAGGACTTGAACAGATGATAAACCTTACCCCAAGTAAGATTCCACTTGATGGAGATCCATAATAACTAAGTATGATCGGCTTGTGGATGATGGCATGATGAGGTTATTCACTCAACACTCACATTATTATAATAGTAATTTGGCCCTTTGGTTTTCATGGATGTTATTCACCCAGTCAGATATCCTATCCACTTTGAAATGGGTCACGTGAGTCTACACCCATGGCCCATACCATCAAGAGGTGCATTCGATCTTCTACAAGAGTCTAACTTCATCGCTTGTGTTATTAAGACGTCGGGTAATGAATTTTCCAAGGTGGTGTATGATTATATTCTCATTTTTTTAATAAAAAGGGGTATGATTAAGTTCATGTTGGGACGTTTTGAGAGGGCAAGAAACTTTTAAAAGTTTTAACATTTTAACAAATAAACTTGCCCCCCCCCCAACCTGAAATGAAACATGGATTACGAAAATTTGGAACATTTCTCAAATCCTCATGAAGTTGACACCTGTTGTCCCTAATGGGAGAAAAACTGGACGAAAATAAGAGGAAAAAAATATTGGTTTTTTAGCTAATTTAGCTCATGAAGTTATAGTCTTCTCACCTTTAGCCTTTGACCCATTCAGCTTGTTTCCTTTTTGTGATCTTGGTTTAAAAGAGTTTCTGTAAAGAAAGGTGGTGAGATCATAGTGGTTGTGTAGTAGCTGTATTGGATACCATTATCATATTTGACAATCCCTTCTCATAAAGTCAAGAAGTCCCAACAACGCATTTGGGAAGAGGGGTAGTCTAGTGTGAGCGTAGGTTTCTGTTCCAACCACCAAAATGTATGTTTTCAAATAGTTAATAAATGCATAACCGCACTTATTGTAATTATTGAGTTTCTTAGCTTTATTGGGTTTCGGCTTTGGCTGGCTTTGTTTAGGCTGGTTTGACTTTCTTTAGGATTTTCTAACCAAAGGTTTACTTTAGGGAGGTTTTAGATTAAAACAGACAAATGCAAATGAGCTCAGTCATTCACTTCTTTCCCACTTTCGCACCAAAAGTTATGGAAATTAGATTAAAAGAAAAAAGTTCATGCATGGCCCTCTCGTGAGTCAGTCTTAGTATTCCTATTTTATGTGGGTTTCAAACGATCTTATAATTTCCATTAAGATGTAAATGTTATGATAGGGTAACCAATATGTGCTACACAGTGAAATGATGTGACCAATTTATTATACACCATGCAACTATGCAAGTGTGTCATTGTTTAGCACTGTACTGCATTTAATGCGAGAAAAGTAACTTCTCAGTGTGAAGAGTGCGTAAGTGCCTCTCATTACCCAGGGACAATTTCACACAATGTGACTGGAGAAAGTCTCTCTCTTTCTCTCTCTCTCTCCACTCTCCCTGTTTTGCACCACCACTCAAATCTCGCCGTCCCAAAACTCTTCAACGCTCTTGAACGCTCCGTTCTTGCTGACCAGGAACTCCGCCCTCAGGAGCCTTTCCTGGAAATATCTCATAAAACCATCCAAAAATTTAATACTAAGAAGAAAAAAGCCAGAAAGAATAGATGATGATGATGACAATCACGAGAGGAAGACGGTGAGTCATCAGTCGTCCTCGTCAGGATGATGATGATAATGATGATTTTGCCATGTCATCATCCCTTAATTAACCTCACACAGATGAATAGACATGATCATCTGGGGCGGGGATGCTGGACTGTTTGGGAGGGTTTTAGTCCTGTCCCACATCCCCTTTTTCTTGTCCTCTGTAATGGACGAATAACGGAACGGGACTGATGACGGACTTGTGACGACGGCGAAACCCAGACGACAAGAAAAATGCCCCGGACAGATAACTTATCGGAAGTCCGTTCAGTCCCGTTCTGTCTGTCCAATATCGTCATCCCTTTACGTCCAACAGCTCTAGTTTTCATCGTCACCGTCCGCAAACCAATGGTGCAGATGTTGACGACTTATCGCCAACGTTATGCAAACAATGACGAGTGATTGAACGAAATGTACAGAGAGAGAAGAGAACTTGCCTGCTTGATGTTGTCAAACCGGGTGAGGAGGTCATCAGGAATGGACCAGCTGAAGACGTCGAGGTTCTCCTTGAGCCTGGACGCGTTGGTGGTCTTGGGGAGCACACTGTGCCCAAACTGCAAGCCCCATCGCAGCGCCACCTGTGCCGATGACTTGCCCACCTTCTCCGCCACCATCCTGACCGTCGGATCATCCAGCACCGATCCTTTCATCCACCCCGTCCCCGGCGATCCAAGAGGAGAGTACCCCTTCGCCATACAATTAAATTGATTGATCGATATTAATTTTTTTCTGTGGGTACCAGATATCGATATCCGAATACCGGTTCCGATATCCGGATGTCGAAATCCATCTACTCATCCGATATCCTCTTGTCGCCACCCGTCCGATATCCGTCTTCGATATCCGTCTACTCTTAAAGGATGCATATCGTCTGATATCAGAAATCAGACAGCGTCCGTTTTATTTTTCCGGATATCGGATATCGGTTGGACAATCCCTACGGATATCGGATAATGGCTGGGAGGACCATGATAGTAGAGAAGGCAGCACTTACGGAGAGATGAACTTTGCGGGCTTGGCAAAGAGCATGGAGCTTGGGTTGCTGCCACGTCGGATGGCATTCCACCTGGTTGACCGCGGGTGGGACCCGCACGACGGTCAGCAGGTCTTCCAGCTTCTTGGAAGAGAAGTTGCTGACGCCAATCGCCCGGGCCTTGCCCACGTCGAAGAGACCCTCCATCGCCCGCCACGTGGCAGCCAGATCGAGCGCCAGCGCGTTCTCGCCGTTGATGCTGCTCCCCCTTTTCACCCGGCAGGGCCAGTGGATCTACGGTGATTAAAAAAATAGTTTAAATAGTTTTTTCGTAGGAATTTCCCTTTAAATAATGGTAGCCCTCGTTTTGGAAATAACCCCAATTTTGAGTAACTTTTAATTTCGGTAATTTTGCAGAATAAAGGATTTAATTCTTGGAAAAAAATGTACCAGGTAGAGATCGAGGTAGTCGAGCTGCAAGTCGTCAAGACTGGATTGCAGTGCGCCTGGAACGTCTTCAGGGGCTAGATCGGAGCACCTGTGGAAGTAAAGAAGGCGATTTAGGGGTTAATCGAGGGGAAAATAATTGACATAATTAAAAGGATTTAATTATTAGACGAATGGCTGACCAAATCTTGGAGGTGATGAATAAGTCATCGCGCTTCACCGTTCCATCATCAAACAGCTTCCTCAATGCCTGGCCTATCTGCATGATCAGCAAAATAATTAAAGAGCATATTTAATTAATGGGCAATTCGATGAGAATATGACGGGCGTTAACTTAAAAGTTACAGCAAAATTACCTCCTTCTCGTTCCTGTAAATGCGGGCGCAGTCAATATGTCGGTATCCTAACTGGAAAAAATAGTATTTCATAAATTACTTATAGCATCCGTAAACCAAAGCTTCACGATAGAAAATCAGTAAGGACTTGTCGGATGCTAATAGTTTGGAGAATGCAAAAGAAATTATGAACTTTTCAAAGCTAATAAACGGTATAAAAAATGGACAAAAGAAGAGATCGTGACAGCGCGTGGTACCGTTTTAGTTAAAGGGTACAGAAGTAAAATTCAATGTAGTTAAAGGGTACGCACATACATGACAAAGAAAAGAAAAGCTACAAGTGCCGCACGTGTGGACTGAAGCACTTGTATTCAAAATAAAAAGGCGGGAACGGAGCAACAGTTCGGATGGCGGGAAGCTGGTTTAAATAGAGGAATGTGGCTGGTTCGAGGGGGTGGTTATTTTTCTGGAAGTCTAGTTCAAGAAGCGCTCCTGGAGATTCTCCTGCGTTGGGTCGCCGATCCGGTTGCCCCAGTCATCATCTTTTCCGTTCTCGATCCGAGATAAACTCTCTTCCCTATTCTTCCCTTATTTCTCTTTCTTGTACTCACTCGGATATTTGAAGGTCGACCGTTGTGATTTGAGAAAAGATATATACAAGTTTCGTTGATCGGGTTTTCCACCGTGAAGGTTACACATATTCAATGTTAGGTTGACGGTATCCTAACATTTTTTGGTATCAGAGCCGAGATCTTGTAAAATCGCACTTCAAGATTTGTCAGATCGGTCTTCTAAAGAAGATATTTCGAATCAGCATTCCACATTTCAGAAGAAAACAAACGCATTATTGATTTGCATGGCGGAATTGGAAGCAAAGCTGGAGGAGCTAGCCGCACGAGTAGAAGCAAACCAGTGCCGAGTCACCAATGTATTGGAGCACATCATGCAGGAAATGGCTAGTCTTAGCTCACAAATGAAGAACAAGGCTCCAACAGTCGTAAATCCAGGGCCTTATCATGAAGTTCCTCAGCAGATTCCGGAGAAACGTACGGACTTTGATTGCCGGTTCAAGAGAGGCGATCTGCCTATATTCGGAGGATATCAACCTGAAGCGTGGCTCAAGTGTGTAGAAAGGTTCTTCCGACTCCATCCCATGGCAGAACACGACAAGATGCACCTAGTGGCTCTGCATATGGAAGACTCTGCTCTCACCTGGTTCATACATACTGGAGAGAGTTTTGGCAGGATAACGTGGGATGATTTCAAGAATCATTTTGAGGGCCAATATGCGTTAGCCGTGCACGTTCTGCATCGCCAACTGTTCGAAGTTCAACAGAGGAGTTCCGTAAGTGAGTATCGAACAGAATTTGAAGCGATTATCATTCAGTTACCACTAGTCGCACCAGAAATTAAGGAAAGTGCATATCTCCGAGGATTACTACCAGAGATCAGAACCGAAGTACTGCGTTACAGACCCTATGGGTTACGTGAAATCATGGACCTATCACTTCGAGCTGAAGCCGACCTTGGGATTTTGTATAGAGCGTGGCAGACAGTACCACCCTATGCTGAGTTACCACAAAAACATTCAGCGACACAGAGACCAGTGACCATGCCAACTCCAAGAACACAACCCAGTCCGGGAAAACAGTACAAACCACCAGTCCCCAGCAACCCTGCTCAGCCATCAGCGAACAGTCACAGGAATAATCAAATCGACAAGCCAGAGAGGAGGCGAAATTTGAGGATTGCAGATACTGAATATCAGCAGAGAAAAGATAAAGGTCTATGTTACTAGATGCCGGAAAAACCTTAATCTGATTCTGATGAGAGAAGGTGATGACTCAATTGACTTTATGGACCCAGTGGACGAAGAAGATCTGATGCAAACAGATGAAGAGGCCATTACAGAAGGAGCTCTCTTTTTAGCCCGAGTAAATTTGAGACAAGCTCAAAGACACTCAGCTACCGGAGCCTTAAAACTATGGGGGTCTATCAAAGGATCGAATGTGGTGGACTCATAATTTCATCAATCCAGCCATTCTGGGTTCCTTAGAAATCCCCATTATTGCTGGACCTCGTTTTGACGTATTGTTGGGAGATGGTTATATGAGGACATCTCAAGGTGTATGCCTGAATATAAATCTTTATTTGCAAGGTATGAATATTGTCCAAGATTTTTTCCCCTTATCTTTGGGGAGATTTGACGTGGTCTTGGGAGTTCAATGGCTGAAAACTCTTGACTGGTTCTACTCCAACTACAAGCTCCTAACGTTGAAAGTATTATGGAAGAATAAAATTTATACTTTACAGTCTGACCCTGAATTTCGGCCTTATGGTGATAATTCCAATCTACCACCTCAAGAGATTGTTCGAAGCAAGAGACAATTCCGGAGGCTATATGAATTATGCAATCCTCAACAACCACTGGTACTCACTCTCCAACTTTCGCCCTTGATTTCAAATTATGAGAACTTATATCCTTCTGTTTTCGACACTGAAATGAGACTGCCACCCAAGAGGGAGTTGGACCACAGAATACACTTGATTCCGGGATCTAAGACGATCAATCTGCGACCATATAGATATTCTTTTGTGCACAAAAATGACATCGAGACTCTAATTAAGGAAATGTTGGATGCTAGCATTATAAGAACTTCCAACTGTCCTTATTCGAGTCCTGCATTACTTATAAAGAAGAAAAGTGGAGGCTGGAGAATCTGCATTGACTATAGAGCCCTGAATAAGATAACTGTTCCCAACAGATTTCCTATACCCATTGTTGAAGAGCTCCTGGAAGAACTTAATGGACCTTCTATCTTCACCAAGTTGGATCTTAAATCTGGATATTACCAAATCAGGATGCATGAGGAGGACATGGGAAAAACTGCTTTCAAAACTCATCAAGGTCATTACGAATTTTTGGTGATGCCTTTGGTCTTTCAACTGCTCCAGCTATGTTCCAAGGGCTAATGAATTCAATTCTTCAACAATATTTGCGAAAATTCGTGCTAGTATTTTTTGATGATATCTTGATTTACAGTAAATCTCTAGAAGAACACGAGATTCACATCAAACAAGTGCTGCAATTGCTGGATAGGCAACAGCTGTGTGTCAACTCAGGCAAATGTGATATCCACAGAGATAAAATAGAATTCCTTGGTCACTGGGTATCAGCTGAAGGGGTCTTTACAGATGCAGGTAAAGTAGAAGCGGTTCAAAAATGGCCGACTCCTACCAACTTAAAACAACTACGAGGATTTCTGGGTTTGACAAATTACTACAGAAGGTTTGTTCAGCATTATGCTGTTATTTCTTCACCACTGACTAAACTACTCAAGAAGAACTCTTTTACGTGGACAGAAGAATCTGGCCAGACTTTCCAAACATTAAAGAAGGCACTGGCATCCACCCCCATTACTCAAACTACCTGATTTTTCAAAGGCATTCACCGTTGAAACCGACGCATCCGGCACGGGAGTAGGAGCAGTCCTATTACAGGAGTCTCACCCGATCGCTTATTTCATTAAAGCATTATCTCTCCGGGCTCAAACAAAATCTACGTATGAAAGAGAACTCATGGCAGTCAACAAATGGAAACACTACCTTTTCTTCAACAAATTTTTTATTTTGACTGACCAACAAGGGATTCCGCAGCATTGCCACAAGTGGGTCTCCAAGCTCCTGGGCTACAACTTTGAGATTAAGTATAAAACAGGCCGAAGTAATATCGTTGCAGATGCCTTATCTCGCTCGATGGGAAGTATGGCACTCCACAACATATCTGTGACTCACTGGTTGGACCGGGAACAACTAGAAAGGGAAGTGGACCAAGAGCCATCCTTGGCAGCAATTAAGAGGTCAGTACTGATCAATGACGGTAGCTATCCAGAATATTCAATACAGAGGAACATGCTATTTTATAAGAACAGATTAGTACTCCCCAGCAAGTCGACTCTTATTGACAGACTGCTTCATGAATTTCACGATGCAAAAGTGGGAGGACACGGTGGATTTCTGAAGACATACAAACGGATTTCTCAACAATTTCATTGGAAGAGTATGAAGAAGAAAATCAAAACGTATGTATCCTCTTGTCATATTTGCCAAGCACATAAGTCGTCAACATTGAGCCCTGCGGGATTACTTACACCGCTACCAATTCCAAATAATATATGGGAAGATATTTCACTAGATTTCATCGAAGGATTACCAAACTCGCAAAAGGTTTCAACGCCATTTTTGTGGTGGTGGACAGGTTAAGCAAATACGCTCATTTCCTTCCTCTCAAACATCCTTTTTCAGTCTTGGACATAGTAACCATATTCACCAAGGAAGTCATTCGGTTACATGGGGTACCCAAATCCATAGTATCTGACAGAGGCAGCGTATTCACCAGCGGATTCTGGAGAGACACAAAAGCCAAGGTACTACATTACGACTGAGTTCATCTTATCACCCTGAGACTGATGGGCAAACAGAAGTTACCAACAGAAGTCTTGAATGCTACTTGAGATGTTTTTCTTCAGAACAACCCAAGTATTGGGTAAAATGGATTCCCTGGGCGGAGTATAGTTACAATACTTCGTACCATACGGCCATCAAAATGACACCCTTTAAAGCGGTCTATGGCAGGGATCCTCCCCATCTGATTAAATATGGAAGCCCAACATCACCAATAGATTCCCTGGACAATTTATTACAAGAGAGGGACAGATTATTAACATTGCTAAAGTCACACCTGACCAAGGCTCAACAGACTATGAAAGAACAAGCGGACAAGCACAGACGGGAAGTGTCCTTCCAAGTAGGGGACTCAGTATATTCGAAAGTCAGACCGTATCGTATGAAAACCTTGGCGAAGACACCCTGTGAAAAATTATCTCCACGATACTTTGGCCCATATCAAATTCTTGAGAAGTTGGGACCTGTCGCTTAAAAATTGGATCTTCCAAAAATGTGCCGAATTCATCCAGTTTTTCATATTTCTAAGCTTAAAAAAGCTTATGGCAAAAATTCAGCTACAATTGATATTCCATCTAACCTGTCTGATGATTTGGAATGGCAGGTCTACCCCGAATGCATCTTATCTTATCGATTCAACAGAGATGGAATGCAGGTGCTAGTTAAATGGAAAAACTTGCCAAACTATGAAGCCACATGGGAAGATGTAAACTACATTAAAAATCAGTTCCCCAGCTTCCCAATTGGGGACCAATTGGTCTTCGGGGAGGGAAGAAATGATAAGTGTCCTCTACGCACATACATGACAAAGAAAAGAAAAGCTACAAGTGCCGCACGTGTGGACTGAAGCACTTGTATTCAAAATAAAAAGGCGGGAACGGAGCAACAGTTCGGATGGCGGGAAGCTGGTTTAAATAGAGGAATGTGGCTGGTTCGAGGGGGTGGTTATTTTTCTGGAAGTCTAGTTCAAGAAGCGCTCCTGGAGATTCTCCTGCGTTGGGTCGCCGATCCGGTTGCCCCAGTCATCATCTTTTCCGTTCTCGATCCGAGATAAACTCTCTTCCCTATTCTTCCCTTATTTCTCTTTCTTGTACTCACTCGGATATTTGAAGGTCGACCGTTGTGATTTGAGAAAAGATATATACAAGTTTCGTTGATCGGGTTTTCCACCGTGAAGGTTACACATATTCAATGTTAGGTTGACGGTATCCTAACAGAGTTCTACTCTAGACCAGATGTAAAGAAAAATTTCCAGCGGATGAAGAAATTATGCCTCTCGGTCCAGTCAGATTACTAAGAACCGACAACAGAAGAGATCCGTAGCTACCGGACAAACAATCGTGATTAGAAATTATTGAAATATTGCGAAAGAATGATATCTTTTGAAAAGCGAATCATCATTTTGAAGCGAAAAAGTGATACGAAATCAGATGTCATTGCTGTGAGGCGTCCGGTGTCACTGTGAAATCAGATGGTGCCAAATTTCGTTTCTAACGCAAAAGAAGCGATTAGGTGAATAAACCACGTAGCCAAAGAAATAACGATTATCCAAAGCTAAAGAAACAACATTGAAGGTGTTCTAAATAAAATTCTTCAAGGCATTAGCTCTCACGTTTCCTGTCTAAATTGCAACATTCTTGAAAAATTCCGCAACCTTAGATGGAAAGTATAATCAATCACTTCGCACAGCCAGAATCCGGAATGATGTCATTTGATCCACCAAACGAACGGAAAGACTAACGCACGCTCAAGATCCCGAAATCTAATGAAAGGACGTCATTATCTCAATACAGAAAAACGGAGATTCCAGGAAAATAAATTGAAGGACGACTTTAAAAAGCTTTATCCCGCCGATGTGCGCACGATATAAAACAGAAATACAAGATGGAAGGCTGGATAATCACACGCGAAGTATTCAAGAACCTTCGCGCACAATCCGCGAAGACGTTCTTGAGCATAAAACCGAGAAGTAGAACACAGCCGAATACGCAAAGACAGAATGAAAGTAAACGTTAAAGATTAAAGTATCAAGATCCAATAAAAGGACGCCATCATCTCCAGACAGAAAACGGAGATTCCAAGAAAATAAATAAAAGAACGACTTCAGAAAGCTCTATCCACGGATTCGCGCACGAAATAAAAGATAACTACGAAAGACGTAAGCCTAGATAATAACACGCACAGTGTTCACGAACATTCGCACACAATCCATGAAGACGTTCTTGAGCATAAAACCAAGAAAAATGAAACGGCAAAGCACTCGCATTCCGCCGGAAAAATACCTTAACAGCCTCGATGATTGCATCTGCAACAACGCCTGGATCAGCCTGCCATGTCCCCAATCCAACAGCAGGAATCTGAGCTCCCGTGTTCAGGCTAAAGAACAATGGCTGAATCGGCCCCTCCATCGCGTTCTGTTACCGCGCAGAGAGATTAATCTGAAAAAATTTGAAAACACGACATCGGACCATGTATTTATAGTGATGTTCGTACGGCCACGTGGCAGCCACTGATTGGGTAATTCACATATCGTTGTTCCGTTGACCAAAAGTCAAGATGAGCCCCTCGACCGGAGAAGTCGGGCGGTAACTGAACCGGAGCTCACCGAATGCATAAAAAAGACAAAAACTATAAACATTTGTGGTTTTTGGTAAAATTAAATTCAGAAGACGTGGTCTTTCTGTTCTTTTTGCGTGAATTTGTGCGAATTTGGTGAACTTCCCATCAGGCTGTTTTGGCGCTTCGTTCCTTCTGTGGTCCGTCTTTTTCTTCTTGAACATGATTACCGCAAATTACATGAATTTTGTTTAATCGCGGGAGAAAATTCCGTCCCAAAAGACGGAATTTGTTTCTCCCGTTTTCCCTTTTTTCTTTGTTTCTCCCTTTTTTCTTGTCCCAAAAGACATCTCCGATCCGTCTTTTTCATCTTGGACAAACTCCCGTGAGTTTTTTTTTTGTGAATTATGATTAATCGAGCAAGAAAGAAAAGAAAATCTGTCGATTGACGGTTCGCTCTTTGCCGAAACTTAATATTGGTGCGAGCTCGTTTAACCTGTTCGATTTTGGACGTCGTCTCCTCCGTCTATAGTCTGTTTCTGATGGTGGGACTGACGATCAGGATGGTTCCACGCAGGCGGAGCGCCCTCAGCTATTCGTCGGGCTTCCTCTGGACGATCGCGGCGGGGCTCAAGGCGCTGAAGCTGCTCGGCGTGGAGGGCGTGGAGCCTCCCATCTGGTGGGGCGTGGTGGAGAAGGAAGCCATGGGCCAGTACGACTGGGCCGACTACCTGGCCCAGGCCCAGAACATCTGCGACGCCGGCCTTCAAATCTGCCCCTGCCTCTACTTCCATGCCTGCCCTGCCCCCCCAATCCCTCTTCCCCACTGGCTCACCGCCATCGCCGACGCTGACCCCGACATCTTCTTCACCGACCGCGCATGCAAGCGCCACCCCGGCTGCCTCTCCCTCTCCGTCGATGGCCTCCCCATTCTCAACGACAAATCCCCCCTCGACGTCTACTCCGCATTCTTCCATTGCTTCAACTCCGCCTTCTCAACTTCCTTGGCTCCTCCATCAAGGTATACATACAAGAGAAAGAATAGATAAGTGTTTGTCGCTTGCTTCAGCGGCTAAGTGTTTGTCTGTGGTGGAACAGGACGTGGCGGTAGGACTGGGGCCGGAGGAGGAGCTGAGGTACCCGTCGCAGAGCAAGCCGATGGGAATTGTGCGAATTTGGTGCAATTTGTGCAAATTTTACGATATGTGCAGATTTTTTTCGAATTGTGCACATTTTGTTCGAATTGTGTGAATTTTGTGGCAATTTGTGCGAATTTTATGATGTGTGCGAATTTTTTTTGAATTGTGAAAATTTTGTTCGAAATGTGCGAATTGTGCAAAAATCTGTTCTAATTTTTGCACAAAAAGAGAACATAACACATAACAAGGCCATGTGCATTTTTTTGTGGAAGTTTTTTGTTCATTTCAAACGAACAGAACAGAACAAAAAACAACGCCTTGGGCATTTCTTTTGTGCAAATTTGTTGTTCATTTCAAATGAACAGAACAGAACAACCATGTCTAATGGTGGTACATTATCAAAAAGTTACATGAGTGTACAGGCACATCAATCAAATCAAAATTCAAAATTCAAAATCCAAAATGAACTGATGTGGGAAAATGTCAGTGGAAAAGGACCACAAACTACGGAGCACATGGCAAAAAGTCAAGGAAAAAGAACCAAAAAATCCCCTGCCTTTACCAAATTTGTGAGGCTGTCATTTTTATCATTAGAAGATTGATCAATAACCCAATAAATTTGATTGTAAAAAACAATGGCATCATGTTTTTTCAGATCAACAAATTTGATGATCAACTCAACCAACGTCAAATGTATCAATAAGATAAGAGTGCTCAAACCCAGGGGTAGTGTAAAGAGTCATGAAAGGCGAAAAAAGTTCCCATGGAGAGTTTTTGCAAATTCTAGTGTACATGATATTTGAGAGTGTAGTCTTCAGCATGATCATTGATTTCTTGAGTAAGTGGTTTATTCTTTGTCTCTGAGGTTATCTATTGGGAAGTCAATTATTATTTTGTGCACTTTCCAACTTTTTCTTCTCTGTCAATCTCCAATATTTGGGGGGAAGATAGCATTCTGTGATGGATTTGGGGGAGAATATTATTCCCAAGTAGATATATTTTCATTTTTCTTTCATTGCAATAGAGGTCTGAGAAACATCTTTCATTGCAATTGAGGTCTCAGAAATTTTAGATCTGAAATTTCTGGAATAAAATCCTATAAACTGGATGATCTAGATACACACCAAATTTGGATCGTGTTAATTTGACTTAGGATTTACAAATAGATCACATCATCATGATGCATAGGTGTAAATGAGAAGCAAAAGCTAAAGTTTTTTTACAAGATTTTAACATCATCAACATACTATAAACTCACATTGACTTTTTATAATTACAAATAATCCTTATCGGACCTTGTGTACTTCTTATTTTGCTCGATGAGAATATATCTTGTATATAACAAAAATGGTGGCAACGACGCCAATGCTTCGACACCGGACGCGTCACCACCGTCAACCGAAGTCAACAAGACCGTCGAAGACATGCCGCCATCTCCACGCAGGTCTCCACGCATGTCTCCACGCACGCACGCCCCTTCACGCATCCTAACACGTCGCCAAAGGCAGATCCAGAACTGCCCCCTGGCGTGACGCGAAACCACGTCACTCTTCACGTCGCTCGTCTTTATTTTATTTTTGTTTCCTTAAGCTGTATTTTCTCTTTCCTCCAAGGCCTATATGTATAGGACATTGTTTCAAGAAACAGTTAGGCAGTCATTATTCAAGAATTGAGTTTATTGTTAACTCTTCTTGGAGGACTTCCCAGCCTCCCTATCCCTCCTTCAACCCTACCACCACCGCTTCCACCGCCGCCGCCACCGCCGCCTCGCGTCGCCGGCCACCTTCATCCCCATCCTCTTTCCCCTTCTCCATCCATCTCTTTCCCTTCTTCCCTCTTGTCTCTCTTCTCCCTCTCCATCTCTTCCATCGCCCTTGGCCACCCAAGGCAGCCACCCAGGCCGCCCAAGGTAGCCACCCCAGGCCGCCCAGGACAGCCCGCCCTAGGCCGCCCAGCCCGCCCAGGGCAACCACCCCAGGCCACCCAAGGCCGCCGCCCAGCCCGCCCAAGGCCGCCATCCCAGGCCGCCCAGGGCAGCCCACCCTAGGCCGCCCAAGGCTGTCGCCCTGGGCAGCCACCCCAGGCCGCCCAAGGCCGCTGCCCCAGACCACCCAGGGCCGCCCGCCCTAGGCCGCCCAAGGCAGCCACCCCAGGCCGCCCAGGGCAGCCCGCCCTAGGCCGCCCAAGGCTACCGCTAGGACCGCGCAAGGCCGCCATCCGCATCGGTGTCCGCGCACGCCTACCCTGTCTATGTCCGCTCGTTCGTCTCACTTTCTGCCAGGGCCGTATAATGCCTGGAACGCCCAGACCTTCTCGTCCAGTGGGCCATTCAACGCCCGAAATAGTCCAGTCTCGTCATGATCAGAATTTCCCGCAACCTCTTCATGCATTACGGTGCCGGGGTATACCTGAACTCTTTGGTGTCGTCGTGTTCTTCGTCCAGTATTCCGCGAGAATTCTCCACCGCCAACAGATTTGATTTGATTTGGAATTCCCAAAATCTCTCTCTTTCGTGAGTTTCCCTCGTGACGTGGATTCGAGTATTGAATTTGGTGCTTCGGCATCGTCGCGGTGGTTGAAGATAGTACTCCCGCCCTCGACGAGGAACAGGGCTGCACCACTAGCATTTCATCGGTTTTAAGCTCCGAATTCGATCGTGTGGATTTCTGTGGTCTGTTTTATCGATCCTACCAAACCCGTTCGTATCCTCCTTCCGTCGTTGTCCTATCCATCTCCTCAGTCGCCCTTTTCCCTAGCTGTCCTGCATCAGAAAACATTATATGAAATAATAAAACCATCAATGCTACCAGACATTATTAGTTTCATATATTTTAATGAAGTTAATCTTGAATTTGTAAAACAAAATTTTATAATTGAAGTTTATCATAAATACATAAATTCTTGAGGGACAAAATGCAGTATTTGAATTTATCGGGTCAATATTCATACCATTTCTCAACGTTTTTATTTTCATTTCTATCCAAGAGGAAACATTAGTATGTCATGTATCAGTATCTAGAAAATATTCATTCATCCATATAGATGGTAAAATAAGCACTTTCATCTAAACCATCACAATTTGAGTATAATGCCCTCAAGATTAGGAAGAATCTTGTGGTTACTAATATAAATCTCCACATGTTAGGGCATTTTATTATAATATAAATAGGCGATGGAAATTTTAAACAATGTATTTATAACTATAAGGCACTTAATGATACCTTTAATTACTAACCTCCCCTTAGACATTTGATGAGAATATTGTTAGCTAAGAATAGTAGCTGGGATGTATGCGGGAATTTTGAAAACCAATTGAGTTTGAAAATTTACATCACTTGATAACATGTAATTTATAGTAATACTTTCAAACATATTGCATTTCTTATTTGTACTTAAATGATTATAATTCCATGTTATTATAGTTAAAATGAAATAAAATTGTCTTTAGTATGTTATCCTGAATTTTACTGAACACTAGTTAAAAGGAAATAATACGGAGATCACTAATCTTTAAGCATGTGTTCTAAACATTCCTATTCAAAGGATACGCGAGAAGGACATTGAAGTATCCAGATAGAATAGCACTATCTAGCCTCACTCATATGATAAGTATGGCCGGTCCCGTAGCCATTAGTGTGACGACACTAAGGATAGATAGTGGGAGCTCTTTAGTGGAAAGAGTTCATTGAATTGATCCGTATGAATCCCTGAATGGTATTATACCGAACTGTCAATCAGGTTGATTCATGTCACGGTTGTGTAAGTGGTCCTTAGACCTGAGACACCAAAGACATCTTGTGGATGGAAGGTTGTACTTTGGCTATGGCCAACGAGTCTCTAATCATGGAATTCTAAACGGTCTTAGTTCGGGTGCATCAAGAAGTAAACGAAGGCGATTGAGTGGTCAAGATGGGATCGTCCACCCTCGGTATAAGAGGTGACAACTCAAGGAAGACGATGCGGTGAAGTCCTTAGCCAAGGCAGTGAAATATCAGAGAAGAGTTCTTTGATGATTTCCGAATGCATCAATACTAACTCGGATGATCGATTAGGGTTTGACAGTTGACAATACCCGAAGTCGTCCAAGAAGCGTCAAGTGGATGAGGGATTATACATACATGGTAATTGATGAGGAACAAGTTCCATGAGTGAGTCGATACACACTCCTTTGTATCTTCTAGGACACGAGGTGTAGCTTGGCACCCCACGTGTCAGAGTCTTGATCTATCGATTGGGTTAAATCGATCCGACATTAAAATCTATATGATGATATATTTAATTAATTTGGAAGGCCAATAAAGGTTATTGGGCCGCTGGAGTCATTAACTAGACTGATACATGGGCCTTGAGGGTCACACGCAAATAGTCTTTTGGATGTCAGAAGATATACTTAAGTTTTGGGGGGTTTATGAAAAATACCCACTTAGTGTAAATAAGAGAAGCCCGTGAACGAAATTCACCTAGGCCAGAATTGTTTAGGGGCCTTTCCCCTTCTTCTCCACTCTCCCCACACCCCCTCTCCATCTCTGATGTGATCGGGACAATGTAACGACACCGACAGAGAAAGAATGGGGCTCGTCAACAAGAAGGAGGAGATCCGACGTGCCGAGGACTGCGTTGATACATCTAGAGGCTGCACACTTGAGCAGCTCAACTCGTCTCGCTCAGGGATCGAAGAAATCACGGATGCAATACGTGGAAAGGTATGTTGTTTCATGTTTTTGTTGATGCCGTTCAGTTCACAAAAGTCTTCCAGTGTGAATCATTTTGTTTTGTTCATCCATGTCAAGGCCTATAGAACCCAACAGATAATAATCACTTAACCCCCCCCCCCCCATACTTAAAGTATATCCACCAACATCCAAAATTCTTGTGTGTGTGACCCTCTAGGTACATGTATATGTTGAGCGAATAACTTCAAAGGTCCAATACCTTTATTGGGTTGACGTTACTAATTAAATACACCATTTATAGAAAAATTAATCAAAGATTTATTAACCCCAGTCAATTGATTAATGCAATGGCATGTGGGGTGTCGAGCTACGCTTCATTATGGGTAAACTTATGTCATTGTGAAATTGAATTTAATCAATAAATTTATAACACGTAATCATAAAATAATTTATTTAGTTAGTGATGAGCAAGGGTCATCTCCACAGGGAATGTATAATAGGGAAAGAGCTCTCTTTATTGGGTGATTTCAGGAAGGTTAGAAGGATTACATAGCGTACGAGGTAGTGAATGAGCGAATATAATAATCGTGATAGAGATAGTAGCAATTTAAGAAGACAAATGAGTAGCATGTTAGTACTAATAATGGGTCTTTTAGTAGGATGAGAGGATAAAGGTAGATGGGAAAGGTAACATGAGATGAGATTAGCGTTAATGATAAGTAGTAGTTATTTTAGTGTTGAATGATTTAGGGTTTACTACTTTAGGATTTCATATAATATAAGAGAGTGGGAAAATGGGAGAGATAGTTTTGTGTGTTTCTCAAATGAAACAAGAGGGGTACGTGAAAAGACCGTAACAGTGTAGGGGGTGTGTGAAATGAATGATAGATAAGGATAGATATGGGAGATTATGGATGAGGATGGATAATGGTAATAGATGATGATGATAAATGAACTACCTAAATGTGTTGAAGAGCGATTAATTTATGGCAAGATGCTAACCTTAGATCACTATGTTCTACAGGGATCAAGGCATCTTCCTGATGCAGATCAACCTCCCCAATTCTCTGTTGACACCTCCAAGCACTAGAGACACCAAGACACCATCGATGGACCTTCAAAACTTTACTTTCTTTCAATTTGTCCCTCTAGGAGGAAGTGAACTTAAGGATGTTTTTTACAAATATTGGGAGTCAATTTATACATATGGATGAATAGAGGGCATAAATACAAACCTACCCTTAACATTTTAGCTCAATCAGAATTTCGGATTGTTAGATATCAAGCCTGGAAGCTGACTTAATCAAAATATTTCTCTGTCCTAGTCCTCGTTAGCACGGTCATGTTGTTCTGTTAGGGTTTTGTCTCTTCATGACATTTAATGCCATGATGTTCTAATATTCTTCCTCATCATCTGTGATTAACAGCTCTTGTCGTGCCACTCTTGCCCAGGAAAAAGACAAAAAGAAGAAAGGAATAAAACAATTAAAAAATTAAAGATGCGTGAGACGTGGCAACGCGTCAGCACGTGCCACATCATCACATTCTCTTTAAAAACCAGCTAAATAATGACACACGTGCTCACCATGTGTACATGTGCCATTTGTCACGTGACACATCAGTGCGACGTCATTTTTTACTAGTAAAAAAGAAAGAGAAATCATTATTTTAAATATTCAAGCCTCAATCTCCACATTGCATTCATTACCAAAAAGATTACCCCTTTTTTTTATTGGGCACATCACCCTGCGTTAGAAAAAGTAAAAAGAAAATAATTGACATTAAATGGAATTATGGAACTGTTAATCACGATACCATAACAGTTTTTTAGATAAATGTGCTGACACCAATCATTCATTATCCCTATTAAATTAAATAAAGGCCCAAAAGTTATAAAAAAACATGTAAAAAAATAAATGCCCAGAAATCATTTTAAGCTTGATGACACGCATATATAATCAATTTAATTCAAATAAACATGTAATTATCGTCAAATTAAGGTACCACTTATGTGTGTTATCACCTCGAAGATGCAGAGTATGAGAACTCTTGATCATCATTAGTTACTTTGAATGTATAGTACCTCATCCTCTTGATTCTCCTAAGATGACTTAAGTTATGGTCAACTATCAAGCCCTAGTCGGCTTCTCAATTAGTATTGATGCAATTGAAAATCATCACATAACTATTTCTTTGATATTTTACTACCTTGGCCAAGTTGTTCCTTTCATCATATTCCTTGACTATCATCTCTTTTCATGTGGGTAGGTGATTATCTTGAATACTCAATCATCTCATGAACTGCTTATTACACCTGAGCTAAGAAGGTTTGGAATTCCATAGATAATAATTTGTAAGTTATAGTCCAAGTATAATTGTTTATCCACAAGATGGCTAAGGTGTCTCTAGTCCATGGACCACTTACAACACCATGACATGAAACAACCTGATTGACAATTCGGTATAATACCATTTACAGATTCATACTAATCAATTTATTGAACTCTTTCCCAAAAGAGCACCCACTATCTATCATTGGTGTCTCTTCACTAATAGATAGGGGATTGGCCATAATCATAATATGAGAGGGATTAGACAATGTTATTATATCTGGATATTTTGATGTCCATCTCGAGTATCCTTCGAGTAGGAATATTATGAACACATATTTAAAGAGTAGTGATCTATGTATTATTATCTTATCATATTTCACTCAGTCATTGCATGCATTCAAAGACTTCACCATAAACGTCAACAAAAATAATAATAATAAATAATATTAATTCAATGAACATAAAGGAGATATGGTAGTGTGATTGGCTTGCACGCGACATAACATCTATCACATACACCAGCCCTCCCACCTCTCTCTCCACCACTCTCCCACAACCACCTAATCTTTTTTCCCTATAAAAGGCCAAAAGCCTGTTTTTAAGAACGTGTTATGCATGAATTTATTATGAAGTTATTGTTCCTTTGAAGAAGAATGATACTCGAGTGTGAAGGACAACAGAGTGATCATACTGGCATAAAAAAGAATCACTTTTCTCCTATAGAAATCAGCACTTCCCTGATCCCTCTCTTCCTTTCTATACCATCTCTTTCATCATATCTTATTCCCTCATCATCTTCAACATTTGAACCTTACCATCGTTGACATCTCTTTAACATCTCACCCCTCTATGGTGCATCCTGCCTCTCATTTGTTCCCATCATTTTTTAGCTACTTTGATATATTTATTCTTTCTCTCGTCTTATCTTATCTTGTTAGTTCACATTCATAATTTTATTTCTCCCTCTCCATGGTACACGTGATACTCTTCTCTCATTATTCTAATTTATTCACTGCCATCAACATCCTAACCTAACCCACAAGTCCCCGTGATTTTATTTCCTGTAGTATCCCATATCCTTTAAAATTGTCCATGAATGTTACGTTCCTGTCCCTTTACAACTGCCCCCCCCCCCAACATTCCATTTTCCTTTTGTACTCTTTAATGTAGTTTCAGAAAAACATTAGTCAAGGCCATTCAACATTAGAACAACCAAGCTGTTGGCTCCTTTCTCCTAGGTATCTTGTGGCACCTTAGCTTTGAGATAGTTGTTGGGCAATGATAATTATTGATTGTCTCTCAGTGATTGTGCGATCAATTTTATTAAATTAAGAATCTCCATGGTCAATCCCCAGTCCTTTGTTAACCGACTTAGATTCCTCCCTAGAGTAAACTAATTCATATCACCCTCAAAGAATATTCTTATAGAAATATACATATATTGCATGATACTAGTCAATATTTCCAAGAACCCCCATGTTTGTAACACAACTCTCTTACACTTTCTCTCTTCCCCCACCCTTCAATATCCCTCTCTTAGTCTCTCTCTAGCGCTCTCTCTAGGGAATGACAATGTCATCTGCCACGCCATTCACCACAGTGAGGGATCCATGACGGATGACGTGATGATGATGGATGAGGATTTTAAAATCCCGTGACAGTGGTGGATTACGTGATGAAATGCCCATGGCAGATGACATGACAATGGTGGAGGGTCTTGGACGAGTGACGTAACAGAAGGGCCGGCACGGATGACAATGTGAAAGAATTTTAATTGATGAAAAATGATGAAAAGGGGTAATAAAATAGTGTTATATTTAGAATAAAATGAGAGATAACGAAAGAGAGGGACAGAGAGAGAGATTGACTGAGACAAGGAGATATAGAGAGAGAGAGAGAGGGAGAGAGACCAAAAGAGGGAGAAAAATTATCTGAGAGAGAGACCAAAAGAGGGAGAGGGATTCCGAGAGAGAGAGAGAGAGATGGGAGAGAGAGTGACACTGATTGAGAGGGAGAGAGATGGGAGAGAGAGTGACACTGATTGAGAGGGAGAGAGAGAGAGGGGGAGTCTGAAAGAAAGAGAGAGAGAGACAGAAAGAGAGAGAGAGAGAGAGAGAGAGAGAGGGAGAGGGAGAGAGAGGGAGAGGGAGTCGAAGAGAGAGGGGGAGACTGAAAGAGAGAGAGAGAGAGGGAGAGAGAGGGAGTCAAAGAGATAGAGGGGGAGACTGAAAGAGAAAGAGGCAGGGAGAGGGAGAGAGGGAGAGGGAGTCGAAGAGAGAGGGGGGGAGAGTGAAAGAGAGAGAGAGGGAGAGAGAGGGAGTCAAAGAGATAGAGGGGGAGACTGAAAGAGAGAGAGGCAGGGAGAGGGAGAGGGAGTCCAAGAGAGAGAGGGAGAGACTGAAAGAGAGAGAGAGAGAGGGAGAGAGAGAGAGAGAGAGAGAGAGAGAGAGAGAGAGAGAGAGAGAGAGAGAGAGAGGGAGAGGGAGTCCAAGAGAGAGAGGGGGAGACTGAAAGGGAGAGAGTGAGGGAGAGGGAGAGAGGAAGAGGGAGTCCAAGAGAGAGAGAGGGGATACTGAAAGAGAGAGAGAGAGAGGGAGAGGGAGTCGAAGAGAGAGAGGGGGAGACTGAAAGAGAAAGAGAGGGACAGGGAGTCCAAGAGAGAGAGGGGGAGACTGAAAGAGGGAGAGAGGGAGACCAAGAGAGAGAGGGAGAGACTGAAAGAGAGAGAGAGAGAGGGAGACAGAGGGAGAGGGAATCCAAGAGAGAGAGGGGGAGAGAGAGAGAGAGAGAGAGGGAGAGAGAGGGAGAGGGAGACCAAGAGAGAGGGATAGACTGAAAGAGAGAGAGAGAGAGAGGGAGAGGGGGAGACTGAAAGAGAGAGGGGGCGAGAGAGAGAGAGAGAGAGGGAGAGAGGGAGAGGGGGAGAGAGAGAGAGAGAGAGAGGGGGAGTCTGAAAGAGAGAGAGAGAGAGATGGAGACTGAAAGAGAGATAAAGAGGGAGAGGGAATCCAAGAGAGAAAGGGGGAGACTGAAAGAGAGAGAGAGAGAGAGGGAGAGAGATGGAGACTGAAAGAGAGATAGAGAGGGAGAGGGAATCCAAGAGAGAGAGGGGGAGACTGAAAGAGAGAGAGAGAGGGAGAGAGAGGGAGAGGGAGTCCAAGAGAGAGGGGGAGACTGAAAGAGAGAGAGAGAGAGATAGAGAGATGGAGAGAGAGAGGGAGATAGAAAGAGGGAGAGGGAATCCGGGGGGGGGGGGGAAGAAACTGAAAGAGAGGGGGGGAGGCTGAAAGAGAGAGAAGGAGAGGGATACTGAGAGAGAGAGAGGAGTACAAGAGGAAGAGAGAGTAAGTCCAAGAGAGGGAGGGGAGACAGAGAGAGAGGGAGATAGACAGAGAGAGTACGATAGAGAGGGAGACGGATAGAGAGATGTAGTTTGAGAGAGAGGGAGCAAGAGAGAGAGAGAGAGTGAGAGAGAGCGAGAGAGAGAGAGAGGGAGACAGACAGAGAGTACGATAGAGAGAGGGAGACGAACAAAGAGATGTAGTTTGAGAGAGAGAGAGAGGGAGTCTGAGAGAGAGAGAGGGAGACAGACATAGAGAGTATGATAGAGAGAGGGAGATGGACAGAGAGATGGGGTTTGAGAGAGAGACTACTATAGAGGAATAGAGTGTCAGAGAGAGAGGGAGACGGATAAAGAGAAGGAGAGGAGAGACGGAGGGAGATGGAGAGAAGAGAGAGAGAGAAAATTGAAAATAGTAAAAATATTAAATTGTTGATATGTCCTTTCATCCCCTGTGGCGGGTAGGCTTTGACATTTTGGATCGGGGACCGGTCAGACCGGACCGAACCGGGACCAGCAGTCCACCATTTCCTGGGGGACTGGCCGGTTGGTCCAGATCCAGTCTACAGGTCCGATCGGTCCCGTACTGACTCGGCCCTCCCCATGCACTCGCCGCGGCCCCCCCCTCTCCTTTACTTTTTCTCTTCTTCTTTTCATATTTCTTGGCTCTCGTCTTCTTCTTGATGTTGGACATCATCCGGTCGACACCGAATATGATGGTTCGGTGCCGATAAGGGATGATGGTATCGAACGTCGACGATGTTGTCTTCCGACGGGTAACCCTAGCGGGTCGATTTAACTACGATGTGCAAAATGAGGGCCCTACGTGTCGTACGTGCAGGCTCCTACTCATGGGAGTCTCCAAGCTCCAAGCTTGGACGGGGTCATCGAGTGACGGCGACGGTGGCCTCTTGAACTTCGTTGGAGCGACGAAGGCGTCTACGGCCGAACGGAATCTATCCGTATGGCTCGCACGTAACGGACATACTCATCCGCACCGGTAAGACACTCAAATGTCGTAGTTTTCTCTCAATTTTCCTCTCTCACCTATCTAGCCTGAGTGCGGTGGAGTCAAGATGAACGAGTACTGCAAGTGGTAATTAAATGAGCAGCGGGAGAGGACAGCGTACCTCTTCGGCGCGTGACTCATCGTGCAGGGTCGTCGACGGTTGGCGGCGGTTGGAGCTGTTGGGGCAGAGAATCGCCGGAGAGATCACGGCGGCTCGGCGAGCCAATGTAGATGCCGGAGCTATAATTTAAGGTTGGAGGAAGAGAGTGCGGGGAGTCCGCAGTGAGGCTGGGTCAAGCGTCAGCCATTCCTGGGCTCTCCCTTGGGGGAGCAGCGCGAATAGGGTCAGGCAATGAGAACGCGAGCAACGACGATGTTTGATACCGTCAATGTGGCGATGGTCCCATAGACGATAGGTCATGGCGGCGGTAGGTTCCAAGTGATACCAAAGAATGTGGCATCGTCGGACGAGCCGGGTCAAACACGTGTTGTGCGTGACGGCCGAGGGTCCTTGACGCCCCCCAAATGGTGCAGCAATTAAGCAAGCTGATATTACAAGAGAACTGTCGGGTCTGGCTTCCACGGATTAACCCTCTACGCGCAGCATCAAACACACGGTCAAACACACAGGGAGGATGGGAACTACCGTCGTGGCGGCGGAACGTTCTGACCGAACAATTGACCCCTTTGTCGTGGGTGGTTGGGGTAGATATTGTAGTCGGGGAGCTTCCGTTTCCCGTCCGGATGATTTGCCGTTGGGGGATTCCTGAATTCCTGCCAAGCGGCGAATTCCCAATCGACGGCGAAAATCACAGGATGTGTGAGAACTCCCTGGAAATGACAAAGGACCGATTCAATCGAGCAGGACGGTGGGAGGGGAATCTCTTTGCCGGATGCGCAGGAAGGATCGATCTGCCGTCGTGGAATCAGCCGATGGCATTTTCCCACGGCAGTGAATTTCCGATCACAGAACGACTCTCCAGTCGACAGCGGAACGGTCACACCAGATCTGAGGGCGACGGACGCACAAGAGCCTCCAGCTTCCTTCCACGGCAACGTGGTTCCTGGGAGATGAGTTGCAGGGCCTGCCGGGCGGGGAAAACACGGCTTCAATCGGGGAGGAAGAGTGCCCTGATAGGACGGGGCAGCATTCTCCGATTTCCACCATGGGAAGGGGAGACGAGAGGGATTACCCTTGTCTGCCCAATTCTCCTCCTCCTCCACGCTCTCTTCTTCCTTCCTCTCTGTTCTTCTCTTGGGCGAGGAAGAGAGACCAAAAAAAATGATGTTTCTCTTCTTCTTTGTTCTTCTTGGTCTGAGAAGCTAGGGCGCCCCCTCTTCCCTTATAAAGGGGAAGAGGTCAATTGGGCCTCCTTAGCTGGGTCAACAAGGGGGAAGAAGGTCCATTAAGGGGGCCCTTATATAATAGGCCCCCTCGTTACAAGATAAAGAGGGAAATTAAAATAAAAAGAAAAGAAAAGAAAGAAATAATGGCACAAGGGAGGGGTTCCAAATTGGCTAAGGATCCCTCGTGACGACGACGAAGCAAAGACAGGATGTGTCACGAATGTGACGAAAACACATGATGAGTTGAGAAGAACACAAACACGAGAAAGAATGGGGAAAACAAAATGCGATACTTCGAGCGATGTCACCCGATCTTCGACGACGGTGGCGGCGATGCAGACGACGTCATCAGCGATCTTCGATGGCGTGCGCCATCACTTCTTCTTCTTCTTACTACTCTTTCATGTGTTCTTCTCTTCTTTGATGTATTCCGCTTTTATTTTTTCTTCTCTTCCGATCTGCATTACTTCTTTTCTTCCTTTATTCTTCTTTTCTTCTAATTTTCATTTTCATTTCTTCTTATCTTCACTTCTGGTCTTCTTTATTCTTCTCTTATCTTATTATCTTCATCCTTTTTTCTCATATCTCTTGTCTTATCTTCTTCTTCTTTTATTCTTCTTTTCCTCTTTTTTTTTCTTCTTAGTTTTTTCATCTTGTTACTTATTTTTTCTCTTCTCCTTCTTTTATTCTTCTTATTTTCATCTTCTTTTTTATTCTTGTTCTCTTCTTCTTTTATTCATTTTATTTTCGTCTTCCTTCCCTTTTTATTGTTCTGTTCTCTTTTATTCATCTTATTTTCATTTTCCTTTAATTTTATAGATCTCTCCTCCTTTTGTTCTTCTTCTTTTCATCTTCCATTTTCCTGTTCTTTCTTTTTTTCTTCTTCTTTTATACTAGAATAACTTTTTTTTTCATGTTCTAGTTGGTTTTGTTTTGGTACTCTTATTTCTTATTATGGTGGTTAATAGTCTTGCGTTATCTCGTCTTAATTAGTTTTTTACTTTTCAAGATGGACATTCTGAATTACCTTGTAATGCCATATTCTTTTAGAAAAAGTTACGGCCAATTTTTCATCTTGACTTTGATTTTGACTTTGACTAGTCAACATGACAGGACCGGGACCGAACTAGACCAGACCGGAACTGGACCGAACTTCAGGTAAGATTTAGGTCCATGCCAAAAACCGGACTGGACCGGGACCGCCAAACCCTAGTGGCGGGGACGCCATCTGGTGACGAACGAGGACGGGATGACATCTCTAGTGACAGGTGACGAAAATGTGACAGAATTTTGTAAAATCTTGGTACACATATTGGATGGGAGACGTGACAAACTCCATGTCATGCTCTTGTCCGTCACCACTCATCATCCGTCCCGTCAAGTCCAAGCCATCACATCCTAGCTCTCTCTCACTTTCTCTCTTTCTGTGGTATTTTCTCTCCCTGTCTCTCTCTCTCACTCTCCCTCTCTTTCACCTTCTCTCTTTCTCAGACTCTTCCTGGCTCTCACTTTCTCTCTCTCTAGTGCTCTCTCTCTATCTGTTGGTCAGTCTCTCTCTCTCTCTATCTGTCGTTCACTCTCTCTCTATCTGTTGGTCTCTCTCTCTCTCTCTACCTGTCGGTCTCTCTCTCTATGTGTCTGTTTGTCCGAACTCTTCGAATCTGTTCGGATCGATTTTCTAGTTCGACCGAGTAATTCGATCAGATCGAATTGATCGCTCAACTTTCCCAACGAATTCACTCAATCGACGGTCCAGGAGAAACCACGTCGCCCCTTTGACAGCCGTCGCATTTGGACCTCACGATACATGGGCCCAATTTCAGTCTCTTGCCAGGTAATCTGGTTGTACAGATAGAAAGAGACAAGAGAGAGAGACAAGAGGGGGAGGAGAGCGACAACAGAGAGAGAGAAGAGAGAGAGAGATATGTAATAAAGGTGCGAGAGAGAGAAGAGAGAGATAAGAGGGATAGAAGAGAGAGATAAGACAGAGACAAGAGAGAGATATAAGAGAGAGACAAGAGAGATAAGAGACACAAGAGAGAGAGATAACAGGGAGAGAAGAGAAAGATAAGAGGGATAGAAGAGAGAGATAAGAGAGAGAGAGAGATAAGAGGGATAGAAGAGAAGACAGAGACAAGTGAGAAAGATAAGAGAGACAAGAAAGAGATAACAGGGATAGAAGAGAGAGAGATAAGAGAGAGATAAGAGGGAGAGAAGAGAGAGAGAGAGATAAGAGAGATATAAAACAGAGACAAGAGGGAGAACAGAGAGACAAGAGAGAGAAGATTGAGAAAAGACAGAGAGATAAGAGAGACAAGAGAGAGAGAGAGAGAGAGAGAGAGAGAGAGAAGAGTGAGAAAAGAGAGAGAGAGAGAGAAATAAGATAGAGAGAGAGAGAAGATTGAGAAAAGAGAGAGAGAGATAAGAGAGAAGAAGAGAAAGATAAGAGAGACAAGAGAGAGATAAGAGAGAAGAAGAGAGAGATAAGAGAGACAAGAGAGAGATAAGAGAGAAAAGAGAGAGATAAGAGAGAGAGAGAGAGAGAGAGAGAGAGAGAGAGAGAGAGAGAGATGAGCGTATCTGTGGATCGTTAACAACATTATAATCACCGATGGCTGCGCTTCCCTGGCCGCGTTGTCAGTCTATTAAATCGCTAGATCGAGCGGCTTGGGAAGGAGCGAGTTCCGATCTTCCCGTCGTCTACGTCGTCCTACGCATGGCGTCGCTCCTCGAATCGGGGTGGCAAGTGAGGAATCGTTACCTTCTCGCCGATCACATTTCTTGTTTTTTGATTGTCTTCCAGCGCTTGGATCTTCTGTTCTGCTTATTGATGTTTCAGTGCGGCAAGTGAGGAATCGTTACCTTCTCGCCGATCACATTTCTTGTTTTTTGATTGTCTTCCAGCGTTTGGATCTTCTGTTCTGCTTATGGATGTTTCAGTGCGGCTTCCCTGCTTGTTTTGGAGCCTCTATTTTCAAATATCTAGATTTGGCATCGCTGATGAACTCATTCATGGATAGTTTGTGCGGGATAAGTTCTTTCTTTATCTGTCATTTGTAGGATGGTTTGATGGCGCTTCTTCTCGAGAATTCATTTGAGCATCTTTGAGTGCCTCTTCTGTTATTTTTTTACGTATTGAACGGATTAATTATCGAGTTTGAGATCAATAAAGTGTTTTTGTGACATTTCCGTTAATAGTGAGGTTACGAAAAGTGTGCTTGTGTTGGTGTTTTCTCTCTCTTGTCTCCGTATGCATGATTATTCTATCATAATATAAGTTACTTGTCACAATCGGACGTCGTATGTTTTTTCCAACAAATTGTGCTTTTCTGAGTTGCCGGACGGATTTGGTGGGAGATTTGGATCTATCTTATGTTTACATATACCACGCTGAATTTCTACTCTCCGAAGATTTCGGTTTTTCTGTACTTGTTGTCGATCGTTTTGCTTTTTGTGATATCGTCCCACATTTTATATCGCTGGTCAGAGTATTCTGGAGTCATTTTTTGGTGGATGAGTTTTTTCTTTTTGGAATAATTTTTAGGATTCTCTTCAAAACAAATTTTAAGGATAGTTTGATGGGACTTCTTCTTGAGAAACATTGGAGCATCTTTGCCTCTTTGCGATATTGAGTTTGAGATTAATTAAAAATTTGTGAAAGCTCCATGGACTGGGAACAATAAATTAGAAACATCGTGGGTGGATTTATGTTTTCTCGGTTTTATTCAAATATTTGTGTTAGATTCAAGTGCTTACCAACTTTGCTAAAAGCTACTGCTGAAAGCAAGGGGCTACTTTTCATCTTTAAGCAGGATGTTGTTTTCCAACAATTTTCATTATCATTCTCTTATAATTTGAATACCTCTCTTCCGATTCTTCGCTACATTGAGCGGATTTGTGATCATTAAAAGCACTGTGTGATGTTTTTGTGGATAACGAGGTCAGAACCATCGTGGTTGAAATTTTCATATCTTTTATGTAAATATGCCTGGTCATCCAATAATAAGTTGCATAACCAGTGATAAATTCTTTATCTTTTGCTCAAATTTTTTTACATGTTCTATACAAATACTTATACAACCATTTTATCATTAATTGCGTGATCAGAAAATTGAATTATTTTCTCTTTTGATGACAGTTTTGTCAGAAACTGGTTTATTTCTAATTTGAATTGGGCGTCTGTCTTGTGTCCTCCAGTTTTTGACCACCCACTTCAGCGAATTCCAGCTAGCTTCAGTGGCCACTTTTCTCCTGCACGAGAGCGTGTTCTTCTTGTCAGGAATTCCTTTCATGTTACTTGAAAGGGCTGGTCTCTTGAGCAAGTACAAAATCCAGGTTCTGACTTTTCTCTTGAGTAGGGAGTTATCTTTTAAATTTCATTTCTTACGAGGGACTTAGTCTTTAATTAAGTGAAAAGAGTTTGTGACGAGTGTCCTCTGTCATGGATTGACTTATTAATACCCCAAAATACAGGTGGGCTAAAATATCCATGCCAAATTTGAATGTTGGAATAAAGTTCTAGATTTCATTACTCCCTCGTGTCGCTTTTGAATGAATGGATTTTTCACGAAAAACACACTTATTTCCATCATTTTATTTATTTGTCTTCGTCATTCTGATGATTCTTGGCTTGAATCGATGCAGGTTAGGAACAACACCATGGACGCTCAAGAAAAATGCATTTTACGCCTCCTTTTCTATCATTTCTGCGTCAACCTTCCAGTTATGCTCGCTTCCTATCCTGTTTTCCGGGCCATGGGAATGAGAGTCACCCTGCCTCTGCCCTCTTGGTAAATCGAATTTAATATTTATCTTGAATTTGTTTTATAAATTCACCTTGAAAACACAATAAGTTATGTTTATGGATGATGAGAAAATTCTGTCATCGTCAACCTGCCACTGATGAATGGCCATGTCAATTTTGTCATTGTCTCTTGGCATCTGAGCAAGGTTGACAAAAGGATGACAGCAAGAGGAGGCAAGGAAACACAATCATCACTGTGATCCTGGCGATGACGAATGACGGGGACAATGACAACTCTTTATTGTGATTGGTAAAGGGAAGCACTACCATGAATAAAATGTCGGTTTAGATGCGAGCATAATTTTGCAAGAAAATAGTTAATAATGAAATAGAAAATAGATAAATAATTATGCACATAACTCAAACGTTATCACTCACTCCAAGGGAGATAATTCTCTCTTAATTGCTGGATTCGACAACTGTTCTACAGGAAAGTGGTGATCTCCCAGATTGTCTTCTACTTCATAATCGAGGACTTCATCTTCTATTGGGGCCACCGCGTCTTGCACACCAAATGGCTGTACAAGCACATCCACAGCGTCCATCACGAGTACAAACTCCCATCTCAAGCTGGGCCCTTGCTTTTCCCTCTTTAACCCTTTTATTTTGTTGAAATAAACCATGCTCAGGTATGCCACACCTTTCGGGTTGACCTCCGAGTATGCCCACCCCCTCGAGATCCTCTTCCTCGGTTTTGCCACCATCATCGGCCCTGCATTGACTGGGCCCCACTTGTTCACGCTCTGGCTGTGGATGGTTCTTCGAGTTCTCGAGACGGTGGAAGCTCACTGTGGCTACCACTTCCCTTGGAGCCTCTCTAACTTCATCCCCTTTTATGGCGGGTGAGTTTTGAGCTTAGGGTTTAGGGTTTAGGGTTTTTCATACTCTGTGCTTATACAGTTGTTTTCGCAGGTCTGACTTCCATGACTTCCACCATCGGGTTATCTATACCAAATCTGGCAATTACTCATCCACCTTCACATACATGGACCGGTGAGTGAAGATGATTATGATCTAAAATCCCCGCAAGGGTATTTCTATCATTTTACCCAGTCACCGGGGAGTTTTTGAATGTTTAGTGCCTAAAATGACCCCAACAGGCAAAATGACAGAAATACCCCTAGAGAGGTTTCTTAGTTTAATTGGGATTTTAACATAAGGGTTTTTACAGAATTTAATTGCTTGTGTTGGAAATTTGGGCAGGCTCTTCGGAACGGACAAGGACTACTGGAAATGGAAAGAAAATCAGAGCGAAGGTAAGAAAGCGTAGTGTAAATTTTTTGACTGTTTCTACGCGTGGGGAGGACTTCCGTTCTTAATGTTGTTTGAAAGTCAAACATTGAAAGTCCTTGTTATCTTCAAAGCTGAGGCGTTGACTAATCGGACCTCGGGTAGAAGCCGTTGACTGTCATTCCGCCGTCAATGGCAACGACCTGACCAGTGATGTAAGCGGCGGCAGGGAGGCAGAGGAAGGCCACGACGGCGGCCACGTCAGCCGGCTCTGCGATCCGGTGGAGGGGGATCCGGTCAACGATCAACTTCGTGAAGACTGCGTCTTCGAGAACCTTCTCCACGAGGGAAGTCCGGGTGTACCATGGGGCCACGGCGTTGACTCTGACCCCGTGGGGGGCCCACTCACAGGCAAGGTTTCTGGTCAGCTGGTTCAAAGCCGCTGACCAGGAGAGAAAATTGAGTTACTAGGAGGGGTAGAATGGGAATTTGGCAGGGGTGGTTACCTTTGGAGGCAGAGGCGAGGGAGCCGGAGCAGAGAGCGACGAGGCCGGCGACGGAGGAGACAAAGACGATTGTGCCCCCCGGGGAGGTGGAGAGGTGAGGGTGGGCTAGCTGAGAGAGATGGAATGGCGCTTCGAAGTTGGTGGCCATGACGAGGGAGACGTCGTCGGGGGTGAAGTCCGTCGTCGCCTTTCTTACGTTCGTCCCTGCATTGTTCACCTGATGTAGAAAGATGATCAAGCAGGGGAGAGATGTAGAGAGAGAGACGATGGACAGAGGAGAGGAGCACATAGAGAGAGAGAGATGCAGTGAGAGATATGATCGGGCACAGGGAGTAGCCCATGGAGAGAGAGAGAGGGAGTAGAGTTTGAGGGAGATGTAGAGGGAGAGATGAAGGGCCACAGAGACGAGTAGAGAGAGAAAAGGATTAGAGTATGAAGGAGATGGTGGGACATGAGAGCACGGACAGAGAGAGAGAAATAGATGGTGGGACATGAGAGCAGAGAGAGAGAGAGAAATAGATGGTGGGATATAGAGAGGAACAAAGAGAGAGAGAGGGAGAAGAATGAGAGAGATGATGGGACATAGAGAGGAGCAGGGAGAATATGAAGGATATATATATATAGAGAGAGAGAGGTGAAGGGACAGAGAGAGGGAGTAGAGTATGAGGGAGATAGAGAGAGGGAGAGTGTAGAGATGCATAGAAAAAAGAGGTTGATAAAACATGGGGAATAGAGAGGATGAGAGAGAGAGGGGGGGGAGAGTAAAAGAGATAATTTGAGATGGAATCTCAGAAAGCCGAGAAAATATAGGGGTGCAGAGAGAAAGGAAAAGTCGAAGACAGAGGTCATGACAGACAGAAGAAGAGGAGAGATCCCGTGCTAGGAAGAGAGGAAGAAAGAGCGGATCATAAGAGATAGAGGCAAGAATATGAGAGATATACAGGGATATAGATAAACAGATAGATACAGAGGTAGATATATTGATAGATGGAGAGATTGCTAGATAGATAGACAGAGAGAGACAGACAGACAGACAGAGAGATGGATAGAGAGAGATTGATTGATAGATAGAGATGGAGAGCGAGAGATATATAGGCAGGGAGAGAGAAAGATAGATGGATAGAGAGAGATTGATAGATAGATAGAGAGGGAGAGAGAGATAGATAGACAGGGAGAGAGAGAGAGATAGATGGATAGAGAGAGATCGATAGATAGATAAAGAGGGAGAGAGAGAGATAGATAGCCAGGGATAGAGAGAGATTGATAGATACAGAGGGTGAGAGATAGACAGATAGAGAGGGAGAGAGAGAGATTGATAGATAGAGCAGGAGAGAGAGAGATGGATAGATCGAGCGGGAGAGAGATAGATAGATAGACAGGGAGATAGAGCGGGAGAGAGAGAGATTGATAGATAGATAAAGAAAGAGATAGATAGATAGATAGGCAGGGAGAGATAGAAATAGACAGAGAGATGGATAGAGAGAGATATTGATAGATAGACAGACAAAGAGAGATAGATAAATAGGCAAGGAGAGAGAGAAATAGACAGAGAGATGGATAGAGAGAGATATTGATAGATAGACAGACAAAGAGAGATAGATAGATAGGCAGGGAGAGAGAGAAATAGACAGAGAGATGGATAGAGAGAGATACTGATAGATAGACAGACAAAGAGAGATAGATAGATAGGCAGGGAGATATATATATACAGAGATATTGATAGATTTGTAGATAGGCAGGAGAGAGAGAGAGAGACAGACAGACAGATATAAAGAGAGCGAGAGAGATAGATATACAGGGACAGAGATAGATAGATTGATAGATAGACAGAGAGAGAGAGAGAGAGAGAGAGGGAGAGAGAGCACACGAGGATGTCGAGCTTGCCGCCGAGAGCAGAAGTAGCCCTCTCCATCAGCTCGACGCGCTGCTCGTAGGAGGAGATATCGCAAACGGAGCCGGACACTCGGAGGCCCTTCTCGGCCCATTCTTCCAAACTGGCCGTGAGCTCTCCGGCGTTGCGCGAGCAGGTGTACGCCATCGCCCCAAGCGAAGCCAATTCTTCAACCACAGCTCGCCTGCGCAACTCAAAAAGAGATACAACACGACGCGAAAGTAAAACTAGAAACAGTTCAAATCAATCAACGGACCCTATCCCTCTTGTTCCGCCGGTGACCAGCGCTGTCTTTCCCTCCAAAGACCACCTCCCCTTGGAAAAATCCCTTCTTTTCGCCCCTTCCTCGTCGCCCGGAGAGTCTCCTCTCATCGCCATTGCCAAAGCTTCCCTCGGCGCTCTTTTGAGGCTCATGGGTAGTCTGCCCGCCTTTGAAATGGTAGGATTTGTATGGCCTTGTAGCCCGGCCATCGCCATCGCTACTGCTGTTGCCAGCCTTCCTCTGCGAGATGGCTGAGATAAATCGGATTTTTTCATGATGGGGTAATTTCAGATTATCGTTTAGTCTCGTTTCACCACGGCCCCGTAATAGGAAAATCCAGCTTGTCTGGGGTTTTGTTAGTACAAGAGGTTCTTCACTAGCTTTGCAGACAGGCCTATCAAATTTATTGACTGAGGAACTGATATAATATGGACTGGAATTTTATTTTTGATTTTTTTCTCAAGTACTTGCCTTATTTGCTTCTCTTTCATGATGGGGTACTTTCAGATTATCATTTAGTCTCATTTCACCACGGCCCAGTAGCAAGAAAACCCAGATTTTCTGGGGTTTTGTTAGTATAAAAGGTTATTCACTAGCTGGGCAGACTTGCTTATGAAATTTATTGACTGAGGAACTGATATAATATGGACTGGGATTTTATCTTTGAGTTTTTTCTCAAGTATTTGCCTCATTTGCTTCTCTTTCATGATGCGGGTACTTTCAGATTATCATTTAGTCTCGTTTCACCACGGCCCAGTAGCAAGAAAATCCAGCTTGTCTAGGGTTTTGTTAGTACAAAAGGTTATTCACTAGCTTTGCAGACTGGCCTATCAAATTTATTGACTGAGGAACTGATATAATATGGACTGAGATTTTATTTTTGGATTTTTTCTCAAGTATTTGCCTCATTCGGTTGGAGGGAAATAAATTGATTGCCTGGTGTGGTTGGTTACATCTATTTTATGGATAGGAATTTCCTTGTTTCCAGGTTGTATTGCTGATATGGATGACTTTCATGAGGGGAAAGAGTCTCTATTGTAGTAAAATCTACATATCTCACATCCACGGCATTTAATAATTGACGTATAAATTTAATCTCAAAATACTTTATTAAACTCGAATTTACATTTTAAATGATTTACCTTTGATAAACAAAAAGGGAGTTAGAATATTCAGTTATCAAACGGATCTTTGATAAATTGTAATGGAAATCAAATATAAGAAACATTTTGATGATACTGAAAATATTGATGCCTTTATGATGTTGGCAAATTATCAATTGCACAGATTTTCAAATATGTATTGAATGTACCTATAGAATCACTTCGTAAATTTCTCAATTTTATAAGGTATTTATGCTATTATTTGTAAATATTATTTGAGGTTTCACCAGTTGAATCATCGAAAATAAAATTGAAATTTTCCTTTGATAGTGCTCTCCCAACCCTTCTATGAGGTAATTCATGGTAACATGCAATATAAAAGGTCAGGGCAACAAATAAAGGATAAATTCAACCGTTAAGAATTCATTTTCAAAAATGTTTTTCATATTTCAAGATAATTGGTCCGTAAACTTTTGATTTGATGAATTATAGGTCTCATATTTCAATATACGTAAGAGTACTAGTCATTTATATAAAATTGTTTCACCTATAACCTGTACATATATGTGATCACACCATCTTAATTCACATCAAGTGTCAAGTAAATAATATGTAAAAATTTATTGATATGTTTACAACATTAAATTTAATAAAATAAATATTCAATGATTTCGTAGAAATTCTGCTGTGAAAAAAAATTGGTCTAGGAAGTAGTTACATTGAATTTGTTTTTAATATGGTTTTGCTACAAAAGAGCTTAGATGAAATATAATTTAAAACCACTCTTAATATTTAGTGGCCTATTTTTCAGGTTCAGATTTTTCTTTCAAGAAAGAGAAATACGCAGTGTTCTGATATCTCTCTTAAAGAAGAAAAATTTTCATCCTAAACACGCACCTTTGGATAATATTTAATTCAGAAAATTGGATAACCTCAATGATTAGCATCAACTGTGATTTAATTGATACAACAGGTGAGACTAATCTAAGTGTTGTGACCACTGATTTGGTATGTTTTTTCCCAAATTAATTAGTTCTTTTGACCTTTGAAATATCTGCTTTGTCATTTTAGGAAAGTATATTTAGAGCTTGTTAGTTCAAGTCCCAGCAAAAAATGGAATGGGTGAATGATTTATCAATATTTGATGGAATAAATTTAAGATTCAATACAATGGAAATATGAAGAGGGAGAAGATAAAAACAAACAAAACACGTTGACAATGGAAGTAAAATTTTATCATAGAATTCGAAAAATAATTTAGACTATAAACAAAGAGTCAATTACTACGCGAAAATTCAAGTATCAGACCTAAGGAAGTAAAAAATCATAACTAAAAACTCAATATTTTTTGTCAACGTAGATAATCTTATATCAATGAAAACTAGAAGGTCGCTGATAACGTACATTGAAAAAGGCAAAATTTATATAATATCAATATTTAGAAAGAGAACTTAGAAATTTACATGTATTTGTGTTTTTGCTGAAGTCCTATATGTCTTGATTGTATTTGAATTGTTAACTTTATTTTTACTTATCACATTTGACTTCTTAAAATGGGCCTGATGTTGATGTCTATGAGCCTAATTGGTTATATAAAATACTGTTTTATGGAGAAATATGATCAAATCAAGTCAGATCAAATCAAACATCTATAAAAAGGATGATCTTACCACCTTGTGCAGAACATATTCTAAGCTCACTTGCCTCTTTGTAAAAATACCTTTTAAGATGTTCACTTGTCCAACATCTAGATGTATCTTGGGGATGACTTCAATGATGGATCTCCTCTTGAATTTATTCAACAACTTTTAAATATCTAGTTGATCTTCTCATCATCCAATCACCACTAAAAAGGATGAATTTTGGAGAGGGAGAGAAGGGGGGCCACAAGCCTAGCTTACACAAGCACTTGAAATGGGTGTTCCCCTATTCATAATCCTTGACATTTTCATAAAATTACTTCAGTATATCCACCAACATATACAGATATTATAGGGGTGAGCCTCTAGAGTTGTGTATCAGCCTAGTTAATAATATTAATTGACCATCATTATTATTAACTATATTAACACATCGATTATTTTCAAAAATAAATTTAACTTAGTTGATAAATTCAGTTCCCAAACCTGATGGAAATATATCTAGTTGGTAAGCCAATCACACATTCCATATCTAATTACATGTTTGGTATTGTGCACATGGAGATTAATATATTCATTACGGTTCATATGTGATACTTAGAATGAAGTACATGTATACATGATCCAACTTATTTAATTTGATGAAATCATAATATCAAGATAACTAGTCTTTAAAATGCCTTCTAACTATTCTTATTCGAATGATACATGAGAAGGACATTGAAGTATTAATACATTGAATAGCACTATCTATTCACACTCATAAGATGAGTATGAACTATGTCATAGCCATTATTGTGGTGAAAATAATGATAGATAGTGGGTGTTCTTTAGTAGGAATAGATCATTGAATTTTCATGTATGAATATCTGAATCGTAGCAAACCCAAATGCCAACCAGATTGATTCACATCATGGTTGTATAAGTGGTACTTGATAAGCTGAATTTTTGGATAGTGAATATGCCTTAATTACTGTCATTTTACAATTCAGATTATGCAATTCAATTTATAAATTTACCCCAATATTTAGATGTATAGTGTGAATATCGGGGATTGTCCAAGAGAGGCTTAGTAGGTAAATGAGATGTTCAATATGATTAGTGGATTTTGAGCTGAATTTAGGAGAGGAATATAGAGGAGATAATAGGAGGAGTGATTCCTATCTGGATTTCTTGATCTTGTCAAGAAGATCAAGAAACTCAGTATAGGGGAAAAGAAATGAGGATTGTACTTGTGAGATATCTATTTAGGTTTCTTGATCTTGAAATCAAGATCAAGAAAACAGAAATAGAGTAGGGAATAAGATATTCTATGTAGGAATGATAATCTATATAGGAGCTGATTCAATTTTTCTCAAGAGTTTTTAGGAGCGGTCTAATTTGTAAACTAAAAGAAAATGAAATCTATCTAATTTTTAGTTAATTTTTGTTTTCAGGGCTCAATATTCATCTCAAGCAAACTCAGATTTAACTCGTGGAAAGGGCCAGAATATTTTGCCTAAGCCAAGGCGATTTAGATGAATGCAATCTAGAAATCAAGACCAGAAAATGCAATGAAATAAATTCAGAACCTTGTTTGATCCAAGAACTTCCTCCTCTGTCTGCTCAGCTGTGGATGGAAGACTCCGAATGGTCGAAGAGAGAGAAAATGGTTTAAGTACCTTGGGTGAAAGGGTAAAGTCAATTTCCCTTTTGCCCTTGGCCGTCCCCTTCATTACGAGAGTTCTAGAAGTTTGCTGGTAATTCAACCGTTGGATTGAAAGTAGATAAAGTGAACAACCCACACCAAAATTTGAGCTTGATCCAACGGTAGAGTTGCAAGATATGAGGGTTTGAAGTGGGATTTCATCATTTTCTCTCTCCTATGCCACCTCGTGTTCTGTGCTCATTTTGGCTCTCCTTTCTCCAAATTTTCCCTCCAAAATTGTCCAATCTTCTGCTGAAACCTGTCATCTAAAATATTTAGACCCAAGTAAGCCTTTTGACAAATATATAAATATATTCTGATAACAAAAAGTTCTGGAAGAATACCCAAAGAAAATCAGAAAAATCATATACTTACCAAATTAACTTCATTTTGATTTAGTGCTCAATAAGTGGTTCTAATGCAGATAAATGATAATTCCATATGAGAGTATGCATTTAGATCATTTAAAACCCCCATATAACACACATTTACAACATTTTACCACTGAATTTGTGTGTTATCAGTACTGAGACCTGAAACACGAAAGATGTATTGAGAACACACAACTGTACTTTGACAATTACCTACAAGTTCCTAATCATAGAATGACAAGTTTTATTAGTTTGAGTGAAGCATGAAGTTCAGGAAGATGATTGAGTGGTCAAGATGGGATCATACACTCTTGATATAAGAGGGAACATGTAAAGCAAGGTGATGTGATGAAGTCCTTGGCCAAGCTAATGGAATGTAGGAGAATAGTTCTCTATTACACTTTCGAATGCATGAGAACTAAGTTGGATGGCCAACTAGGGTCTGCGAATTGACTGTAGCCTAAACCTTACTATGAGTGTCAAGCAGATGAGAGACTATATGTACATGGTAATTGATAACATAAAGATTCCACAAGTGAGTGAATTTGGTACTCTATTTTATATTTTCTGGAGCACAAGGTGGTAGCTTAGAACCTCACAAGCCGGAAACTCAATATATTGATTGAGTTACATCTATATGTGATTAACCAATCTATATTATGATATTTATAATTAATTTTTAAGGATAATAAATGTTATTGGCCTATTGGATACAGTAACTATAATGATACAAGAGCCTAGAGAGTCACACAAAAAAGGTATTTTGGATGTAAAAAGATATACTTAAACTTTAGAGATTTTCATGAAAAAATTCCACCAACTGTAAATAGGAGACCTGAAAGAGATTTACCCAGGCCAAAATTCTTTAAGTCTCTCACCCTTATTCTCCCTTTTCCTCTTTTCTTCACTCCTTTCCCAATGTGTTCGCGAAGGTGTGACAATGATGTTGGAATGATAATGGGGCTCATCAAGGTGGGGGAGGATATAATATGTGTATATACTTATATGGCTCATCAAGGAGATTATATTAAAACTGAACTAGGTGTGGATACACCTAGAGGTTGGATACATGAACAGTTCAACGTGTCTCACACTAGAAACTTAGAAATCAAGGATGTGATATATGGATAGGTGATTTAATCATGAATTTTTATGTGTAATTATTCTTCTATTGATAGTCTTCTACAACGTGAATCACTTTAGTTTCATCTCAATCAAGACTAAATAACCCAATAATCATGTGGGGTCCTACAGTTTTTCCAACAATATATCAGCTCTCTAGTTGAAAACATACCTTTATCACTTTACCATATATGTATAATCTATCATCCGCATGAGATTCACGAATGACTTCGGGTACAATTAACTGTCAAACCCCTAACTGATAATTATATTCAGTAATAATGCACGGTGAAATCATTGGAGACAATAACCTTATCATATTGGGAGTTTAATTAATATACTGGGAGTTTAATTAATCTTCTTCATTGAGTCCATATCCTGAAATACCAAGTGTTGATGACCCCTTCTGTGAAATTCATGTTCTAGAAGCTTCCAGAATGATCTAGAATTTTCTAGACTCTTCTAGAATCTTCTAGATGCTTCTAATCTTTTTAGAGCCTTCTAGATGCTTCTAGAATCTGAGGTTCTCTAGACTATTCTAAAAGCTAATGGATCTTTATAGAAGCTTGTGGATCCTAGGTGCTCTAGAAAGTTGTGGAAACCTTCTAGAGAGGGAAGCTTCTAAAAGCTTCCAATGAGCTCTATAAAAGGAGGTGCCTACCTCATATTGGGAGAGGAATTCTGAGGGAATTCTGGAGGAGTTCTGGAAGGAATTCTTGAGAGCATCCTATGAGAAACCTTGGAGGATTCAAGCTTATCTAATTAGAGAGTTGGGGAAGAGTGGGGATGACATAAAATCTTGTAAAATAGGCTTTTATGAGGAGGTGACACCAAGCGTTTATCTCCTGGTTGGTTAGTCCCTTTGGTGAACTTATTCTCTTTTCTCCTTTCGAACGTGCTGTTTTGGACCTTTACTATGAAAACTTATCATCCCATTCAAGAAGGTTATTGTCTCCAAAGCAGTGTGGGGATTTTTGTTACTCTCATCCCTATACTGTTGGTGGATTCTTGACCTTTGTTGGATACATATTTTAGGCTCCATTAAGTTAAGATCCTCAACACCTTGATCACACAATCAAATTCGTGGACTTGTTGCTGCATTTGAGCTAATATGGTATGGAATCTCATGGTAGAAATGCTAGAAGTATGTGTGACATCTAAGCAAATCATATGAGATTCTAAATTGTCCCAATTTGGATGCAGCAACAAGGCCACAATGATTATTGTGTTGTCAAGATGGGATTATTCACCCTTGGCATTTAAAGATATAGACTCACGGAAGAGAATGAAGTTAAAACCCTTGAAAAGGTAATGAAATTATTAGAGAATAATTTTTATGGATTTAAAATATATTTAAAAAGAATTATATATAATTCAGTAAAATAAAACTAATGAAAATTAATTCAAAATAAATCAGCAAAGTAGGGAAAATACTTGTACTAATGAGCCCAATTCAGTCAAAATCATAATATAATATGTAATTTTTAATCTATTTTTAAGTAAGAAATAATAATCACTTCAAACTAATACCTTAGTTGGTGCCTTGGTAGCGTTGTGTGACAATTGGCGGTGGTGGCATTAATCTATTTTTAAGTTTTATTAGTGCATATTGTGAAAAAAATGGCTGCAAGTTGGGTTCTAGTGCCTTGATTGAGATGAAATCTAAAAAATTCATGTAGTGTAAGGATGTGAAAATAAAATTTATGAAAACTCTAAAATCCATGATCATATCGCATGTGCACAGAATTGATTTGTGATTTATTGGTTCCTCGAGTGAGACTTGTGTTGTTGTTCATGTGTCTAGTCTCAAAATGTATCCACATGATCCCTTACACAATGAATATCCTCCTTCATATTGACAAGCCCAATTATCATCCCACCTTCATCATTATGCCACTCTAATCACTGTGAAGTGGAGAGGACCCAAAGGGATGAGAGAGAAGTATGGGGACACGAAAAATTATGGCATGGATAAATTTCATTCAAGGTGAGATTTTTTTGAAAAAACCCTTAAACTTTAAGCATATCTTTCAACTCCCAAAAAAATGTGTATGACCCTCTAGGGATGTATCGATCTAATAACTCTAATGGCCCAATAACCTTTATTGGGCTTACAAATTAATTATCTATAACATATGGATAAATTAATCATATATCAATTGTGGCGTGCCTGGTTACACATTGTGCTATAGAAGTTACACAAGAGTGTATTTATTGACTCATGGAACATTTCTATCATTGATTAACATATATGTATAGTCCCCATCTGCATGATGCTTATGGGATAACTTAGGGTGTGGTCAACTGATGGCGCATGCCATCGACCATCATTGACAACGTCGTCCGTACCGCCGGCCACCGTCATCGAAAGACGAGTGAAAGATGCTCGTTATCGCCTTTTTATTTTTGTCGTTTCCTAGTCGTTATTGTTTCTTCGTGTTCGACGTTTTGTTTTCGTCACATCCCGCTCTCGTCGTATGTCCATCTTTGTCATCACGGGAAGGGGCCCCTAGTCCTTTCCCTTCCCCTTTTCTTTTTTATATTTTTGTCAATCTCCCCTTCGTCTTTGTAATGGGGGGGCCCAAACTATAAGGGCCCCCTTAATGGACTCCTTTCCCCTTTCTTTGTTAGCCCACTTAAGGGCCCATCCCTTCCCCTTTATAAGAGAAGAGAGAGCGCCCTAGAGAAATAGACCAGGAAGAAGGAAAAAATCGTGTTAGTATCTTTGTCCCACCATTTAGAAAATAAAAAAAAGGGGAAGAAAGGAAGAAAAAAAGAAACAAAAGGGAGGAGAGAGAATGGGTGGAACGGAATGGGGTCGGCTTCGTGCCCATTCCGTCCCACCCGTGCGCCCGTTCTACGGCTCTATTTGGCGGAGTCACCGTCGGAACCCTAGGTGGCGTCGCCACCGTGCCGCCTCACAGCCGCCGCCAAGCTGCCAAGACCAGCAGGCACCGCCAGAAGCGGGCGCCTACGCCGCCAAGAGCGGGTGCCAGTAGAAACAAGTGCCATCGCCGCCCGAAGCGGGCGCCACCAGAAGCAGGCGCCGCCGCCAGCAGCTGGTGCAGATGCGACCAGCGGGCGCCGCCGCGACCAGTGGGCACCGCCGTGACCAGTGGGCGGCACCGCCAGCGCATCGCCATTGCCTCTTGCACCGCCACCTCACTGGGCGCCACCGACAGACACCTCCACCGCACCATGCGCCCCCGTCGATCATCGCTGACCCACGACGCCTCGACGGACGATGCCTCGGGGTGCCATTCCTCGCCGAACCAAAGAGGTCGTCGCCCGAGCACAGGACGTCCTCAACTGATATTCCACCGACCTTTACGAATAGCTCTAGCGTTTCTTCACCCGTCGAGCTGCTGTGATCTCTCCGGCGACTCTCCGCCCCACCCACTCCGAATCGCCGCCAACGGTCGACAATGAGCTACGCCATCCTCTCATGTCGCTCATTTATTTACCGGTTGCAGTATATTCTTGTCTTGACTCCACCGCGCTCGGGCTAGGTAGGTGAGAGCAGACGAATTGAGAGAACTACGGTGAACTGAGTGTCTTACCGGTACAAATGAGTATGTCCATTACGTGCGAGCCCAACGGATAGATTCTGTTTGGCCGTAGACGCATTCGTCATTCTGACGAAGTTCAAGAGGCCAGCGTCGTCGTCACCCGGCGACCCGTCCCAGCTTGGAGCTCGGCGCCTCTGATTGGTCCAAACTAGGGGTTGAAAGTTGATGATAAAGGATCACTTACTAAGTCGTTTGTAAGGGTGGATATGCACCAATCAACAATTTTATTACCTTACTAGTAGTACTTAGTAAGGGATGATCCCTCAGGGAGCTAGGTAGCTAGTTAGGATGAATTTCAAGTTTCACATTGTATAAGTTTCTTTCATAATGTTTTTAGTTGTTAAGTTGGTTTATGTTCAATGAAAAAAAGATGAATATGATTTTTACTAGGTATAGAAAATTTTTTCGTAAAAAGCCTAGATAGAGAATGATTTTTGAGATTTTTTCCAGAATTTTTTATTGTCTCCAGGGAGAGATAAAAAATTCTGAAATTAATTGGGTTGTAATTCCCTTATCCGGTTCAAAGTCGTTGAACCGGATGAGAGAGAGCTGTCCGAATCGTTACCGAACTGAGTTAACTCAGTTCGGAAACAATTCCCAACAGTTTTGAGTGAAGGGAGAGAGCGGGAGTGCACAGTGTGGGTGCTCTGCCGCTGTATGTGCGGGCAGAAGAGCCACTTGTGCACTGGGCTTCAGCGCTCCGCCGCTGGTCGCGCCGGCAGAGGTGCTCTCACGTGCGATGGACCAAAACGATGATATCTGGAGTTCCAGATATCGTTTTGACACGTGTGAGTAGGCATTGGAAAGCTTAAGACGTTGGATATCTGCTTAAGATAGCCAAGAAGCTTAGGAAAAGTCTAGGAGGAGGTAGAACTAGAAGAAGAAAGGAACCTCTTTTGTCACACTCAAGGGGGCCCAAGGTGGTTTCTTCAGCTCCCTACCAACTGGCTTCAAGATCCAGGATGCTCCCTACCAACTGGCTTCAAGATTCAGGATGAAGGTGGACCCAGGAACAAGCTCAACAAGAAAGAAAGTGAACAAAACAATACTCAATTCTTGGATGCCCTCAAGGAGGGTGAGGGGGGGCCTTTTATAGGGGTACATGTGTTTGTTCCAGCCATTCTTGGTTGTTGGATCATGGATGAACATCCATGATTGAGTTCTTGAGGCCTCAATCCAGGTGATCAGACCCCAAACAACCAGATTCAAATTGGTTAGAGTTATTTACAACTAACTCTTACCAATTTGAAGGGAAAATAACAAGTTGGTTAGAGTTAGTTACAACTCATCATTAGCCCTTGGATTTGAGCTGGAATGGATGGATGGATGGGTTCCACCTCATGAATCCTGGGCTGGATCTCGACCCTGGGCTCTCCTCCAAACAGGATCTGCCAGCTGGAGTCATCCTCATGTCTCTTGATCATCCTGGAAGCCTCCAAGGACCTTCTAGAAGGTTTTCTTCAAGTTCCTTCACAACAAGCCTATCGGTTGAGTCCGCTCCACTGATTAGCATGCATCTTTTTCTTCATAGCTCATTTTGACTTGAAATTTTGTCCCAAGTCTCAAGACTCCTGTCTTGACTTCCCCATAAAATTTTGTAATTTTATGACCACCGAAAGTCAACCTTTGACCTGAAAAGTCAACACACTAGGGAAATTGTTAGATTCGTATCCCACTTGACTCATTGAGTCTAGTGGGGCTTAGAAATATCCCTGAAATCCTTTTAAACATAAATCCCAAACTGTGTAACTTGGTAAAATACATGTCAGAGCATTGATGGAAACCTCAATTGAGTAGAAAATGTAAGCTTTTTAATCATTGGAAAAAATGGAAGGCATGATCTCATTATTATGTAAAATAGTAGTTTTTTGGTAGTGTTAAACTGAATTTTGAGGGTAGTTAAGAATGCATGCAAATGACTACCCTTTTTTGACTTTATCAGCCTCCCTCAAGTCGGAGCCTGCACACACGACACGTAGGGCACTCATTTATTGCATCGTAGTCGCATAACCCGTTAGGGTTTCATTTATCGGACAACGACACTGTCGACGTTCGATACCATCATCTCCTATCGGCACAAAGCCATCATACTCGGTGTTGACCGGACGATATCCCCGACGACGTCCGACATCAACTTGGTATCAGAGCCCGACTGTGGATGCTCACAACACGTCTCTGACCCCGCATAGTCGTCACTTCCTGCATTGCATCGTCTTTTCGAAAACCCATCTAGGTTTCCCTAGGGGACATGGTCATCGAGACGTGATCGAGCAGGAGGGTGCAGTCCGGAGGTTCGACCTCCCCACGATGCATCGAATCGTCGCCTGACGAGAGAGGCCATCGTATGGCCCTCTCGGAACACCGTCCCGTGACTCTCGTAGGCGGCCCATCACAGCCACCTACAGCCACCGCACTCGCCGAGGAGAGTGCCCCCGGACTGTCCGGTCCTCGTGAGCGCACCCGTGCTCGCCGCGGACACCGACGATCCCCACGTAGTTCCCCGAGGTCACTAGGTGTCTCGTCACCTAGTGACAATGAGGATAGGGCGACGACGAGTCGTCGCCCACACGGGAAGGCTCCCATTGACAAGGCTTCAGCCTGGGCCGCAGCCGACGCGGCCGAAGAGCAGGACGCGGACGAGGAAGACCGTGCCGACAGCACCGACCCCGGGAGGACCCGTCCGAGGAGCAAGGGGCGTATCTCCGCACCATGGCCGCCTTCGCCGAGTGTGTCGAGTAGTTTCTTGCACGCCCACTACCTCCAATACCCGACGCCGTACTGGCGTTTGTGGCTCCAGAGCGAGCTCGCGACCCACCCTAGGTTGCACGACACCCGGATCGTCCGAGGAGTCCTTACGACGACGACGAGTACGAGGAGCACGACCAGAGGCCAGACGAGGAGCTGCGAGATCGGCACCCCGCCCCACACCCCGCATGCGACCCACCGGACGTCCGTGCTCGGGATAGACGATACCCAAGTGGTGACTTCGACAGTGGGTATGAGTCCAACTTACCGGTCCGCCGAGACGATTACGTCTGGCCATTGGACTGAAGACCCGAGGCCGACCTACCACCCGCTGAAACGACTACGTCCGACACGACGATCATGGTTACATCGCTGACCTAACGGCCCGTCGAGGTGAACACGTTTGGCACCATGATCGGGGGTACGAGGCCGACATACTGGCCCGCCGAGACGACTACGTCCGGTGCGACGATCGTGGTTACCCGACAGACCTACCGGCCCGCCGTGATGAATTCGTCCGGCCCCATGATTGCGGATAGGAGGCCGCCCTACCGGTCGGCCGAGACAACTATGTCTGACACGATGACCGTGGTTATGCGCTGATTGACCGGCCTGCCGAGACGAACACGTCCGATGCCATGGTCGAGGATACGAGGCTGATCGATCGGGCCGCCAGGACGAATATGTCCCACGCTATGATCATGAGTACGATGCCGACCGACCGGTCCGTCATGATGACCACATCCGGCCCCATTACCGTAGACACAATGTCGATCCACCGGCCCGCCGAGACGACTACGTCCAGCCCCACCACCGCCGGTACGAGGAACCTGACGAGGTTCCTCGGTACCTGCCACGCGTGATGCCCGACATCCGCACACCACACGATGGTCATCCCCGACACTGGGATGACCACGACCGCGACCCGACCCCGCCTCGACGACGCATCGACCAGCATCACGAGGATCACCCAGCGACCAAACGGTGCACGTACGACGACGAATGCCGATGAGAGGAGCACTGCGCTCAGATCCAGAAGAGTGTGCGTGTCAATGTCGCCGTCTTCGAGGGGTCGAGAAGACCCATGGAGTTCATCGACTGGGAGTCGAGCATGAACTCCTACTTGCGGTGGTACCGCATGGATGACGACTTGTGCATCGAATATGCGGAGACGAGATTTGGCGGACAGGCCAAGATCTTCTGGGAGAACGAGCATGTCGCCGGCGAGCGACGAGGACAGCCCATCACATACTGGGCCAAAATGGCGTTGAAACTGAGGAGTAAGTACGTGCCACAACTGTACCAAATGTCGCTATTCCTCATATGGCTCGACCTTAGGCAAGGTCGACTCTCGGTGACAGAATATATCGCAGCATTCGAGGAATGCCGGATGCGGTGTCGATTCGTGGAGGATGATGAACCTATTATATGTCATGTATTTATACATATTTTAAGGGCATTTTGGGATAAATTTATGTGTATTTAACTCTATTTCATGAAATATTGCATGTCATGCACTAAATAGAACAAATTATGAAAATGATGCATTTTAACATCATTTTATGCATGTTTTAAAATTTTCATTAAAATATACATTTAAGATCCATTTAATTTCCTAATATTCTACTTAGCATATGTTCTATGAAATCGCAGGGAGAAGGATCTATATTTAATTTGCAGGAAGGGATGGAGAAATTTTATTTTGAAAGAAAAAAAAAATATATATAAAAGTTGTTTTGGGCCGCCGGCTATGGGGTATCCTCGAGTATAGGACGTCAAGCTAACAGCCAGGCCAGCGAGCGGGGAAGCTCAAGCCGGCCCATTCGTAGTTGACGCCCGTCGCACAACGGAGCCCAAACACGGCAGCACAACTGGGCCCACAACCGAGCCCGTCAAGGGCCCTAAGCGGATCGCATGGGAGGTATGTATTTTTGTCGTTTTAATTCACCAGTAGAAACATACTGACATTTATATATTGTCGCATATTTCGAAATAATTCGATATGGGATAACGAACTTGCAATCAAATTCGCATCGGGCCGGGCCACCTTGAGCGAATATAATCGCGGCTCAACGGGCCGCGATTAGACAAAAATATGGAGTAAAAAAATTGAACCGGGCTTCGAGCCAACCAGGCCCGGCCCGCTCTTTCGGCTTATTTAAAGACGGATAAGATCACAACCGTTCGATCTTTATAAAAAGATCGGACGGCAGAGATCCAGTCCGTCTATTTAACAAGGTTCTTTATTTTCTTTTCTCAGGCTGACGCGGCCGCGGGGCTCGGCGGCGAACGAATCAAAGATGGCAAAGGTGACGCAGACGGCCCATGTGGACGATGACAAGGCACTGACGTGGCGAGGATCGGGGTGCACCGTAAAAGAGGGTCCACGGCTGCAATTTAATCGCAGCCGTTGGAACGTTATAAACTCGATCGGACGGCCAGGGGCATTTCCGTCCTATTTAGCCCCTGGCCGTCGACTCCGCCTGCCAGAGGTGATCCAACGGCCCGGGAGGACCCTAGAGTTGCCCCCTTCCATCTGAAGGCATCGAGGCTTATTCCCAGGCCGTTAAGAAGGGACCGAGAGCCCTCAATTCATCATCTCCAGCCGCAAGAACAAAGGGACAGGTGACCCAGCAGTCGACGAGGTGCCGTGACACACCTCCGAGCTCACAGGACTCTCGAGGAGGTCTAGGAGATCAGCTCTTCATTGAGTCGCACCCGTACGGAGGAGGAGAACAGGTGAACGACTAGACGGAAGCTCAGCGACGGTGACCGGCGCTGCTATCCCTGTTCTCCGAATCAGGGCGTTCGGGGAGAGCTAATCTCTGTAGATAATTCCCTTATTCATCCGCTTTGAGCCTAGCGGAAAGATTTATCAGAAATTTCATGATATAGCTGCATTATCGATTTTTTTTGATTCGCCGTTTTCTTGGGGTTATTTCATCGAACACCTAGAGTGTTCGATGAACAGTATTTGATTTACGTAAGTTTTAAAGCAGTCAACCTTGTAAAAACTAAAAAAATATATCTTCGTATCTTGCGGGCATTCTGTCGAACACCTTGCGGTTGTCCGACAGAAGTACGCGCCATACTCTCTTCTCTCTTAATTCTGATTCTCTTTCGGGCATTCTGTCGAACACCCTGTGGGCGTTCAACAGAAATACATTAAAAACCAATCTCCCGCTTCTCATTTGGGTCATTCGTCGAACACCTTAAGGGCGTTCGACGGAAGACAGTGGTATCTTCGATTTCACCTACAAAAATTAAAATGAAAAGCGTATAAAAATTACAATATCTTATACATATCTACAAACTTCGACCCACCTTTGGGAATTTGGTCGAACACCTACCTGGTGTTCGACTAAATCCTTCTATATCTCAGTAAATCCATCATATGCAAATCTATAAAAATATATTCTACCACCTTCTTAACTTAGTAATACTTCTCTTCACTTCTATCTACTTACCAAAATCCTTACTTACCATATTATAGTTAGATACTCCTTTATAAATCCTTCTTGCTTCTAACTTCTTATTACTAAGTAATCTTATTAAATACTCTGTATTTCTTTACTAATTACATTACCCCTATTCTTAAATATAATATCTAATTATTCACCTCCTTACTATTCTTAATATCTATAGTACATATATATACATACATAACCAAATATTTTTCTCTTCTCTCATATCCTTATTAAACTAATATTCTCTATACTTTCTTATCACTTATCTCTTCTCATTCTTAATAGATTTAGTATTATCATTATATTTTAGTAAAGATAACTCGACTATCAAATTTAACCTAAAAACCAGTCCCTGTGGAGACGACCTTACTCTCATCTATACGTCTTGAGTAAGTTTCAACTTTTATAAATTTATTTGATTAAAGGCAATTAATTACAACGACCATAAAAATTTAATTATGCAATTTGCCTTCGTCAGAGGACCCGCGAATCATCATCGCTCTATTTGCCCACAGGATTTGGCCGACCTTGCGTAGCGAGGTTCTTAAGTGCAACCCCGTAGAGGTCGACAAAGCCTACCACTTAGTGGAGCACATGGAGCATCCGAGCGACGAAGCCGCCTTGCACGCCACTCACATCGTGCCCCAAGCCACTTCTGCTTGTACCGCACAGCTCGCTACCGTATGGGCTTCCTAGACCAAGGAGAGGCAAGGAATCGCCCCCGTCACCTCCGTGGGTTCTACCCCACCCGCTCAAGCCGTCACGAGCGACACTCCGGCCCGCAACACTACCTTCAGTCAAGCACCACTTATGTGCTTCAAGTGCCAAGGGAAAGGGCACAGAGCTAGCCAATGTCCGTCTTCGGCCCTCTTGATCGATACGGGAGAGACCGAACAGGACCCGAATGGAGACCTGGATCCGTTACCCGACGATGACTGATAAGCCGAAAATAGGGGTGAAAATTACGCAAATTTTTAGCCCTTGTCGTTGTGAATTTTTGGCTTATGCAATAAAATTTATAAAACTCTACTTAATATGTATAGTGATAAGTATGAGTGTCGTCCAAGGGAGGCAAGTAGGAATTTCAATTTGATTTTATTTTTGGTGTTTTAGATCTTAATTAGAGTGAATTTGATCTTCAATGAGGATCAAGTCACCCTAATTAGGTGAGAATTTAGAGAGGGGGGTAGAAGAGATGAGATGAAAAGAAGAAATGTGGGCTCTAGATTGAATTAATTGATCCAATTGGATGGATCAAAGAATTCAATTAGAGAGGTTGGAAGAAATTTTTGATTTAAGTTTTGGTTGGTTTTGAGAATTTGCTAAATCAGAAATAAAAAGGGAAATCTTAATCTCCTAAGAATTAAAACTAAATTTTTTAGAGTTTTCTTTTGGAATGCAATTGAATGCCAAGGTAAATCCCTCAATTTCTCCTCTCAATCCTAATCAGGGCTTGTACATGCCGCTCAAGCCAAGCGATTTAGAAGTTCAGATCAGAATAGAGATGAAGAAACAAACAACTTAACCTAATTCATTCAAAATGCATAAAAGTTCAAATACAATCAAGGAAAAAAAAGTACCAGATAACTTGATCCAAGCTAGAGCTCCTCCCTGTCTTGCAGCTGTGATAGAGCACCATCCAGAATGAGCTCCCCCTCTCGAAATTTAGCTTTTATACTTAGGTTATAGGGTAAAAATCACCATTTTACCCCCGTTTAGTACTTAATATTTATCTATCAATGTAGGCTAGACCTGAATGATCTAACCATACAGATAGAAAGAGGGGATTAAGACGAACAAATCCATAAAAAAATCATCTCAATCAGACTTCAGGATCAAAAGTTATTAATAAATCAATTTTAAACCAATTTAATCCATTGGATTTAAAATTGATTTATTTATTAGTTTCGTTTTTAAACACGCAATGACGTGTCGCTCTCTCATTGGCTGGCGCATTTTGAATCCTCCTTTTTGCAGAAAAGTCCTTAAAAAGCCTGGAATTGCTTTTGGACGCCGCCCAAAAGTAATTGCGTATATGCCCCTAGCGCACTCTCTCTCCTCCGATTTCTCCTAAAACATTAAAAATATATATTAAAAATTGCAATAAAACCCTGAATGATTTTAAATAGGATCTTTACGCCTGCCGTGGCGACCGAGAGCTGTTTTCAGGGTCTTTTGCAATGAAACGCTGCAAAAGGCCCCGAAAAGTCTAGAAATTGCATAAATACATTTTTTTCTCTTATAAATATGCCCTTTTTTCATAGAATAAATGCATTTCTTCTTGAAATAAATCCCAGAAAATTCCTAAAAATTCGTAAAAAATTCTAGAAAATTCCCTGATTAATTCCCATGTTGATAAATGTCGAAATAAACTTTTTAATGTGCCATTTTCATCCAAAAATAATTATTTCGAGCTTCAATAAATCCTTAAAAATTCATATAATTAACAGAAAATTAGGGAAAAATCAGAAATTACTTGGAAGCATTATTTTTGTGTAAATATATGATAACAACCCAAATCTAAGCCTTTTAAATGCATAAATCATGCTAATAACATGAAATAAAGACCGAAATTAGGGTGTTATCAATGACCACCACGCAGATGAGGAGATCATGAACGGTTACGAGTCACCCAACCCCCGGGTCGGGTACATCCAGATAGTGGACGCTGGCACGACTCCGGAAACCGCTCCACGCCCCAGCGCTCGGCGATTTTCTAGCATGGTCGCCATCGCCCGAGCACTAGTGGGACGCCCATCTTACCTGACGTTGTACCACAGGTTAACCCTACGCATGTCTTGCCGAGGACAGCCCCGATGGCGGACACGATGCTACGAACATAGGTCTTCTGCACGTTTTTCCGGATCGACGACAAAGTGTGCAAGTTGACGGTGGATAGTGGTAGTTGCGTCAATGCCATATCGGACACGATGGTCGCCCGACTAGGGTTGGCAACCATGCCTCATCTTGCACCATTCGACATGTCATGGGTTGATGCTTCGTCACTACCGGTGAAGCGACAATGCCACGTCCCATTAAAAATGGGGACGTACGATGAGACCATCCTGTGTGACGTCCTTCCTATGCAAGTAGGAAGTATCATCTTGGGTTGTCCCTGGATCTTTGATCATAACGTCACCATAGTCGGCAGAGCGAACACGTGTTTGTTTCTGCATAAGGGACGATGGGTCACATGGTACCCTTACACCACGAAGCCAGCAGCGAAGAGTGCCCCGACCAAGGTGGTCGGGCTAACGATCGTCCACTATCCCACGCCTCCTCGAGAGCCGGGATACAAAGAAGAAGACATGTTATCATGCCCAATCGATCGCATCGCCCGCCGGACAGCCTGGGTCGCTAGTCAGGAGAGACGTGCCACACACAGCGCCGCCCGAGCCGCTAGTCTAGCTACCAGAGCCTCTCACGCCAGTTGTCCGACCAACCGCATCGCCGCATCCACCACCCATGCCACTCGCCCAAAGCAGACACATAGCATCCCCACCGGCTTTGTCCAGGATTTTACTCGACCTAGTGCGGACCGCTCACTCTTCCACTGCCAGGCTGATGAGCAGCAGACACGTTGCGCCTGCCATACCATCCGCAAGGTAACGGCCTACCGTCGATGCCTTACCCCACGCGCCAGTCTCCCCAGAGGCCCATGCCGCCGGGTTGAGCCCACCCGAGACCGCTTGCGGCCAAGTCCCTCGACGACCCCATACCCTAGCACCTGTAGTAGTCCCTCCTTATGCATTCGCTCAGCATGTTTTGTTGTTGCATCATGATCGTCATGCTAGGTCATCATATAGGCATGCATAGTACAAGCAGGCTGCCGACTCGCAGAGCCAACTTTGAGTCACCGACGTGGGAAACCGAGTGTTGATGAGAATTTGGTCGGAGAGCTATTCTAACGGGCCAGCCACAATGCTTCATGGTCTGAGCGCCGGCCTGTTCTCCACCCTCCAACGAGTGGGCGGATACACCTACGTCGCCGAAGTCCCTCCTTCGTGGGGGACATGCTCCACGTCTAACGTGACGGGCCCGATCCCGTACCGAGCCCCTTCTCTCCCCTCCACCCTGGCCTTTCTAAGCCCCATCAATGTGAGCGAGTTTGCCGTGACCACTTCCCCGGTGCTCTCGCCCGATTGGCACTAGTAAGTCGATCGTATACTGCTTGGGGTAATTAATGACGTAGGGGACATGGTATCACGAAGGCTCCTACGTGCAAGTGCAGATGACCCGATCACCGCGGAGCGCGACTGCTGCCAGCGACGACCAGGCCCTAGCCAAACGCCATCGCCAGCTACCCCAACTCGACGAAGCTGCGTTCTTCGGACCCCAGGAGGATTGATGGCACACGCCATCGAAGACCGTCGACGACGTCGTCCGCGCCACTGGCCACCATCATCAAAATCTGGGTGAAAGATGCTTGTTATCGCCTTTTGATTTTTGTCGTTTCCTAGTCGCTAGTGTTTCTTTGTGTTCAATGTTTTGTTTTCGTCGCATCCCGCTCCTGCTTTATGTTCATCTTTGCCATCACTAGAAGGGGCCCCTAGTCCTTTCCCTTCCCCTTTTCTTTTTTATATTTTTGTCAATCTTTCCTTTTGTCTTTGTAATGGGGGGGCCCAAACTATAGGGCCCCCTTAATGGACCCCTTTCCCCTTTCTTTGTTAGCCAACTTAAGGGCCCATCCCTTTCCCTTTATAAGGGAAGAGAGAGCGCCCTAGAGAAATAGACCATGAAGAAGGAAAAAATCATGTTAGTCTCTTGGTCTCACCATTTAGAAAATAAAAAAAGGGAAGAAAGGAAGAAAAAAAAAACATAAGGGAGGAGAGAGAATGGGCGGAACAGAACGTGGTCTGCTTTGCACCCGTTCCGACCCACCCGTGCGCCCGTTCTAGGGCTCCGTTCCGCAGAGTCACAGTCGGAACCCTAGGCGACGGCTGTCGTGGGCGCGTCGCCTCGCGGCCGCCGCCAGCAGCAGGCGCCGTTAGAAGCAGGCGTCGTCGTAGCCCATAACGGGCACCACCAGAAGCAGGCACCGCCGCCGCTAGAAGCGCGCCGCCAGAAGCGGGTGCCTCCGCCAGCAGCGGGTGCTGCCGCCGCCGCAGCACGCTGCTAGTGTCGCCACGACCAGCGGGCACTGTCTCCAACAGCGGGCGCCGCCGCACTAGCGGGCACCGCCGCCAACAATGGGCGTCGACGTGACCAGCGGGCGCTGGACCCCCCACCCCCCCCACCCCCATCGCTGGCCCCTTTGTCCATGGTCTCGAGCCACTGCCAGGGCATCGCTGTTGCCTCCTGCGCCGCCACCTCACTGGGCGCCGCCATCGGACACCTCCACCGCACCCTGCGCCCCCGCCGATCGTCGCCAACCCACGACGCCTCGACGGACGATGCCTCGGAGTGCCATTCCTCTCTGACTTGAAGAGGTTATCGCCCCGAGCACAGGACGTCCTCAACTGATCTTCCACCGACCTTTACGAATAGCTCCAAAGCTACTTCGCCCGTCGAGCCGCCGTGACCTCTCCGGCGACTCTCTGCCCCACCCACTCCGAATCACTGCTGACGGTCGACGACACTGCACTACGAGCCACCGTCGACGAGGTACGCCATCCTCTCCTGTAGTTTGTTTATTTACTGATTACAGTATATTCTCGTCTTGACTCCACCACGCTGGCTAGTTAGGTGAGAGCGGACGAATTGAGAGAACTACGGTCAACTGAGTATCTTACTGGTACGTATGAATATGTTCATTATGTGTGAACCCTACGGATAGATTCCGTTCGGCTGTAGACGCCTTCGCCACTCTGACGAGGTTCAAGAGGCCACCGTCGCCGTCATCCGGCAACTCGTCCCAGCTTGGAGCTCGGCGCCTCCCTTGAGTCGGAGCCTGCACGTACGACATGTAGGACACTCATTTATTGCATCGTAGTCGCATAACCCATTAGGGTTTCATCTGTCGGACGAAGACACTGTTGACGTTCGATACCATCATCACTTATCGGCACTGAACCATCATATTTGGTGTCGACTGGATGACGCCCCCGATGACGTCCGACATCATCAACTCTCAAATCATTATCGATTATCTCATGGGAGAAATCTTCTTTGATATTCTATTACCTTGGCCAAGAACTTCATCACCTTATCATCATTCAGTTTTCGCCCGTTATACTTGGGGCGTACAATCTCATCTTGACCAATCAAACATCTTAATGAATTTCTTGTGGAAATTGATCTAAGACGGTTTAGAATTCCATAAAAAGGAACTTATAGGTCATAATTAAACTATGCCAGTCATTTTGTAAGATATATTTGGTGTCTCATGTGCAAGGACCACTTACATATCTTTGAATTGAAGATTTTGGAATAATACCGTTTAAGGATTCATACAGATCAATTTTGTGAACTCTTTTTGCTAAAGAGTACCCATTATCTAATGCCCAGGGGGTTGAATAGACTCACAATTTTAGAGGAAATATATAGTGTTTTTCTTTGTGGATACTTTGATGTCCTTCTCGAGTATCCTTAGAATAGGAATATTTAGAACACATGCTTAAGTACTAGTGATATGCCTATTACAATCTCATCATAATTCTCTAAGCTTCATACGCATTACAGGAGTATTGTAATGAATATTATCTCAACGTATATCGATCAAGATACATAATGTGTGATTAGCTTTCTAGACACATAATCTTCTATGGCTACTAATGCACAATGATGAGTGGCTGAGTTGATGGCAATGTGCATGAATATACATGGTATTGACAATGATAACCTGGGAAAAAGCATGAACACATAACCCACTGGCCAACTAAAGCTCTCTTTTCATGAGTTTTGATCATAAAATCACTCCTTAAATTATTTGCTCTTTGAATATATGAACATACCAAAACTAGATCATGAATGAGAAGATAATTTTTCTAATTGTACTTAAGAACAAAAGCCAAGGTTTTCTATATATAGACAACCTTGGATTTTTTCTATTTAAGAATATGGGGTGTCTATTTATAGAATGATGATATGTATGGTTAGATATGATACATATGAAACTGCCCTCAAAATTTCAATCCAAAACTCCTTTTGGATCGTTAAATATCACGATTTGAAGTTGAATGATTCTCAACTATCCAATTTTCTCTCTCATCTTTGATCCATGTGTTGTCTTGCTAACACGGCATGCATTTTTAGGAAGATCGAAAAATTTCAGAAAACTCTTAAAATGTTAACTAAATTCAAAGATATATATATATATACATTGACTTATAGTGTCAAAAAAATCATAAAATTATAGGAAAAATAGGGAAAAAAGAATATCATTAAAAATATACAATAAACTCCTAAAATATTTAAATAAATCAGTATCTTAAAATTATTTTCTTAAATAATTATAGAATTTTCTGTCAAAATATTGTAAAATGGCGGAAAAAATTATTTGAGTAATAAATAATTTTAAATGTTAATAACAACGAATTTATGATTCATTTAAGTGAAAATAACACATAAAATACATGAAATTAATAATAACTATAGCATATTATTTGCCATTGTCATATACTCAAGACAAATCAAGCAAACTGCACAATGATTTTTGTCGGAATCCATAGGGATAAAATGAGGTCACCTTTTGTGGCTCCAATGTAGATGTGGCTATCCATAACCTTAAAAACCACTCTCTTGATCTTTGGCACTCAATTCTCCTTAAATTCTTTCTTCTTTTTCATATGATACAACTATATTGTGCCCTTCATGATTTGTTCTTCATCTTTATAGTCATGGAAGGATTTGGAACTATATCAATATGATTTTTAAGGTTTTTTTTCCTCTCTCTTTCTTTATCCTTATGTACTCTCATGCTATCATTCTCGTCATAAAAGGCTTATTTATTGTTATTAGAGTCTCATTTATTATACTCTTGATCCATATGGTCGATAGTGGGTACATGCATGGATACTTGAAGCAGTATATAAATGGGTTATCCTCAAATAATTAACCTTCTTTTGCATCTCGATATGCTCATTCAAAATTTAAATGCAGTTTCAACAATCTCCTTTAGTATTTTCCTTGATTCCAAATGACTTGAGTGAGAATTTTTTCTCCTTTTGGTTAATGATAAATAGCACTTTATACATATACATGATGACTCTTTATTCGTTCACAAACACTCTAGCCAAGAGTATGGGTGCTTTCTCAAAGGGTATAATTTTGATGACAATAAAAAATATCAAACATGATATCAATCAACATAAAAAATCACACTTTAAAAGTTCTGTGTGGAAACTTTGATCAATAAACAAATACATGTGAAAACCCATCTATAAAGTCCAAAGTTGGGTTAGAATAATTCATCATGCGAAAAGTTGTGGAAAATCCAGATCAAGAAACAAAGATCCTTAAAATATGTTTATTGAGTCCAAGTTGCATTCATTAACTGAGACCATCATCTCCATTAGAAAACTCACAGGCCAAGATGGATGAAATTATCACGCAGAAGGATCTAAAAAATACCCAAAACATTGGGGAACAAGGTTGAAGCCTACGAAACTAATTTTTAGACTTTCTTGGTGGCCATATGTTGAAAGAGATGAGGTAACTCATTCATAAGCACCGCTCTAAAATGGATTGACATGGAAAGAATGAAATGAAGAAGTCACATTCATAAGTATTAGAAAATGTTGTGATTCTGCCAATGTTGTGGAATATTAGGGAAGACCTCTTTGATGGTTTTCTAACACATTAGTTCTAACTGTGATGGCCAATTAACATTTTTCACTTGACCAAACCCTAAGTTTTCCTAGCACCATCAAGCAGACAAGGGGTTATGCTAACATGGTAATTAATTATGGTAAATGTTCTATGAGGGAGTTACAAAATCCTCCTTATCTTCTACAGTATGGGGTGTAGCTTGGCACCCAATGAGCTGGCAACCTAATCTATCAGTTGGGTTAAATCAGTCTTTGATTAATTATTATATTTATATAATTAATAACATTATCAAGTATATGAAGCAATATTATTACTAATATACTCATGGACAAAATAAAAAGAAAAAATAATAAAAAGCTGCAAATACGATCTTCTAATACAAAATTTATGCTGATATAAATAATGAATTATGTTGGCTAATAAAGGTTATTGGGCCATTAGAGTGATTATCTACCCTGATACATGGGCCTAGATTATCACATGCAAATGGTATTTAGACATTAGAAGATACACTTAAAGTTTATGGATTTTTCTGAAAATTTCCCATCTGGTTTAAATAAGATAAAACTCTGAATGAAATTCAGCCAAGAAAGATCTCTTTGGGTACCACATCAGTACCCATAGTACCAAACATTTTGTGCAACTAATAGCTCTCATTCCATAACATATACATGCATTCTCTAGATTTGTGCTGCATTTATGGCTACATGTCCAAACTTTCCATAAAATTTATGGTTGGGCTATTATGGCATCACAAATCATAAAGCATTAATGTCATTTCTTCTTAATGAATGTGGCATCTGATCATTTGTGTCAGACGTTGATTGTGCCATGGCCAATCATTGGATGCAATTCGAATACATCAGACAGTAAAACATGGTGCGACAGCCTAAAGTCTCAATAAATATTATTTTAAGTCATAACTCGTTCAAATTAATACCTAAAAATGTAGCCCTACATAGAAAATTATTTTACTTATGAATATGATGTCAAAAAATCCATAAAAATACCAAAAATACATAAAATCAGATTATCCATGGATCTAATCATTTTACACTTTATACCATGCATAGATGGATGATAATTTTAGTACAAATAAACATGTAAAAAATTATGAGATTAATATAATCATTTATATATTATTGGAACCCCATTCCCAACTTAACTCATCGCTAATCCCTTAGCAATCCCTTGAATTTTCCTATTACTGTGCAATCACCTGTTTCAGACTGATCCTATTTTTTATCTGAGAAACAAATGACCAAAAAGATGATTTAGATGATTTTTTTCCTACCATGCATCATGCAGCAAATGTTCTTCTTAATGAATACCAAAGGCCATCCTTCAATCTGGGAGTTGAAAGCATAATCCTTAATGGAGATATGATTATTAAAGGGTTAAGTGGCAGGAAAGAATTCCTCTCTGCACTATACAAAATATGGTTAAATGGGCTATACTTATAAACGGGCCATGGTTTGTTCTTCTAAAATGATTTTTTATCCACTGGGGAAACGCGAATGCCATCCAGATAACAGTCCCCCATCCGCCTGGGGCTTCTGCTGCGGAGGGAATCAGACTGGTAGAACGAGTTCTTCCCATCTTCTTCCTGGCCTTGATCCCCTGCAGATCTTCCATTTCTCTCCATACACACATCTGTCCGACTATTTTTCGTCAAAGATTTGGTTTTCCATTAACTCTACGCCGAATTATTCCGACTGTTCTTCGCAGAATGCGCCATCGGCGGAAAAGAATTCATCTAGGTTTGTAGAATCGGCATTTTTTTCTCTGATTGACAGCCATGGTGACTGCCGCGAGCGCCCCTGTTTGTCCAAGCAGCCTGGTAATATCTCCTCTTTCTCAGAAACCAGGCAAGTTTTGCAATGTCGGGTCATCGCTAGCTCGCTTACCCTTGAAGGGATTCTCTTCTATAAGGGCGTCTTCCAAAGAACAACAGCCTTCGTCTTCCAAAGGGAACAACCCATTAGCCTCAGTTCTGAGCATTCCAGGCACAATCTGGAGTAGAATTCTGAACCCATTGAGTGATTTTGGATTTGGTCGAAGGAGCGTTTGGGAAGGCGGAGTGGGTTTGTTCATTGCTTCTGGAACCGTTCTCTTGGCTCTGACTTTGGTTTGGTTGAAAGGATTTCACATGAGGTCTCAATTCAAGAAGTACAGGGTCGTGTTCGAGTTTGCACAGGCCTGTGGGATCTCTTTGGGTACCCCGGTGAGGATTAGAGGAGTGACTGTGGGGACTGTTGTTCGCGTTCATTCCTCTCTGAAAAGTGTTGATGCTGTAGTTGAGGTTGGCGTTCTTTTCTCTTTCTTTTGATTTCTTTTTACCCCAGTTAAATATCATATCATAGTATTTCAGTGGCTAGGGAAGATTGATTATTGGAGGATGAAATTTGTGCCATCGCTATTGTTCTTTATTCATTTAACCTCAAAACCTTCAGGAAGACGTTTTTGAAGAATTCTTTCGTCCTCGTTTGAAGATGAATTGGCTTCAAAACATGAATCTGAATCTTTGTTCTCTTTAATCTGAATGTTTTTTGACTTTATAACACGAAATTGAATCTTCATCGATTTTTAAGAGGAATCTGGATCTTCATTCATTTTTTACCATCTGAATCTTCACTGACTTTGCAACATGAGTCAGAATCTTCATGGATTTTGTAACCACTGCTGCTGACGCAACACTTGCCTCCATGGCCGGCACTCGCAATGAAATTCTAGGACTAAACAAAGAGGACATAAAGAATGGAACCCTAATTGTCCTACAAACTCCTGATCGACAGCTTAATTTTAAGATGTATTAACTTTATTCTTTTTATAAATTGTTGAAAACATCAGTATTTTAATTGAAGGCCTGCTGTGTCATCTTCTATCCTGGCCAAAGATTGCGTCCCACCCTGACCTAGAATCTTAGTTGAATCTTCTTCATCCATTAGAGAATCTTTGGATAGCTTTGGATTCAGCTCTGTGGAGATTCTGACTTGGGCCTTCTCTCCGACAGGTAGAAGATGAAAAGGTAATTATACCTCGGAATTCACTGGTCGAGGTGAACCAGTCGGGTCTTCTGATGGAAACCATGATTGATATTACGCCCCGGGATCCGCTTCCGGTGCCGTCGGTTGGTCCTCTCGATGAAGGTTGTTTCAAAGAAGGTCTTATAGTCTGTGACAGGGAAACGATTAGAGGAAAGCAAGGTGTAAGTTTGGATGAATTGGTGGGAATATTTTCCCGTCTAGGAAGAGAAATGGAGGAAATTGGTGTGGCCAGAAGCTATGCCTTGGCCGAGAAAGTCGTTGCAATAGCAATCGAAGCACAACCCCTTATTGCAAAGGTTTGATTTTTTTTAACTTTTATCTATATGGGTGTTTCTCATCATAGAATCATATTGGTTCTCTATCAAAATTAGACATGGTTGTTCTGTTCCTTTGAACGAACAAAAAATTTGCACAAAAGAACCGCATGGGGCCTTGTTCTTTGTTTTTTTTTTTTTTAACGAACAAAATTCGCACATTCACAAATTCGTGCATTCGCACAAAACTAGAAAAAAATTCACACAAAGCGAACAAAAGAACTGCACACGGGTCTGTGCGATGTTCTGGTCGAATTTGTTTTTGTTCTGTTCGGAAAAGCGAATAGAGCGAACAATTCGCACAAAATGAACAGAACGACCGCGCCTAATCAAAATCCAGTGTCTTGAACCTTGGTGCTAGTGGACAATGATGATCCGTCATCAACCAATGGACGACTGATAATGACGATGACGGATCTTGAAAACCAGATGATGATAACAAACAATCGTTGCCATCTTTGAATCTGACAAGGGTTGGTGGACAATAACAAATTGGTCATCATCATCATCATAAGCATTGTCATCCTTCTTTGGGCGATGACTATTCATCATTAAATGATGGATAACGATGACGGCTCTTGGAAACAAGATCATAATGACAATTTGTTGCCGTCATCCTGCACTCGTCGTCGCCATTGTTGATGCGTTACTCTAGTCTAGACTTCAGAAGTTAAAGATTTGAGCCGTGGTTAAAACTCAAATTCCTAATTTTTTTGGAGAAAAAGTTTTGTCAGTCAATATAATTGGTGGCCATTCTTGGTCATAATTGAGTTACTTTTTGGATTTTGGTGAATTGCTAGAATCCCTAGCCTTGGTTCTTTGATAAACCTTATATAAAAGAAATTGGATGAGATCTCCAGACAGAAACCTAGCAATTAAAAAATTAAATTAAATTTCTTGCATCAAATTCTTTAAAACCATAGTTCGGAATGGTTGATTCTCCATTGAGCGATTGATAGTCATCGGCATTGATGCTTCTGATGTAGTGGGGTAACAGGTTGAGGCCATGTTGGAAGAAGTGCACCCCATGCTTTCACAAGTTCGTCAGAGTGAGCTCTTAAAAGACGTTCAGAGCTTGACGAGAACGCTTGCTGATGCTACGCAGGATTTGAGGTCAAAACATATATATCTCTCTCTCTCTAGTTATACATATGGCATTTTCTCCATAATCTTTTTTTTTTGAAAAAGATAAAGACTTTCTCTCCTAAGATTGAGAACAAACCTATTTCTATATTGAATTTTCTCATACAGAACGGCCCGTTCCTCCATGATAACGTCTGAAAACGGAGATCTTCTCAAAGAATCCATCTCCACGCTGGTGGCGACGCTGAAGAACATCGAGGTATCTCTTTCTCTGTCTCTCTTTAAAATAAAATATTTATATATTCCTAAATAGAAAGTTAAAATGTTTTTGGCCCGGGTTTCTGGAATCTCAGGGAATCACCTCAGATATCTCTCTGTTCACCGGCGACGAGACTACCAGGAAGAACATAAAGCTTCTGGTCAAGTCCCTCAGCAGACTCATGTAGCAAGGCTAATTTTTTGGTGGGTTTTTTTGTTCTTAGGTTCATTTTTCCGTGCATTGTTCTGTTGTTCAAACTTAGCCCACTCGGCAATAATTCTTAAGATTCAACGACCTTGAATTTTTACAAGTAAGATGGGGAACTTGTAATCGACTGAGCAAAAAATCTTGGTTCCCAACTTCTTTATAAGCCCAAAAAAACTCTGGAAGGAAATAAAGAATGAAAAAAATAATAGGAAGAAAAAAAAATCGCCGCCACCCACTCTTCTTCTTGGGTCTCTGTCTCAATTACTAGAAATTTCTCTCTAAAAATTGATGCTGAGAAAGGGTTTACCTCGGCCGCACCTCTCCACTTTGACCTTCTTCCCAGGCTTGAGCAGCCTCTCCATCTCCACTTCACCATGAAGGGAGGACTTGAGCTGCCTCAGATGCATAAAACACCTGTCATTCTTGCAGCCAATGATCGTCCGCCACGTGGCGTAATCCGGGCCGTTGACCGGCTTCCTCGTCGGATTGGACTGCCATTTGGATAGCAGATAGCCGAGCGAGCGCCACGGCGGCACTGGCATAGAATTCTGCTTGAGTGAGTTCTTGGCGGCCTCGGCCATGACCTGGAGGAGCTGCTTCAGCCTTGCCCAATAACCGGTGTATATGACAGGGAGAGTGCCCAATATAGCATCATAAGAGTCAATGGCCCTTGCTATTTCAAAGTGACCCCGGAAGTCAACGTCAATTATCATCCTCTCCTCCCCACTGCCCCCATAGTTGACCACGTCTATGTATTCATGTTCCCCTGCATAGATTAACCAAAACCCATATAAGATTTACTTGAATTTGGAAAAAAAAAATTGGGGAGAAATAAAGCCCCCTTTTTATTTTGCTTCACATGCCAACCCTCCTTACCGATGATGAAATTTGGATGGACGGTGGATGGTTTCGTGTCATCAGATAATTTTAGTTAAAGATTGTTCACATGTCATCGACTGTCGTTGATGAAAATGAGAGTTATCCGAAACCCAAATAAGAGAGTTGAAATTTTGATGAATTTGGGTGAAAATAAAATCAGAATCGTCATCATAACAATGGTGTTGATATTGGCAATGCCGTCAGCTACAAAAGTTAATTTTTTTTACAACTCATCTGACTGTTGTTGACGATGACGATGATGCCGATTTGTAAATGAGAGGTTACGCAAAACTCAAATGGTATTTAATTGGAATCCTGATGAATTTGGGAGAAAATAAAATCGGAACAGCAGTAATCGTCAACCGCCAATGTAACGATGGTGTAGATGGATTTTGGATGGACGGTTGACGGTTACATTGACAATGCCATCAGCTACATCAGTTAATTTTGTTCGACTATTGTTGATGATGACGATGCCAACTAACAAATGAGAGATTATGCAAAACCCAAATACGGTTTACTTAAAATTTTGATGAAGTAGCTGAAAATAAAAGCAGAACCAACATGATGGATGGACTGCCATAGTCAATACGCGTCCTCAGATAATTTCATTATATTTTGGAAAAAAATTAGATTATCACATCATGGACCATCGTTGATGATGATGAAGAAGGAGACTGACTATGTATTTGGAGTTCTGGATTTTCACACCATCAACCACTCATTAATGTCACACTTCATCGTCGTCCAGACGTGGTGATTTGAAAATGAGAGAAAATATGGGTACCTCCAGGGACTTTTCCAGAGCCTTGCCATTTAGAGGTACAGATGGCAGCATCGTAGCCGCAGCTCCGGAGGAGATTGACCAGGGACCGTCGGATGCAGCTTGCGTTGCATGGGCCGTCCTGATCAACGCTCAGATCTGTTTCGCACAGAGAGAGAACGAGAGATCTAACGGCTGACGCTAGATCACATTCATCCCGATCAGCTGTGTGCCTCAAGAACTGCAATCAATTGACAAAGGACAACCCATCTAAGAATCCGGCTAAAAATAAATTAAATACATAAAATATTAAAAAATTATATCTATGAGGTTTCAACGGAAACGGCAATTCTTAAGTGAAATTGGGTTGTGGGGAGTATATAAACCAAGCTTGCAGTAACACATGAAATGGGAGTCCTGGTCTAAGTAGATGACATTAGCAATTTGTTTTTCCATTTTGGAAAGATGGACAGCTACAAAGCTTTTGTTAAGCCATGAACCAACCAACAAACTTTGCCACCGGCTGCAGACAATTCTGTTTAAGATGATGTAATGGAGTCTGATATGAATATCAGAGATGCATCTCTATGGTAGAAAATATTGTTGACAGTACAGGAAACCATGCTAAAATCAGAAATTTCATTTTCCCATTTTGGAAAGATGGATGGCTCCAAAACTACTACGTTTTGAAGTGCCTTCAACGTTAAGCTATGAACCATCAAATAGCTAGTCACCGTCTGCAGAAAATTAAAATTTAATTGCCTAACAATTTCAGATGATGTATTTCGGATGTTTCTAAATATACTAGGAGCTGAAGAACAACACCCTCATTAAACATTAAGAGAGGCCTTGCTATCTGCTATAGCTCATTAAACATTAAGCAATTCAATCTAATCAAGTAAAGAAATTGTTGAGAATGGAGGGGGCACCAACCAAGATTTTCTCGGCGTGATGTTGAAGATCAGGAACAACCGAATCGCTGTCGCTGCTGCACCAGGAAAATCCATCGCCGCTGCCGTTCTCCATGAAATCGCTGACCATGACAGCCAGATCATGTTCGCTCTCATGGCTGAAACCTCCAACTTGATCGGCGAACCCCCCGCCAGACAATCCGATCAACATATCCCCCGCCGCTGCACATATCCGACAATCCCTCTTCACCGAGCAGCGAGCACCACCGGCGGTGGCCTCCCAGGGTATAAATCTCGACGTCCCCAGCTTAATTCAACAATCCGGATACGATAATCTTCGATTTCTTCTTGCGATTCAAAGCAATTCGACTGAAAAAGCCTCCGGACCTGAAACAGATTGATGATGTTGTTAATTCCTCGATGCACCGAACAATCCGGGTAGGCTACAAATTCAATTTCTTTTTTCCAAAACCGAGCAATTTCCATCAAAAAGGGGCCGGACCCGAAACAAATAGGTGATATTCATTTTCGAACGAAGAAATTGTAAATTCTCGACTCGCCGATCTCGTATTGGCTACTTTACCGATCCGGGTAGGATAAATTCAAATTGTTTTCTCCAAAACAGAGCAATTCCAACGAAAAATCACCAGACCTGAAACAAATCGATGGTATTCATATTCTAAAGAAGAAATTGCAATTTCTTGACGTACCGCGCTCGTATTGGCTATCAGATCAATCCGGGAAGGAAAAATTTTAATTTTTTTCATCAAAAACCGAGCGATTCCTACAAAGAGGCGCCGGACCCGAAACAAATCGGTGATGTACACTCTCGATAGGAGAAATTGCAATTTTTTAACGCACCGAGCTAGCATTGGCTATTCGGACTATCCGGGTAAAAAAAAATTCGGTTTCTTTCCTCCAAAACGGAGCAATTCGAAAAATAAAAACTCCGGACCTGAAAACAGATCGATGATTTCAATCTCCACAGAAGAAATCGCAATTTCTCACCGAGAAAAAACGATGAAATCAAAGCAATGAACTCATGTAGACTATAAGAAGAATCCAATAAGAGCAGAGATCAAGACAAATTCACCTAAATTCAATCTGCCAAATCCTTCTCAATCCGTCGAAAAATTTGCCTGCGGCCGATCCGAAGTACCGACGGACAACAATTTGAGGAAATTTATAGATGTTAGAACATTGCGAGAAGACACAAATACCCCTCATAAACTCTTTATTTTGCCAAATTTATGGAAATTGAAAGCCACTCTTCCACATTTTCGGCCCAGTCATAAATAAGAAAAGGGCAGTTTCGTACTTTTGTATGGTCCTAGTTTATCAAATCAGCTAGGTGGCTTGAGACCCAAGTTACGCGTGTCGGCTCGTGCGCCGCCGGTTATTTATTCCAATCAAGTCCTCAAATAATCAGAAAATTATTAAAAAACCTTAATTTTATTGTTTCTTTTTTACCCCTTACCTTCCTCCCATCTGATACAACTGCAGTTGGTCAAAGATGCCGTCTTCGCAGTCTTCCTTGACCGCAGAAAACTGTGTTTATTGCTAAATAATAATATAAATTAATGATTTTGCGTGTAATGTTTATGAGAGGAGCGATTGTGTGTATTAAATATTTTCTTAGTTTTCTTAGTTGGCAAGTTGGTATTCATCTTTCTTGATCCCTATCAAATTTAACTCTAACCCTATCCCCGTCCTTTCTGTCTCTACCCTTTCTCACCTACCCACTCTTTGTCCTTAGCATCCAGTCTCTCTTTCTCTCTCTTTTATCCTCTCTCTCATCTTTATGGTACTCTTTCTCTCTCTTTGATCCTCTCTCTCATCTTTATGGCTTCCCATCTCTCTCTCTCTCTCTCTCTCTCTCTCTCTCTCTCTCTCTCTTCCCATACTAAACTGTATCCTCTCTTTCTTAGCCTTGCATCTTTATCTTGCCTTGTCTCCCCCCTTTTCCACGTACCCGAATTTTCATATTTATCCATAGATCTTATCTATATCTATATCTCTCATCTATATCGATCTATCCATATCCATTTCTTTATCTATATATCTATCTATCCATATATATATCTATATATTTATCTATCTATACCTTTGTGTCTATCTTACTGCCTATCAACCCTTCCTTTAATGAGTAGCTTTTCTTTATCTACGATTAGATCTGTGGATCTCTCTACCCTCTATCCATATGTCTCTCCATTTATATATCTCTTTCTACAGATTTGTGTCTATCTTACAAATTACCAAGCCGTCTACTTTACAATTCCTTTTTTTTTTTCTGTGAATACAACTCTTTATCTCAATATCCTCTATCCATCTTTATATCTGTCTCTCCTTTTTTCTCCCATCTATTGTTCTCTTTCTCCATCTATCTCTCAGTCTATATGTATGAATCTTTATCTGGATATATCTCCATCTCTCTATCTCTATCTCTATCTCCACTTCTCTTCAAATATCTATTTCTATCTCTGTCCATCTGTGTCCCTATCTTTATATATTTATCTATATCTATCCTTTTGAGGGAGGGAAGTAAGATTCTGGCCAAAACCCTTTTTTTTAAATTATGGGCTGGACCCCAGGTGGTAACATGTCCGTTGGCCCACACTATCCCTCCCTATGAGGACATGTTCTTCATTTACTTATTTCCTTGCTTCACGTGGACCCCCCTATTTTATTCATTTTGGATTTCATAAACCCACCGCTTAATCTTCTTTTTGAACAATAGAGTTAACTGAAAAAGGCACTTGTCATATAGTATAATCAGAGATCATGGTCGTCATGTAACAAAATTTTGCAAATATGTTGTTCTCTGATAAGTCCTTTACAATAGTTAATTAAACCTATAATTTCCGCTGCATTGTTTATTGATAGGATCCTTGAGAGGATCCTCAACCTATCTAGGGATAATATCGTCATGTTAGCCCACAAGGGCGTTCTAGTCAATTGCTGTTATGTATTTCCCTTTAAATAGGGAAGCCCTCCCTTTAGGAGGGCAGCCAAGAAGAAGTTAGAAGAAGTGTTCTTGTCCTGCCCTCTCCTCGTCTAGGTATGGTTTCTCTCTCCCCTTCTACGATCCCCGTCCTCGCGATCGTCTCCACTTCACCGCGTCTTCAGGCGGCTCGTCCCCGGCCGATCCCTACCCCCTCAGCTCGGCCTTCCCCCCGACCATTCCCGTTCTCCTCTCTACCCCGGGAACTTCTACCTTCCTCGCCCTCTACCGCCCCTCCGATACGAGCCTAGATCAAGGATCGTATCACTGGTATCAAAGCAAAATTTTGAACAATAGAGTTAATAAACCCACCGCTTTTTGGATCGTATCATTTTGGATTTCATAAACCCACCATTTAATCTTCTTTTTGAACAATAGAGTTAATTGAAAAAGGCACTTGTCTTATAGTATAATCAGAGATCATGGTCGTCATGTAACAAAATTTTGCAAATATGTTGTTCTCTGATAAGTCCTTTACAATAGTTAATTAAACCTAGAATTTCAGCTGCATTGTTTATTCTTTTCATTCTTGTTCAGATTTGTCAACGTGACTATTTTATGCAACCTAAAAATTGGTACATTTAATGCCAGCCAAGTGCATTAAGCGGAAAAATTTTTGACGTTACAATCTCCATGGAAAAAGGGATATTCCATGGATAAAGTTATATACTAGTCTCTTTCACATTGCTTACTAGAAAGGTCAAAAATTTGATCTTGAAGTTCTTGACAAGTTAGGCAGCTTTTAATTATCTATTTTTAGGGGTCGACACTCGTCATCTATCACATACCTATCAAGCCATGTGGATCGCGATGGTTGATGATGATGTGATGAATGATGAATTTGTAACACCATGACAGTGACGGTGATGCGATGAATTTCATGGATGATGTGATGTGATAAATAACAGAGGGATTCAGAGACATGAAGTTACATGATGCAACATCTGGTTGATCGATGTGACTAGTTTTAAAAATGTGGAAAATAAATGAGTATGGTGTGTTGAAATCATGACTACTAAATTAATTTTTCTTTCATCATTCTTAAGGAAAAAATAATGTTAATGGTTATTTTATATTAATTATTCTAACTAGTACTATCTATCAATACATCATTTTCAAACCCATCAAGTGTTGTATTTATATGTGCATTTTTTTGTAACAACTATTTCTTAAGTATATATGTTACAATGATTAATATAAATTAATGAAAAATGTTAATAATGTTGCCGTTTACTGTTTATATTGTGTGCACTAATATAATAAGTTGATAAATATGTGTTACAAAGTGAAAAAAGAATCTTTAACAAGTGAACAATCTAAGAAAAATTATCCAGTCTTTTGGAATAAACAAAAAATTAATCCTTTGCAGTTTGTATGTGTAAATAATTTACCTCCTATCGTCAAAGTAAATATGGATGTCTACAGTTTATTACAGACGACCTTCTATCATTTATTATGAAGTTATATTTTTGAAAATTGACTTCAACTATGATTTATGCAAAAACCTACCGTCAACAAAACTTTCAGGACATAAAAGTTATATATATTCTATACGGAAATATATTGCATACAATACATGGAGAATTAATTTTACTATTCCAATTCAATCTTAAATACCAAATATTGTTTTACAAATTTGAGTAATGAATTATTGAAAGATATGAGAATTTAGTTTAATAAAAAAAATAGGGAATAAAATAGCGTGGGGGTAAAAGGTAATGAGATAAAAAATAAATTATTATTATCTAAACGACACAAAAACAATTTTTTATTTTTTTATTTTGGCAAAAAACACGGTGCCGGGTACAGCCAACCCTACGGTTGTGCCCGTAGACCGATCCAGCCGTGCCCTGGACGCCACCTAGGGGGATTTTATTTATAAAGTGAAGTGTTTATCAATGTTTATAGACGTGGAGCGAGTATAAATATCCCAATTACACTCGGATCCCACTCGTCCACGCCCATGTGCAGGAAAGAAAATGATACATAAGTGATACCTTTCAGGTGCTCGGAGAAGTGCTCGCGTCGACGCCTCACATGACCCCCCCCCATGATGATGGTGGAGAGATAGTGGAGCTGTCCCCGCCTTTAACAAGTGCATTGATGAAGTGCGTGGCGAGGACCTCATCCGAGGTAGGCGCAGTCCACCCTGTTGTCGCGATCGTCAGATCAGGCGTGAGCGCTCCCACCGCGTGTCACGAAAACAATTGAATTAGTATAGATATTAATACATAATACCCAAATATTTCTAAAAAGCTTCATATAAGCCGTTTCTTATAAAACTTAACGTAATTTAATAAAGATTTCAATATTTTTGAATGAGATAAATTCCATTTTTTATGTGAAGAAAAGATATGATATATAAAAGGGATTCTGATACTTAAAAATACAAGTTAAGTTCAAAATGTTTCTAGGTTGTAATAAATTGTGATTTTTCTCAAATAGCTATGGAGATACGATCAAATGAGGACGCAATGAAAAATGGAAGGTTTAATTAAGAAACTGAAAATTCTGAATCAACATTTACCTAACCTTGAAGAGAATGAATGTATCACTGATCCAAAATTACTAGGTTTGACAACACCTTTAGCTTTATTCTCAATATATAGACTCAAAGTTGACTTACAGGAATTTTTTTCATTGTCTGCCAGAATTAAGAACAAAGATCAATTGTACTTAATGAGAAGTATGTTGTAAAAAAAATCAAGTATTATTTATTTTTATAATGATTAAATAATTTCTTAAGTTGAATTATTTAAAATATATGTTTTAAAATAAATTATCCAACTTTGCATCATCTAATTAACTCTTAACTAAATATGTATGTCTAAAGGTTTCATAGATGAACATCTATCACGTATGACGCTCTATATATACATCCATTTCAACTATGATTTTTTAAAGTCAGAATTGATTGATAAAAAAGTAAATTATCGACCGCATTGACTGGTACATCAATAAATGAATATAAATAGACGAGCAAATTTATTAATGCCACATCACCACCTCAAAAATATAGTTTTAAAAAATTATCTACCATGAGGCCCATGTTCCCCCACCCCCCCCAGACCTTGCAATGATATGTCAAACATCGTACCTGAAAAATTGGTACCCATATATTAACATAATTTCATATATCGTTTGGAGATATGGTACAAATTTACATATGAAATAAACTACCTTGCAATACTTGTCATCATCTACTTCCCATTTGTCATCATCAGCCTCTTGGTCACAAAATCTTTGATTCTTGTTGTGCAGGGAACACTTTAGAATGATGAGAAGCTCGGTGTTCTACACGTTAATGCATGCCCTTTAAAACATGAAAACTGTACACCCAATGGAAAATAAGTTATATGATAGGGGACTCATTGCACACTCTAAAAGTAAATCCAATGCAAAATATCTCAGACTACAAGAGCTGTGTGTGCCTACACTTCGCCATCTGAGCATCATCTTGTTGTCTGCTAGATGTAGCGTACAATTCTTTGCTTGATCAAGCGACTCATCGCTGCTTCTAATAACCAAAAAATTATGCATCCATTAATATACTATTTTTTCCATATTATATGAAACTAACTACATTACCTAATGCATTAAATAACCCAAATTATGCATTATTTATTAAAAAATATGGAACTCAATAAAATAATATCTTGAGTCTTAACTTGCATTATTTTCTGTATTTATTGATGTTTTGAGACTAAACCCATGACTTCCTTAAGGTCAAATGGTTAATCTCTCAATTTCTTAATAGTATTTGAATGTAAGGACTTAGATGCATTTTATGATAGGTCATGAAGGAAAATGGGAGAAAAGGAAAAGCCCAAGCCATGACTTGGACTGATGGAGAAATCCCAAGTCACGAAGTAGACCAAAAGATGAGGCCAAATACACAAAAATGAGTTAAATCACAAATCAAGCATATTTAGAAACTGAGTCAAATGGAGACATTTTTTGTGGATCTGCATCAATTTTTAACCTGGACCATCAACGTAATGGATCTAGGGTTAAAAGACAATTCATCTTTGTCCTTGAATCTCGTGGAATAAAATATGGGGTAGAACCATTAGACTATCTCTATTTAATCTTCTTTCTTTCATTTGAAATTTATCTCTTTGAAAATTTCTCTAATATTTTCTAGATGAGTGAAAAAACATCTTCCATGGGTCTGCTATTTTTACAAGAACGTAGAGTTGATATTGCAGTTAGCCTGATTAAGGGCTGAGAGAGTACACCACTATGCGTAGGGCTGGCATAAAAAGAGTTTTGTGTCATCTGACACCTTGAAACTTAGTGGTTTTTCCTTCCCTTAAGACATATTTTTTTCATTAGATAACCCTAGCTCCTTCTACACCCATAACACTCCGCCACCATTTCTAACACATGGCAGTGTGCCATTTGTAGTGGCAGCCCATTTTTTCCAAATGGTCCAAACAACAAAAAAATATAAGAAAATTAGTTTATGAACATTAGCTATGGAATCGAGGCAAGAGATCATGATATATATTACATATAAAGAAACTGAGATTTTGAGAGCATGACACAAAGAGAGAGCGAATGTAACAAGAAGTCTTGAATTTTTTAAAATAGAAGAGTTTATAATGGCCTTTAATTGTCAAATAAAACTTTACAATTTTTTTAGGCTATGTTAGTTTTGGGGAATTGATAAAAAAATAAAATTGGTGGTAAAAGAGAAAGGTATCAATCATGCATTGGATGGCAGATCTCAGTGGAGTTGCAGTTTTTTTGGGGTACTAGAGCAATATATTAGGCTTCTAGGATCTATTAAACAGAAAATATAATAAATATTTAATAGGTTGACGCACTGCGAAGGATAACAAGGACTAGTGGGCTGGTTCCCATGCACACAGGAGAGAGTGTTTTTTATTTTATATTATTGATCGGTTTCATTTTCATTAGGTCTTTAATTTGACCCTTTTCTTTTATGGGACTAATATATTTAAAAGATCTATTTGTCGTGTGGGCTGACTCAAGATGTGAAGGAAGAACATTTTGGCTTAATGGGCCACAACTTTAATGAAAGTAGAAGAAAATGACACATGGGGCTCAAGCCAACTAATGGATATTATGTGGCCATCAAGTCAATCACCCTTCTCTGACATGTTTCAATATTATTTAAGTAAAAATGTGTGATGTTTATAATTAATTGTATGAATTCATGCAGTGAATTATGATAAGATAAAAATATAGTAATCATGGATCTTTAAACATGAATTTTAAATACTCTTATTTGAAGGATGCTCGAGAAGGACATAAAGAATAAAAATGTATGATCCTAATTATATGAAAACTATGGCTGATCCTATGGAGATTATTGTGGAGACACTAATGGTAGACAGTGGGTGCTCTTTACGAAAAGTATGAGTTGAGATGACTCATGTCACACTCATATAAGTAGTCCATTGACTTGAGACATCAAGGGCATCTTATGCATCGACGATTATGTTTGGACTAAGACATACGAGTCTCTAGTCATGGGATTCAAATATGTCTTAAATAACACGCATTTTTAGTAGGTTAATCTGACCATACTTAAATGTTTATTTGAATTAAATCAATTATATTTATTTTATCAAGCTCAAAATGATTATATTTATTTTTATAATGAAATTTTGAATTTTAAGAATTTTTAACTATTTCTAGGGATTTTTCTGATAACATATTCTTAACAAAAATAATTTTTTGAGTCACAATATGATTTTTCCTGAAATTTTCTACATAATATTCATAAAGATAAGATTTTTCTAAGTCAATATATATATTTATATTTATATTTTTTGAGTTTATATTTAATGTAGTACAAATTCTGGAATATTTTTAATCCTTTTATTTCAGCAATACCACATGTGATGGTTTGATTCATCGAACGATGACCAACCAAAGATGAAGATTAATAGTTGGCATTTGCCAATCATTAAACGCACACTCTTATGGCATCGCGATTAGTGATGACATAATGGCATTTAATAAGTAACATTTTTTACATAGCTTTTTCACAGTAGGATGACTTGGCATAATCAAAAAAGGCTTGTCTAAGTGGCCCAATCTAAATTCTATGTGAAGACCAAGGCTCAAGTTTGAAGAAATTAATTTTTTTTATCGATTGACTAGTCAAAAGTTGGGGCAATGAGGATGTGTCATAGGCACATGGCTCTATTGGGTTCTATAGGCCTTGACATGGATGAACAAAACAAAATGATTCACAGCAGAAGACTTTTGTGAACTGAACGGCATCAACAAAAATATGAAACAACATACCTTTCCATGTATCGCATCCGTGATTTCTTCGATCCCAGAGTGAGACGAGTTGAGCTGCTCAAGTGTGCAGCCTCTAGATGTATCAACGCAGTCCTCGGCACGTCAGATCTCCTCCTTCTCGTTGACGAGCCCCATTCTTTCTCTATCGGTGTCGTTACATTGTCCCGATCACATTAGAGATGGAGAGGGGGTGTTGCGAGATAGGAAAAGAAGGGGAAAGGCCCTTGAGTATTCTGGACTGGGTGAATTTTGTTCAGGGCCTTCCCCTATTTATACTAAGTGGGTATTTTTCATAAAACCCCCAAAAACTTAAGTATATATTCCGACGTCCAAAAGACCATTTGCGTGTGACCCTCTAGGCCCATGTGTCAGTCTAGTTAACGACTCTAGCGGCCCAATAACCTTTATTGGTCTTCCAAATTAATTAACTATATCATCATATAGATTAATTAATGTCGGATTGATTTAACCTAATCGATAGGTCGAGACACTGACACGTGGGGTGCCAAGCTACACCTCGTGTCCTAGAAGATACAAAGGAGTGTGTATCGACTCACTCATGGAACCTGTTCGTCATCAATTCCCGTATATGTATAATTCCTCATCCACTTGACGCTCCTTGGATGACTTAGGGTATGGTCAACTGTTAAACCCTAATCGATCATCCGAGTTAGTACGGATGCATTCGCAAATCATCGGAGAACTCTTCTCCGATATTTCACTGCCTTGGCCAAGGACTTCATTGCATCATCTTCCTTGAGTTGTCACCTCTTATACCGAGGGTGGACGATCCCATCTTGACCACTCAATCGTTTTCATGAACTTCTTGATGTACCCGAACTAAGACCATTTAGAATCCCATGATTAGAGACTTGTTGGCCATCGCCAAAGTACAACCGCCTGTCCACAAGATGTCTTTGGTGTCTCAGGTCTAAGGACCACTTACACAACCGTGACGTGAATCAACCTGATTGACAGTTTGGTATAATACCATTCAGGGATTCGTACAGATCAATTCAGTGAACTCTTTCTGCTAATGAGCACCCACTATCTATCCCTAGTGTCACCACACTAATGGCTACGGGACCGGACATACTCATCATATAAGTAGGCTAGATAGTGTTATTCTATCCGGATACTTCGATGTCCTTCTCGCGTAACCTTCGAATAGGAATATTTAGAACACATGCTTAAAGACTATTTATCTCTGTATAAAAATCTCACCATAATTCACTAAGTCAGATCATGTATACATGAATTTCATTATAAGCATCGCACGTGCACTATAATGAATATGTTCTATTAATAAACATAGAACGATATGCAGAATGTGTGATTGGCTTGTCTGCCACACATATTTCCATCAAATACAAACAAACAAAGATGAAAAATTTAGTTGTCTTAATCATTTTAACTAATTGATGAGAATTTTAATCATCGTCTTCTATTTAAAAATGTGCTAGACGTATCCTAAAAATTATACATGGGGATCACATCAAATTGGATCTTGTTCAGGCTACTTAAACAAATTGATCTAATTGAATAAGTTGATGGATACCTCCATATGCTCGAGATTGAAAGAAAGTGAAGTTTTGAAGGTCCATCAAGTTTATTCTTTGTGTCTTTAGTGCTTGGAGAGAGTCAACAGGGAAGTGGGGAGGCTGATCTGCATCATGAAGATGCCTTGATCCCAACAGACTATCCATTGTCAACATCCATCCTCATCCATTATCATCCCTATATATCATATTCTACCATCCCCCTCACATATCACCTACAAAGTCTCAATCTCATGACGTGTCCCCTTTCTTCTTATTTAAGAAAACTTTAATCACTAATTTTCCCTATTTTATCCATTACTCTATTCCTACTTCCATCACATTTCATCCTATCATCCTGATCATGTATCACCTTCCCATCCTCCTAAATTACTATCTTAGTGAACCCTAGATTATTAAACCCAAAAATCAGCTACTTCTTATCATCAACCCTCATCTTGTCTCACCGTCACTACTCACGGTTGCCTTCAACCTAAGTTCCAGTTCCTACTTTCTTGGTCAGGATCCCTTAATAGTTTGATACTCGCCCCGTCTTCCTAAATTACTGCTACCTCTATCGTGATCACTATCTTCATCCAATCACTATTACTTATGTTATTCGTAATCCCTTCATCCAGTCACTATTCACCCCATTTAAAGAGCTACTTTCCTAAGTTTTTTTCCTAGTGGAGACGACCCTTGCTCATTCCCATGTAGATAAATTATTCATGAGTAAAGTTTCAAAAATATTATTTTTAAAACTTAAATTCACAAGGACGTAAATTTTACCTTAAATTTGAGTTGATCAGTCCTAGCTCAGGTACAGAAATAAGTATGTGAATGGGATCAAACTATCCCGATATAGAAAGAAGTATTCATGTAGCCATCCAGCCTCACCACATATTTAGTTGCACTGTGTAGCCCCCTTAGTCACACACCTCTTTTGTATAGCCGCATATTCTTGACCTAATTCACATAAATTGATATGGGAAATTTATTGATTTTTTTGGGAGAAATAATAATGAATTATAATTAAATTAGCTTAACCACCACTTTGGGAGCACCATGTGATTGGAGAGTTGAGTGAGTAGCTAAAATGTTGGACAGAGAAGCAAAATGATTTTATCCTCACAAGTTGCAGTGGAGATTGTGCAAGAGACAAAGCAAGGTGAGTAATACACATTTACTTTTATTGGTTGAAATGGAAACGGAGGAAGTCACGTGATAGTGAATGGAAGTAGAGATGTTAGTGGCATGTGTGATGGAAAATATCTATGTCATCCTTGATTATGATAACACAGAAAAAGAACAAAGATGAGAGTCTAAAGAAGAACACTAAACTTGTCATCATGTGCCCAACAAGCCTAGTAATGTTTTATGTTCATACGTCTTGATCACAACATTTCTCCTTCAATCCTTTGCTCTTGAGACTTGATAACATGCATTTTCAGTAGCTTAATCTGACCATATTTACATGTTTATTCACATTAAACTAATCATATGTGCACGTTATCAAGCTTAAAATGATTAGATTTATTTTAGAATGATATTATGAGTTTTCTGCATTTTTACGTACTTTTGGGGATTTTTCTGTCATAGAATTCTGAAATGATATAACCTTTTGAATCACAATATAATATTTCTGGAATTTTTTGACATTAAGTTTGTAAATATCTTATTTCTTTGGGCCTTTATTTAGTTTAATATGAATTTTAGAATATTATTAGCCCTTTATTTTTCGCAACGCCATGTGTCATCGTTCAATTCATCAAACAATGACCAACTATGATTTAGGATAACAATTGGAGAGAACCAACCATTAACCCGGTGAATGATTGGCATCATCTAGTCATTTAACTGAACCGTTATGGCATCGTGGTTAGCGATGCCAGAATGTCATTTAGAGCTAACAGTTTAATGGCATTATGGCGCAGGGAAAGAAAGTGTTACTAATGATAGGAAAGTAAGAACTTACACATTTACTAATATGTATATTATGGGATAGAGTCATATGTATTTATCCTAAGAGTTTAAGCTTAAGGGAGTTGTGTAAGAGAATAGGGATTATCAAGTTTACAATAAAACTAATTAGGTAGATAGATAGAGAAAAAGATTAAGAGAAGATAGATAAACTAATAAGAGTGAATAAGAATGAATATATATATGGTTAATAAGTTGATTGTAATAGTAGAATATGACTCATATAGGTGTAGTATCTATTACATAGTTATATATATTATGGTTGAAAATTGAATGGAAATAGGGTATTTCTATAGACACCTTGGAGGCGTTTGAAAAAATGCCTCTATGAGGCCCAAAGACAGAAATAAAGTTACTATGTATTTTTATATATTTTTATAACAAAAATCAAGAAGAAATTTAGATAATTTGATTGATATTCTCAAACGCACACTAGGTGCTCGGTGAAATGCCACAACAAAACCAATTCATAAAAATCTGATGAAATGAAGCTTCTCTTCTACTCAAATCAAGCTTAATATAATCAATGATGTTCATCAACTATTTTTCTACCAGGTTAAGTAGATATCCTACCATAATCACCCTGATTTGAAGAACAAAGGGGGGGAACCCCAATCGCTGCTGCCTAACATCAGTGTGCACTCTCCCTAGCTCTCCTCCGCCGTGCTGGCATGAATCTTCGTCACTCTGGACTCTCTATGGCATTGCCCTGGGCGGTTAGAGTCGTTGGAGAACTGTCACACTCCTATTGGTTGCTCAGCCGCTGGAAGGGTTTTCCGCTGTTCTTCTCCTATGATAAGATGAGATTTTAGCCTTTGAAATCTCCCTTTAAAGGGTCCTCAGAGGTTCTATCGTCTTTCCAATGGGTCAGATTTGATCCAACGGCTCTCTAGGGGCTGTTAAATTAATCTGTGGTCCCCTCATTGCCTGCCTTTTGCGGCCAGTCAATGATGATGGCAACCGACGGTGGTGAAGGATGAGACTACCCTCTCCCCCCCCATCTTATCCCCCTTTCCATGGGTTCAACGGCTGTGATTAAATTGCAGCCGTGAGGCCATTCTTAATGGTGTACCCTCTTCACCACGTTAGCAGCTTCGTCAACCACCCAGTTAGCTGCCCCGTCATCATGCACCTTTATGATTCATCCAATTATGGGTCCCTTTGTCCTCGTCATCTGCCGCAGCTAATCAGGAAGCCTGAAAAAATAAAGAGAAATGATTAAATATTATGAAATAGATCTTACCGTCCAATCTTTCTTAAGAAGATCATACGGTTGAGATCATGTCAGCTTACTTAAAACGGCCTGATATTACGTGGGCTTTAGGCCAGGGAGGCTTGAAACCCAGCCATAATTTTTTTTTTTGATTTATTAAGATCGTGGCCCATTGGGCTGCAATCTCTTTGTTGCTTCTCAGCCTAGGCCGATGTGGAGCTGAAAGAAACAAGCAAGTCTAATCCCATAATTGAAAATTTTAAATATGTAACACTATATAAGTTACGTCTGATGTGATAGTATGAAATAATTAACACTTCCCTCTCATGCGCATGCATGGACCTCTATGTGGGCCTTATGTGGGCTTCCATGTGGACCATGTTACAACACTTAGGCGCAACAGCACTTGACAGTTGTAGGCAGGCTTGAGTGCCCCTACACTCGCTTGCCTGTTGTCGAGTTGAGTCTTGTTGGTGCTTGGATCATAAACCATTTGTTTTTTATCTTTGAAAAATATAAGTTAACATACTTGATAGGGAGGATAACAATCATAAAATATTTTAAGTATATTTTCAGTAAGAATTAGTGGGTTAGTAAATTATGCTACACATAATATTAAAAGGTGTCATTTTTACCAATTTCTTTATCCAATGTATGAGATTAAAGTTCATGTAAAGATGAGTGTAATATGGGTAAAATGATCTCAAAATTGGTATATTGTTATTCTCTATTTTGTCCTTTTCCCTAGGGTGACACGTGGCGCGATGAGATTCCTCGATCGCTGATGACAAGGAAGAATCTCAACCAATCATCACATTAAATGTTAGATGAGACAAAATCCTAACCGAATGATGTGACGGCATGGACGAGGATGAGGAGAGAGAAATATTTAGATTAAATCATGGGTAGGAATCATCCAGCTTCCAAGCTTGGTATCCAACGATCCAAAACTCAACTTGAGCTGAAAATTTAAGAGTAGCTTCGTATTTATGTCATCTATCCATCCATATGGTTGGATTGATAAATTGATGACCAATCATTGAAAAAACAACATTTTTAAGATCACTTCCTCCTAGAGAGGCAGATTGAAAGAAAGTGAAGTTTTGAAGGTCCATCATGGGTGTCTTGGTGTCTCTAGTGCTTGGAGAGGTCCAATGGAGAAGTGAGGAGGTTTATCAGCATTAGGAATATGCCTTGATCCTTGCAGAATATAGGGATCTAAGGTTAGCATCTTGTCTTACATTGAGTCTAATTCAACACACTTAGGTAGTTCAACTATCACATCATCCATCACCTCTATCTATTAAAATCACTCATCCACCTCTATCATCCTCCATTATCATCCCCTATCATCCACTTCATGTTCCCTAAACACCGTTATGATCTTGTCACCTATCTCTCCTCTTTTGTTTAAGAATCATACACCACTATCTCTCCCATTTTAATCTTCATTCTATCTCATTCTCACTATCCATATCACTATGCCTTACACCCTCTTCTTCTTTCCTTCTCGTCTCTCCATCCTCATATATTATAAACCCTAACTCTTAAAACCCTAATTAGCCACCTCTCATAATTCATTTATTCCCATCTCATCTCTCGCGACCATTGCCGTCCACCATTATCCTCTCATACTACTACTTCTATGATCATTATTACCTTCACCCATTCACTACCTCCTACGCCATATATAAACCTTCTCACCTTCACAAGTTCACCCTATAGAGAGAGCTCTTTCCCTAATATCTGTTCCCTTTGGAGATGGCACATGCTCATCAATAACTAATTAAGTTATTTTACGAGTAAAAGTTATAAAGTCAATTTTACAACGACATAATTTTTATCTTAATTGTGAGTTATCAAGACTCAACAATGGACCCAAACAATATTTTGAATGAGTAAACCACTCTACTATTCATAATTAGGACTAAAATCCTAGGTCATCTTTTTACAAAGGTTACAGATCAAAGCTACCCTTACAATTTCAATCTTAAACTCCTTCTAGATCAGTAGATATCCTGATTTGAAGTGAATCAGTATGAGATATCTAATTTTCTCTCCCCTTAACATGTATGGTTCATAAAGTTTTGGAAGAAAGTGAAAAATTCAATAAGCTCATTAAAAATATTTAAATGAATTAAAATTTATATATTCTAACTAATAAAACTATTTTTTATGAAACTCGCATCATAAAATTCCATTAAAATACAATATGGAGAAATTAGAATATCATTCTAAAAATACAATAAACCACTAAAATACAAGGGGAATCAAGCTCCACAATGTACGTGATATGGTGTACTTTGCTTGGAGCATGCATGCCCAATAGGATCTGAACTTTGGGGAGCATGCATGCCCAATAGAGCATGATCTGAACTTTGGGGAGCATGCATGCCCAATAGGGTTTATAATATATGATTTCCCATGTGACGGAATACTACACTACATAAGGAATGTTTATTGGTGGCTCATGCTTTGCGAGCACTTGTTTTATGGGTCAGCAAAGTGGCATTGATTAGGTTTCACCCGACCCACATTTTATGATGCCCATTGGAATGGTTTGTTCCACAATGATGGTCTAGCCCACAAGGTCCAGGGGCTGCGAGCTTACGCATGCTGACATGGGTGCGCATGCAAGCCTTACTGTACAACTGCAAGCCTCATGATAAAAAATAAGGGTTTTATGCCTGAAACATATCCCTAGGCTCGCTTACATTCCTAACCATATCCATCATATAATGGTTATAAAAATCCCTAAGAATATTAGATTTTAGGTTTAGAGGATATGTTTTGAGAATTGATCATGTAAAATGACTAAGATTGGAAGTAACTTCTTCCTCACTTGTTCTTAGTTAGATTTCCCCAGATTCTCTATAGGTTTTTGAGATCCTTGAATGCAATTTTTCCTCTTGGTGGCACTAAAATGTTCAAGTGTAAGGCCATAGTCATGAATGTCACTGTAAATATCACAGATAGAATTCAATGGGTTGTAAGTTGGTGAAATATCAAAAGGAGACGATTTAGATGGTGGTTTTTATGAAATAGGTCAAGGGTTATTTTATAGTCATCAAAGAATATACAGTCCACGGTGAGCACATGTACTAACTAAGAAACTTTGTTTATTAGAGATATTATAGAATTTATTTTATTTGATGTCCAATAGACAGATCTAGGGGCTCTATGGGGAAGTAGATTTCAGGAGGAGAGAGATGACATATGCATCATTTTTTATTTCAATCTTATGTCGAGAGGTGTACTACTTTAAAATCCTTCACTAATGCTCCAAAGAATCTTATCCAATACACTCTTAAACAACAATGGTCCTTTGTAAAATACTGTCGCACAAGTCTAATCACTACTAGGTTGAAACCCAAAGACATTTATAAAGATAGAGGCAGGAGATAAAACAGGGATGACACCTTAGGGAACCCTTTTGAATACATGACCAAGAGGATCTTAACTAGAAAACTCCACTGCCTGGCCACGCCAAAATGATTGTGCCCAGATGCCTTCATTTTCTGAGATGGACCTGGTCATCTTGGATTATTCATGATCTTCTTCCTCTGCCCTTTAAGCTCCACATCCTTTTTCTTTTTCAATTAACTCATGAAATTCCTTAAATATCCACATATCTCCTAGCATCCAATAAACCATCTATTAAAAACTAGTAACCATATATTTGATCTCATAGTAAAAAAATCAATATAAAGTTGAGTGAAAAAATAATAATTCAATTTTTTTACTTATACAGTATAATATTGCATTAATAAATATTAATATTTGATATTACTTAATGCGGAGTAACTTTTTATTTTAATTATCATGATAAAGCCTAAAAATGAGATATCCAGATAGAAATGTAAGCCTTGTTATTTATTTTTTACAACTATATATGTAGGTTCTTGCTTTGAGTTAGCCCTCCCAAACTTTATTATATATCTTTACCATTATTTTCTATTTAAACTTCAGCTTTTACTCATTGCACAGGAATCCGTTCCCCCCATATCTTTTATCACCACACAAAATAGTTCTACTAGTCAGAACTTATGGTTATCGTGTGATAGAAATAAATTATGATATGCAATTTTGAACATTTAATCCATTTTTATTCATCAATTATTCAAATGAACCCATATATATTCATGTCTTATTGATCAACATATGATTCATGTGATATTTCACAGTAGTTTTTAATATACACTATTTGATATCTTTATTGTTATGTTTAGAGTAAACCACTTGACTTCCTTGAAGTCAAGTTGAAATATTTATACATATTATTCAGGATATTTGAGTGCAAGGACCTATGTTGTTTAATTAGCATTGTTGGATTCAAATAGGGAAAAAAGAGAATCCCATTCCAGTATCTGGATTAGAGGAGAAGGTGCAAGCATAAAAGGGACATTTAAGGCCTAAATAAATCATATTTAGGTTCCCAATTTGTGTATCTGAACTGAAATAAAATCTCTTACGTATTTTTCAGATCTGGACAAGGCAAAATGTGTATATAGAGAGTAGATTGATGCATCCTGACCATCCATCCTTAGAAAACCAAATTTGGAGCAATGTAGAGCATTAAATGGGCACTAATGTCATTCTCTCATTTGTAAAACTCACTTTTTGCCATCATCCTAGCATTGGCTAGCTGAGTGAAAAAACAGTTTTCACGCTCATTCTTGTGCATGTTATTACAAAGGAGTGGATTACGTAATGAGATTTTCTATAAGAGCTAAGGGATTTTGTCACCACCCATCTTAGGACTGAAACCAATTGGAGATTCTGCAGCTCCAGTTCAAGAAAAACATGTTAGTAGATTAGAAACTTTTTCGACCCTTAAATTTATCTATCTATGCATCAACCATTTTCTGTTTACTGTCCACCACATTTTTTCTACCCTCTAAGACTGCCTCCCTTTCTCTACCACTGCCCACAATGGTCGAGTATAAATCGTACAACCATTGTCCACATGCCTGATGTTGCCCCCACATTTTGTTCCTTTGTCACCTGCTCTTATGCCTAATAGCCACACAGCCACCATGAATATGTTGTCAGAAATTCCTTAAAAATATATAAAAATTCACAAACTTAAAATTATATAAAAATGGATTTAATCATTTTAGGCTTCATTACACTCATATATAACCAATTCAATTCAAATAAATATGTAAATATCATCATATTATCCTATTGATATTGTGTGTCATCAGTTCATCAACCATCTGTCCTTAATGTGTCCACACTAATGGCCCCATAATCAGACATACTTATCATATAATTAGGATTAGATAGATATATTCTATATGGACAAATTTGATGCTCATCTCGACTATACATTGAATAGGAATATTTAGAATACATGTTTAGAGACAAGTGATTGCTGTATTACTATCTCATCATATTTCACTAGATTATTATACATATTTATGGACTTCATTTTAAAAATCACATGAGAATAAAAATGAATAAATATTTCTTTTAGTGAACTCAAATAAAAGATGTTGGTACTAATGGCTTGATGGCCACATAATATCCATCAAGGTTAATGGGCCAAATCATCGATTAATGAAATAAAACTTGATTGACCTATTGATTATCAGGTTAGATAAATTTGGTCAAATATTTATGTGTATCATACACCATTTGGCCAATCAAACATGATGTCCAATATGGATTTATCTACTTATCTTAGATATTCATATCTGAATCAATAAATTATTTTAAAAGAGCGTAAAAATGGATGAAAAAATTAAATATTTATTATATTTTAATGACTATTATTTCAGATATCTAAAAAAATTAAAGATTTTTTGAAGTTAAATTCATGGAAGAAATGAAATTATTGGTTTTACCTTTTACAGCTTGCAGTAAATGGCAAAGTTGTAATTATGTCAATTCAAAATTGAAGCAAATATTCTATCTTATTTTTTCTCACATATTAAGTAAATTGGCTTTGTGAAAATTACATACTTCCTGTTTCTCTTTTGAAGTATATATATGCAGATTTAACCTTTATTTTAAATCATCTCTTCTCTCTCGTTGAAAAATGGCCACTATTAACATCAAGCATTAGATCTCTCCTTCTGAATAAATTTAAAGGCTATTTTGAGAAAATTTAAATACCAAGTTTTTTCTCACATCATCCCATATCCATATTATGTGGAATTATATTTATTGGTACTGGTTTGAAGAAGTTACAAGGAGAACAAGATTGTGCTCTAGAATTTGTGTCATTGGCTACTCTGCCTTGAAAATCATCCCTTGGACATTTTTCTAATTTTTAAATTTTTTTTATTAATAATAATAGTTATTTTAACATTCACTCAGATAAATATCAAATATAATCATTTCATTTGACACTGGTTTGAACAAGTACAAGGGAAGAAAGGAGAGCATTACAAAGTACAGGGAAAAGGAAATAGACAACTCTTAGAATGATTGATGAGAGAATATATCGAATAAAAGTTATTAAAAATGAACTTTTTCTTGATCTTTAGGGAAGATAGTTTTTTCACAATTTTTCTATTGTATTTGTATAATTTACAATCAAGATAAGGAGGAAACATTAATAAGTGCTCAAGAGAGATTTAAAACGAAGAATCATGACATCCACACGTCTTTAACTGGTGGTAAATTGATAACATGCATCTTGTGCCTTCATTTGTATCATCTTTCAAGACATTTAATGCCTAAGTCTCATGATTATGATGCATGTTATCATTGTTTCATGATATATTCAATATCATAAAGTCATTCCATTAAGTCAATTTTTGGGTTATTTGAAGGTTAATTATATATTTTATTCATGTTTTTGACCTTTCTCAGGTCAAAACATTTGAAATTAACCACATTCATTGACTTTAATTGTTTCATGAATTAAGTGGATGATAAAATAAGAAAAAGAAGAATAACGTAATTAGAGGAACTAAAATCAACCTTTTAAGTTTTCCTAGTTTCACATTTCAAGTTAAACTAGTGATTCCTGTAAAATAACACTTTTATCTGATTATTTATTTCAGGTTGCATGGGTTTTAATGATGAAATTTAGAAAACAATGGATACGAGTTCCTTAAAAAGGTTTATAAATTAATATATAAAATTTTTCTATTTTATTTATTTATTTTGGGATTTTTAATAACTTTTTAGATCCTAAAAAGTGGAAATAATAGGTTTGGTCTGCAGCAGCAGCTGCAGCAGCAGCTGCAGCTGACGTGGCTGCGCCTATGTGGAGCCCTTCCAACCAGCTGATGTAGCGAAAATGGACCTCACATTGCCCATGCCTCACATGGTCACCATAAGTGGCCCACGAGTAATGTCAGAGAAGTATTGTACTCTTCAAAGAATTAAATATTTCTGTATGAGATTATTATTTTGAAGTTCTATGCATGCACACATGGAGTAATGAGGGAGATTGGATAAATATATAATGATCAGAGCTCCTTTAAAAAGGTAACCACAATGGGCCCCTTGGCATGCATGATGTCGCCTTTTTCATGGTGATTTGTGGCATCATCTCGATCATCCATTTCTTTTGAAATGAATGGATGGCCAATATTTCTCTCATTCATATGAATTAATATAAGGTTTTTCCTCCCTTGATGGCAAATATACCTAAGAAATCCTCACTGGTCGAGCCCGTAGTCATGTTTCTTTGGTAAAAACTAAAGTAATTTTCATTTTTACTTTGTAATGCTTGTCTTGGTACAAAAATCTCATCAATCCATAAAAAGATGGAGAATCATTGCCAACATGCTGTAATTCTCCAAAACTGCAGAATGATGTGAATAATGAGCTTTTGAACGTGGTTGCAGCCTCCTATTAGAAATATATATACATTTTTGAGTGAATGATAACCATTTTTTTCTCAAATTCACCGTGATTTTTTGTGATGAATTTGGGGATAGGTTTAACAATCTGAAATCGACCAAATATCAGTAAATTTTTAGGTCCCCTTTACATTTTGATATAATAATTGCAATTATGTTGAGATTTGGCCGTCAAATCTATATTTGACCATCACAGTGTCATGTGAGTCTCAATGTTTGGGCGTTGTCTTTGAAGATCCATATTTCAGTACTTGAATCTCAAATTGCATTTTTTTATGTATTTGGAATCATATCTTCCCAATATTTTCATTCATAATCCATTCATCCAATTATGAAATTTTCTTGGTCAATTCCTTGACTTCAACCTAACATCATAAATTGGGTCATTTTCAAGTCATTGACTTCGTTAATTGATATTAATTTTGTATCATCTCTAGAAAGTACCAGATCTCTATGATACTTATAATTTATTTATCTGCTATATAAAATTATAATTTTCATAAAATTATATTACCAATGCCACCCTCAAATCATTTTAAGAAAATAGGTCAGTTAAAGCAAGTCCTTGAAATTGTCCATTGGTTTTCTTCTTTTTTAAAATTTATAAAAAGTATATAAATACATCTAATACTCCTAAAATTATCCTATTTATGAGAATATAAAAATCCTACTAATTATCCCTCAAGGATTAATGGGTTGACTTGGTCGACTCATTTGCATGAGTTGATCATTGATTTTTAATCTGATTTTGATCTGTTTTGAATTAATTGGATTAGAATAATTCTTATCTTTAAATTATATAATTTTTTTTAATTCTTACCTCTCTCTCTTTATCCAATTAAACCTAGTTTGGTCAACTCAATCTTTTTAAAAACCCAACCCAAGCTCTTTGTGGATTTGATCTGTACCTATACACTTGAGTGAGTTCTGAATCTTATTTATGATTGATAAATAGCCCGTAAAATGACCACAATATTTTCTCCCACCATGAATCTGACTCTGAAAAAAATTAGATCTAAATCAATTCAAAAAAAGAGATAAAGATAACAAGAAGGATGAATATAATCAGGAGAATGGAAAAAAACAAGGCATATCGAACCATTTTTTATACTTTATTGGATATTCAAAGTATTTACATTGAAATACATTCAATGGTCATTTCTTCTTTACTGTAGTTGAAAAAATATTTGGTTGAAATTATATGCATATTTATGAGGTTTGGATTAATTAAATATACATATTTTAAGTGGATCCTAGTGGACATATTCTAAGGAGGTCAAGCATCTTTGTTTCATAGATAACTTTAGGGAATAAGGACAATACAGCTTCACCAATATTTTATCCTTGTGTTATCCCTTATTTCCAAGGGTTTTGCTTGGGGGATTCACACAAACCAGATCGTGCCTCATCATCATTCTAGATCAATACCCCCAACAGCAAAAAGGACTAGCCTGAGATGAATTAAAAAATTATTTAAGTCTACCATATCTTCTACCTCATTGCCTATATAGGTTGGCCATATTTGTATCATAGCCACTTGAACTAATAAATTAATAATACATTTCAAATAATCAGTCGAATCCACAAAACCCAACATTTGTGTTCTGATTCTTTTTATTTCTTGATGATTTAAAGGAAAAGGCATGGATAAAAAATAATTATTGGTGAACCATTATGGTGAATGAAGGGGTCACCTAAATCCTAATGTCTATCACTTTTCATATTTTTTGAACTTATGAGAACAACCATAACTTCTTTGAAGTGAAGTGTCATATCATTGCAATCTCTTGAGGTTATTTTATTTTATACATGTATGTGTATTTAATAAGAAAATTCTAAGTCAATGTAAAAACAAATTCAGAAAATTATCAGGGTTAGATAAAGAAGACCAGGCCATTAAAATTGGTTTTATTGGGTATGGTTAGTCATCCATGATTCAGTAAAATGGTGCCAAATTTTTGGAATTTGGGCCATTATTATGCAATTTTGTGTAAAATTTTAGTGAAGAGGAACCTTTGGAGATTGTTCAAGGAATTGAAGATCCTATCAGTGCATCCCAGGGATTGGCTTTTGTTAAGGTTTGGGTACCTCCCTTCCGTGACATACATAGATAACCTTCTCCATATCTAATAAAAAGCAAAATTCAGAAATACATAACCATCTTAACCCATTACATATGTTTTCCTTTACATGACCCTTCAATGTCCTTATTTTTTGTCACTTCGCCTGTCTTCCTTAAATGCTGCTCCACCTGCACAATAATCCTTTGCCCATTGACATCTGCCTTTCCTTGCCTTTGCTGCATGTTGCCAATGCACTCATCTGCCACATGTTTCTTTGCAAATCCTATTCACCTCTCAGTTTTCTCACATGCTGCCCCCCCCCCCACCCTCTCATCTATCATTGTCCCAGCTTTTTTCGCGTACCACCAATGCACCCGTTCTTTGTCCATCCACTCACAATACACACTCTAGCTTTCATGCAACTATGAGGCGATCCATTGCCAAAACACTACCGAGATCTGCAGAGGTAATTCCTTCCCACATTCAGTATACAATATTTTAATATATATTGTTATGTTTTAATATAAATTTCTATGTTTAAAAATAAAATGTAATTATCATATGAATGACCATCTTCCTAATCTTATCAAGCATTTCCATATGAAAATATCTTCCATTGATTCTCTTTAGCTAATTTCTTATTTAGCAATTTTGATAGCCCAATCGAATGCATTCTTGTTTGATCAATACTAAGCGAGGAAAATATAAATTTTTGAATAAAATAAGTTTCTCATAATTAATCAAATAACCCTAAATTAAAGTCATCAATGTAATAAATATAGAAATTTACTTATGTTTGTATGTTCTAAGAGATATAGTTATGTAGATATATATGCTACTAAAATTGTTATGAACAAAGTCAAAGATGCACTTATAAAAAGAGAGGTAGACTTGGAGATAAGAAGAGATAGAAATATACATTATGAGGCATAGAGAGGGACACTAATCTATGAATGAAATATTCTAGGATTATTTTTTATTTAGATGTAAAGTTATTTGAGTACACAAAATATATGATATTAATATAATGTTTATAATAATATATAGTAGATATAAAGATGAAGAGGAATGGTGATAAAGCGATAGGAAGAGATGGATAGATATAGAGATGTAGGCACAGATTAATATTGTGACATATATGTATAAAGATATATAAAAATATTTTTGAGAGATATAAAAGAAAAATATGTAGATATAGATACAAAATAATCCTAAACTCGGACCTTTCATTTACCAAAGTAAATGAAAGAACTTCGCTACATGTCTTTTGCTCGTCGCTTCACTCTCACCCCGCCTCATAAATTCACACCTTGCCTTCACTCCGGCTCCATTTAGTCTTTGCTCCTAAAGTCACACCTTTTCCAAAAATCAATATATAGAGATTACAGGTAGATATATATAGATAAGTAGACATTGAGACAAAATGAGATAGAGGGAGAGAATGGGAAGAAATGGATAGGGAAGAAATGGAGATTGATATAGATACATATAGGTGGATGATAATAAGGAGTATTAATAGGTTGATACGATGATATTTACATATGTATTCTTATTAAATCGGTTATATATGTGTTATCAAGCCTAAAATGATAAAATCTATTTTTAAGTGATGCTTCGAATTTTGTGAATGTTAAATGATTTTACGTGATTTTTATGACAGCATAATCTGAAAGAAAATAAAAATTTGAGTAATAGTAAGATTTTTCCTGAATTTTTTGAAATTATATCCATAAAGATATGATTTTTCTAAGTTAAAATACATATTTACTAATTTTTTGGGTTTATATTTAATTTTATATGAATTTTATGATTTTTGGGTTTTATTTCCACCATACCAAGTGTTGATGTTAGATTCATTGAACACCGACCAAACAACAAAAATGGTTTATGATTGGTGACGACCAATCATTAAAATTTGTTAATGATTGACACTAGCCAATCATTAAATACAAACCACTTTGGCATCACAATTAGTAATGACATAATGACATTTACTTCTGACGGAATATATATTTTCATTTTTTAAATGCAGAGGTGATGCACCCTGATAAAAAAACTCTTTTTTTTGGAATAAATGCAATGCAGAGATCTGGGATTGACATTTAAAAAGGAAGTGCACTGATGTGGCATGACACTGATATGTCGCCACGTCGCCACGTTGCCACGTCACCACGTCACCACGTGGCGACGTCGCCACGTCGCCACGTCGCCACGTCGCCACGTCGCCACGTCGCCACGTCGCCACGTCGCCACGTCGCCACGTCGCCACGTCGCCACATCGCCACGTCATACGTGTAGCACTTTATTAATTATAATCATTTAATCCTTTAATTTTGTCATATCTAGAATGTGACACGTAGTACAACAGGAGTCGATAATCACAAATGAAGTGGATGATTCTGGGCTAATAATCGCTATAAATTACAAAAAAATTAGACATGGTGCGATAAGGGTGACAACGGCGAGGATAGAGAATGTTCATCTTAAATTAACTACTGAGAATCGTCCAACTTCCAGGCTTGATAACTGATGATTCAGAACTTCAATTGAGCTGAAATTTTAAGGGTAGATTTTTCTTTATGTCCTCTGTCAATCCATATGATTGGATATATAAATTCAGCCCTGATCTTTGTAAAAAATATATTTAATCTCATTTCCTCTTAGAGAGGCAGAATGAAAGAAAGTCAAGTTTTGAAGATCCATCAAGAGTGTCTTGGTGTCTTGAGTGCTTGGAGAACGTCAACAAAGAAGATGGGAAGCTAATTTGGATCAATAAGATGTCTTGATCCCAATGGAACATAGGGATATAGTCTCTTGCCTTACATTGATCATTCTTTGACACATTATTTTAGATAGATAATATCCATCCTCATCCATCATCACTCATCATTATCCCTATCTATCATCATCTACCATTCAACTAATGATCTCATCACGTGTCCCCTCTCTATTCATATAAGAAAACCTAAATCACTATCTTCCTTCATTTCATTCGCCACTCTACTCCTACTTCTGCCACCTTCAACATCGTATCTCCTAACGTCATCTTTATCATGTCTTGGCTCCAAACTCTCCTATCTTAAACCCTAATTTAATATTAAACCCTAGATCATATATTTCTTATTATTGTTACCCTTTAGTTCTCATCTTGGCTAATCGTCACTTCATCACGACTTCCTTCATCCGTCTCTCTCATTTTCACTTGCTTCAATCACAAATCCTTCTCACCCTCTTGAATTTACCCTATAGATAAGGTGATTTCTTTAGATCCCGCCTGTGGAGATGGCCCTTGCTCATCACTGACCAGCCAATTATTAGTGAGTAAAGTTTTATAGATTTTATTGATTAAACTCAAATCCACAATGACGTAATTTCACCCTAATTGAGTTTGTCAGTGGACGAGATATTGGTATATACTTTTACATCATAAAGAGGTAGAAAGATTGAGTATAGAAAGATAGTGAAATAAAGAGAGAAGAAGATACATTCAGACATAAAGATATAGAAGGATACATTATACACGTGTAAATATATTGAAATATAAGTACAAATACAAGTGCAGATGGAGATAGAGATAAAATATAATATATTGAAAGAGATAAAAAGAGTTTGATATAGAAAGATACATATATATAATGAGGGATACATATATAAATATATATTAAAATAAATAGAGATAGATCTAGTTACTAAGAGAGATAGAGATATAGATACAAATAGGGAGAGGTAGAGGGAGAGAAAGATGGAGAATCGAATATATGTATTAATAGATATAAAGAAGTAGGGAGACTTGTGAGAGATAGAGAGGTTAATATATATGGAGAGATAAATGGACCTGCTTGGTTTGCTATAGTGAATATCATATTCGGAACTCCATACTTAAGTGTGTTGTGGCTGGAGAAGTCTGAGATGGATGACCGCTTGGGAGGTTTTGTGAAGCATGCACAATGCATGGTAGCTAGCACACTGGAGGGATGACATTGAAAAAATCATTAATGATTGTTTAAGTGGATGTACAGAATATGAATATACACAATGGAACGGGCATATGGGGGCTAAAAAATGTGTGGAGTAGGCAGTATGGTTATATACCTTGGAGGATCAAAGGACAAAAAAACTGAACAAGGAATGGCCAGAGGAGGACTCAAGACTTTTCTGACTCTGGAGAGACGTAGTCGAGGTCAGACAAGATTTGAATAGATAAAATCAAATGGTTGATGCTTGGCTAACTCCCCCTACTAGGGGTATATGGGTAAGTAATATCATATATAAACCAGAGGCCCAGAACTAGACTTGCCACCTAGGACAAGAGCCTTAGCATGACATTTTAAGGGATGAGGTTCAAAAACATAAAGAGAGAGAAATATTAATAAGTAAAAACATGTATTGATGGCAGATGAAGATATTCGGGTAGGATCTTTTTTGATTCCATAATAATAAATTTGGAATAAAACCATTTTTTAAAAACATTTTTAAAAAATCTTCCCAACCCACCAGCACGCGTCACTCACCCGTCATATTCACTGTGGGTCCGTGCCATCCTGTCCCGTCACTCTTACTGTAATCATAATTATAATAGGCCTTTTTAAAAAACCTTTATTGTCATTAAATCCTTATTTTCGCGGTTGATCTTAAGCTAAAATATTAAAATATATTCGCATTAATATAAATATTTTGTTTTTCGAGATTTAGACAGAACGTGGGGTGGTGATGACTCCGATAAGGAGGGATGGGACCCGTGAAGGCTGACATTTATTCCTGAGATGCAATCCTAGCCGTCGACGAAAATTTATTCTTTAAGCCTCAAAGATTCGTTAAATTACAATATGCCATTTTACTATCTTCTTGATAGAGTCAGATGCATGGTAGTTTCCGTAATTTCTTTGGTTTATAAGTCGGAATGTTAATTGTATTGCGCATATAATTTCTCTATCTTGTCTCTCAAGGCAAGATCGAAAGGAAATCAATCTGCTCTTCAGACCTCCGAGATTTCCGAGAAGAGTCGACGATGACGAGGAAGTTCTTTGTCGGTGGCAACTGGAAATGCGTATGAATCGGATGGATTTTAGCTCATTTAAAGCTCAGTCTGCACAATTTTTCCACTTCTAATGGATTTTCTTCCTTTTTCTTTTGATGATGATGGTTCTGATCTTTTAAAGTTTCCGGATCTGTGAATCGGCTACTTCTTTGGATGATCCATTCGCCTATTTTAGTCATTGTTTTCTTTTGTTTTTAGTCAATTTTTTTTGTGAAACCTAATTTTCTAAGTTTTGACTTTGGGGAGTGGTGTACGGGGATACTCAATATCCTCGATTAATCTCTAAGAGTTGGTTATTGCGCTTATTTTATCAACTGGGAGAAGGTTTCGATGTTCATTTTTCACTTGTTGATCTGCTTTGAAGATTTGTTTAGCTTAGTCTGCATAGACTCTAATATACATTCTTCTGAATTTATTTTCAGAGCATCGTGATTGCGAATCGTTTCCTATTGAGATGGACTAAGCATTTATTACTGTTTTTAAACTCGTGCAGAACGGAACCACTGATGAAGTGAAGAAAATTGTCGCCACCTTGAATCAAGCCGAAGTGCCTTCGGAGGACGTTGTGGGTACGAATCAAGAGCACTGCTATTGTTTAGCTTCTCCATGTTATAGAATCTTTTTATGGAGGATATGCGCCCGCAATTTGCTGTATCCAGCGATATTAGCTCCAAACTTTTCAGAACCAATTAATAATGGAATCGCGAGTGTTGTCTAATCACATAGCTTGGTTATTGAGTTTACATACATCAATATTAATATCCCTGGATAACTTCGTTTGCCATGTTTAGTTTTATAACATAATCCGTTGAAATTACAGTTTTGACGCGCCTTAAATTACTGCCTTATGGTGTGATTCTTCATAAGTATTTTCAGTTAACGCTTTCTAAGCTGTGGATGACAGTCGAATTTGGGCTTTTCTTTCTAACCTAGAAATTTGGCTTATCTTCGTTTGATATTTTTCAGAGGTTGTGGTCAGCCCTCCTTTTGTATTCCTTCCCCTGGTGAAAAGCTTGCTGCGTTCAGATTTCCATGTCTCCGCTCAAAATTGCTGGGTTAGGAAGGGAGGTGCCTACACTGGTGAAGTCAGGTAAACAATTATTTGTTGCTTTTATGATTTTTGGAATTTGGCCGGTACTAATACAAGGGAGGGTTTATCAATGATGACAAAATCATCACCCATGTCGTTATTCTCATCCATGAATGGGGAGTGGAATATGGTGATGTCTGAGTTTTCACCCGCCTATGGATGACAATGATGATGTGACAACTTTAGATGACGAGGGGACGGAAACATTGAAAATTTTAAATACTTTTATTATTTCCAAAAAATGTTTAAGTGACATCTCAAATCTCTCTCTATTCTATTGCTCCCCTCTCTCTCTCTCTGGCTCTCTCCATTCTTTCATCCTTTCATCCCCTCTCTCTCTCTTGCTCTCTCGATCCTTTTTCTCTCTCTATTCTATTCTATTATCTACTCTTTTTCTCTATTTTCTACTCTCTCTCTCTCTCTCTTGCTCTCTCCATCTTTCTTCTCTCTGTACTCTACTCTCTCTCCCTCCCGTCCCTTTGTCTTCTTTCTAATTCTCTCTCTCTCTCCACTCCCATTGTCATCTTTCTGATTCTCTCTCTCTCCATTCCCATTGTCTACTTTCTTACTCTCTCTCTCTCTCTCTCTCTCTCTCTCTTTCTAATTCTCCCATTGATCTCTCTGTGTGGGTACCCGACCCCAAATAAATAGATGGAAAATATAGAGAACTGAGATCTTGCGCAAGCGCTAAGTGTCACACGAGAGTAGAAAACCAGAGATGGATGTGAATAAATAGGTCTTCGGTAATAACGCAAGCATGTTAGTCAACTTATGTGGCTCAGCGGCAACAAGGGTCTCCAAGTGAGTCTCAGTGTTATACGTGCTTGTCATCTGTAGAAATAGGTAAAGGGAGGTCTGACATTATGTCCAAGAGGGGTCGATAAGAAGATCTTCTAACAAGATAAGGATGGATTACTTAAAGATTAGAAAGTTGCCGGGGTATTTGGAGATCATGTCTCCAGATGTGTCTTCAATTCCTTCTTAGCAATTTCCCCCTGGCCTTCATCCTTATTTGATACTATCCTGATATCAAATTCAATTTGATTTTTAGAACATACTTAGCAATTTTTGAGGCGGCTCATCAATGACTTGAATAGGTAATCTATTTGGGTTTGTTACCTTATTCAAATTCTCCAGCTGCCATCTTTATTCTTCACGAGTAATGCGGGTCTTACATATGGTGAATGTGATGGTTGTGTGAAATGGAGCAATCCGAGGAGAGAGAAAGCTAGAGAGAGAATTAGAGAGAGAGAGATGAACACCAGAGTTGGGGCACAAAAGATGGTCTATTGCTGCCAAGAGTTCCCCTTTTATACACAAAAAATCCAGGGCACTAGGCCCTTTCAAATTCAAAAGAGAGGTTACTTGTTTAACAAGTAACTGTCTTACTTGTTAAACAAGAAACCGTTGGAGGGTCCAACGGCTAGTTTTACTAGCCGTTGGACTCTGGGCCTGTCCAGGACAGGCCCAGAACATATCAGGCCCTTAGTGGGCCTGATATTCCCGCCCTTAGTGGGCCTTCACTAATAGGCCCTTAATGGGCCCTTAGTGGGATTGTAATGGGCCCTTAGTGGACCATTACTGGGCTGCTAATGGGCCTTCCAGGGGTCCATTAGCAGCATTCTAAGGGGAGTTAGCAGTTCTATTAATACCCTAACGATTCTATTACAGTTACTTGGCCTTAGGCCCATGGTTAGTGCATCAATCCTTAACAGGTTGGATAATTCCGGCCACCAAGAGTTCCTGTATGAGTCGTTCTATATCCTCCTAATGGAGGAATGAATACCAATAATTTCTCGATATAGGTTGTGGTCCGGATGCCAGTGTGATAGAGTGATTAGTTGGCTAAGGGCTTTAGCAATATAGGGAATTCCTTTTGGAAAGGTCTCCCTGTGTAGTTCTCTGTCCACATGTTCAAGAATTCAGAAGCTTCAGATCTATTTGAAGCTTGTACAGCCTATTTCTCGTATTATTTTCATTGATATAGCTCATCATTAGAATGAGATCTTTGGATTGATTCATTTGGTCAATTGCAGAGAGTCATGAGCTTACCCCTCAAATTTTGCTCAATAGTTTCTGGTAAGACATTCCTGCCTCAAACTTGTAAACTGATCATACACAGCTTGTGAAGATAACCCAAAGCAACTCTCCTGCTGCATTCTGAAATCCTTTCAATCTCAGATTAGAAAATAATTTTCTGCAAGACCCGTTCCTTATGTTCCACAGCATATCTGGGCCAGGAGATGGCAAAGTTGGACGAGATTGGAATGAACATAGAAACATATATTGATGCCTTGTGCAGTGCTTTTAACTCTTAAATGATCGCTGGTTACAGATACCATTGTTACGAGTACCTGACCTAAGAGTAGGAAACCAGAGATAGATGAGAGTAGAGAGAGACTGGAGATGGCATTGGCAACTCCCACTGCGGTGGTGCAGCACCCTCAATTCCCATTACATAGCAGTAGACATGGTTGTTCTGTTCTGTTCGTTTGATACGAACAAAAAATTCGGTCAAAAGAACCGCACAAGGTGTTTTTTGTTCTGATCTTTTTTCTTTAAACAAACAAAATTCACGCATACAAAACTAGAACAAAATTTGCTCAAAGCAAATTTGCACCGCACACGGTTCTGTGAGATGTTCTGTTCGGAAAACCAAACAGAACGAACAATTCGCACAAATTCGCACAAAAGAACAGAACGACCACGTCTACATAGCAATGGGAATTGTGAGAGACAAACATACGTTTTACTTCTCTATATTGCTACTCTATCTCTCTCTACAATCTTTGCTTTATCTTTCTCTTTCATTTCTTTTTCTCTCTCTCTCTCTCTTTCTCTGTCATCTTTCACCCATCTTGACTCTCTATCTATCTCTCGTCCCCTCGTCTAGGGATGATCACTGATATCGGATGACCTTCGCCCTTTTTTTTCAAAAAATGAATTCACTTCTTCCCTCTTCGTCTTTATCATTATCTCCCTCTTGGATGACGACTCATCATCACCATCCGATGCCGTGGAGCCTAATCGAACTTTGTAAATCAAAGAGTTAGATGACGTTCATATAAATAGCAAGTCAGTCACGCAGAAACACTCTGTTCTTTATTAACAGCGCAGAGATGCTCACCAACCTGGACATTCCGTGGGTGATTCTTGGACACTCCGAACGCCGGGCTCTCCTCGCCGAGTCGAATGAGGTAACGTTTATGTATGCAGTTATAGTCCCGGACGTGGACGAAGGACGGGACGGGACAAATTTCGTCCCGTCCTATGTCCGATGTTAGCTCAGGGACGAAGGACGGGACGGTTTTTCATCCACCGACAAAAAAACCGTCCCGTCCAATAATCTCGGGACGGTTTTTTCGTCCCGTCCAGTCTCCCTGGGACGAATTTTCGTCATGGACGAAAAAACCCTTTTTATATTTTTAGTATATTAATATAGATTTTTCTAAGTGTTTTAAGGGAAATATGGAGGAGAGAGAATGCAAATAGACATATGTAAAATTAATTCTGGGCTGCGTCAGTTTGCACGCGTGAAAAAACACAAGGACCTTGATGCAAATTGACATGGTGAGGCCACGTGGGGAGATCTCAACCGTCGTATGTGAATCCGGCGGTTTTTCGTCCACATCCGTCTGTCCATTGTCTGAGACCTCGGACGGATGGTTTTTTCGTCCCACGGGACAAAAACCGTCCCATCTGGTGGTCCCCGGGACGAATTTTCGTCCCAAATTTCGTCCATATCCTCGGACAAGACGATTTTTTTGTCCCGGGATGAAAAAATCGTCCCGTCCGCGTCCATGAACTATATATAACAACATGGCATATCTATTTCCTGTTCTTGGCACCTGGGTACTTTCCAAATTCAGTGATTTCAAAATATTGCACTAATCCGTTTCTAAATGTTTTACATGATGATACAAACACTGTTCATGTTGTGAACGAAATAGATCCAACGGATGACGCCAACATTTTGTTCGTTTATTGTAAATTAATCATATGCTTAATGATTGATTTTTGTATGATTATGACAAACTGAATTGCGATGATCATGCATATTTCTTCAGTTTGTGGGAGATAAGGTGGCGTATGCTCTCGCCCAAGGCTTGAAAGTGATCGCGTGCGTCGGCGAGACTCTCGAGCAGAGGGAAGCAGGATCCACCCTCGAAGTCGTGGCGGCGCAAACCAAGGCCATCGCCGGTTCACTTTCCATTCTTTCTACATCTAAATTTTTTCTAATTTTTCCTAGAATAATTTTTTTTTCAAATGATTTATAACTCTGATATTTCATTTGCTGGAACATTTCTTGCAGAGCGGGTGAAGAACTGGGACAACGTCGTCATCGCTTACGAGCCAGTTTGGGCCATCGGTACCGGCAAAGTTGCCTCTCCGGCCCAGGCCCAAGAGGTAAATTTTCGTTAAAACCCTAGCCTTTTCTAAATTGGTGATAAACCCTTTTGCAGACTCTTGAAAATTATACATCTACCCCTGCCAGGTGCACGAGGATCTCAGGGCGTGGCTAGCGGCCAACGTGGGCTCAGATATCGCCAGCACCGTCCGAATCATTTACGGAGGTACGTCACGGGCAGTTCCTGGCCGTTGGATTATCCGCGTTGTCGTAACCATCGTTCCGATCTTTGCCACGTAGGTTCTGTGAACGGCGCGAACTGCAGGGAGCTCGCCGCCAAGGCTGACGTGGACGGGTTCCTCGTGGGCGGTGCATCCCTCAAGGTTCTCTTTCCTAGTAGACTATTTCCACGATGACGTGTCCGTGCTGACGTGGCCTTTTTTGACTGTCTGCAGGCGGAGTTCATCGACATCATCAAGTCAGCGACGGTGAAGTCTGCTTAGGTGGCGCGGCCACGTCACTGCCAGCCTGGCTCCCCAGGCCGTTTTTCTCTCTTTCTGACTTGAATAAATCGGGCCTGAGAAAACTCAAAGATGTTTTTCTAATTTTCCTAAATTTTATTTTACTGGGAAAGCCGCCCCCGTGGTCGTCAAATATATAAATAATATAAATTTATAGAGAGAGAGAGAGAGGGAAGAAGAGATATTTCTGCGGATCGTTGGATGGTTTTTGTGGGGGGGTACTGTTGATCGTGGAATTTAAAGGGTAGCTGCGGGCTGTTGTTGTTGACTAGGCGAGATTGTCAGAAAATTAGACGGATAAATGAATTGTCAAAGGCTGTCAACTGTCAATCTCCCATCATTCGTCAACGTAACGACTATTCCTCCGCGTATTAGGTTTGATGTTTTAGAGAGAGGAAGAGAGGGAGAGAGAGAGAGAGGAAGGGAGGAAGAGAGAGAGACAGAGAGGGAGGAAGAGAGAGAGAGAGAGGGAGGGAGGAAGAGAGAGAGAGGGAGGGAGAGAGAGAGAGAGGAGAGAGGAAGGGAAAGAGGGAGGGAGAGCGAGAGAGAGGAGAGAGGAAGGGAAAGAGGGAGGGAGAGCGAGAGAGGAGAGAGGAAGGCCAAGAGGGAGGGAGAGAGAGAGAGGAGAGAGAGAGGGAGGGAGACAGAGGGAGGAAGAGAGAGAAGGGAAAAGGGAGAGAGAGAGAGAGGGAAAGAAAGAGGGAGAGAGGAAGAGAGAGAGGGAGAGAGAGAGAGGGAGGACGGGAGGAAGAGAGAGGATGGAAAAGAGAGAGACTGGCATACCCATGAAACGCAAGTACAAACAGTCAATGACATTTCTAATGGCGTTGATTTTCTGTGGATAATTGGCTTGTATTGATGGGGAAACTGTTGATAATTGACTTTAGCCGGGATCTGTTGGCCGTTGACGTTGATGAAATCAGTAATTTTCTTCCGACCTCAAGTCTGAATGTCATTAATCAGCCCATTTGAATTGATTCATAATCTTCTATATATTTCCTTCATCTCTCACCACCGAACCAATCCACCTACATTCAAGAATTCTGATATTCCTGTGAAAATTTCGCAATGTCAAGGAAATTCTTCATCGGAGGCAACTGGAAATGTGTATGAATCATACTTTCTCCTCATTCCATGTTATTCACCAGTTTACCTTTTTTATGCTTCTTGAATTTTTTGGTTTCTGATCTTAAAAAGTTTCTACCCGTTTCAATAGACTACTTCTTTGAGTTTTGTTATTTCCTTGCATTATTTCTAGTACCATATCCTCCCGTAACTATGTATTTGGCTTCATTTATGTTTATTTTTGTCATTTTTCTTTCCCAAACTTATTTTCCAAACTTTGATGTTCGTGGGGAGGGTGTTCTAAGAAATTTGAGGTTTGATAAACCTCTATGAGTTGGTTATTAGCTTCTCTCATAAACTCGGAAAAAAGACTTCTTATTCATTTTCGTTTGTTGATTCCCTTTAGATGTTTATCAACTTTTGTTTTAGACACACTCCATGGTACAATGTTTTAAGTTTATTTTCAGAATATCATGATTGGAAATCATTTCCTCTTTATATTGTGATTTATTAAGATTTCATCAAATTTAGTCTTTTCTTATGCATGTAGAATGGAACGAAAGAGGAAGTGAACAAAATTATCTGCAACTTGAATGAAGCTGAAGTGCCTTCAGAGGACATCGTGGGTATGAATCAAGAACATGATTACCTTTTTACAATGCACAGAACCTAATCTGACGAAGTTTTATAGTGTTATCCTTAAAATTAGAGGAAAACTTTAGATGTAATAGAATTTAGAGTGTTATCCTAAAGTGTTGATCACAAATTTTGTTCATTTAGCTTACGTAAATAAATTTTTATGTGGATGACATTGCTTAAACTTGGCCTCAAAAGGCTCTTTTGGAAGAAGATGTCTTCGTCCAAAAATCAGCTACATAAACTATTTGACTCTAAGTGGGTTATGTCCGAATTTACAAGCAGAAGAGGACTATCTCACAGGGAAAGAAAATCCAGACGAGAAATATCTCAGAAGGAAGAAATATAATGAATTGTGTTCTCAAGGGGTATTTAGCACGTCTTTACATGAACGATAAGAAGAAGATATGAATGGAAATATGGGACTAAAGAGGTGATTTACCTTTCACAAAATATAAAATGAAGGTATGTTTCAATAGACTTGGTATATCTGACATGCCTATCGATAGACAGCTGTTACGATCATGACAATGGTCAGGATCGAATGATTAATAGCATATGAAAACCTTCAAGAAATTGCTGTTGATAGGACTGTCTTCAAATAACTCAGCGCAAGGTAGAATCTGAGGTAGAGTTGGATCTTTTACAGATGAGATGAGACGACGAACAAGTTCACAATGCGTGAGTCCTAACTCAAGAAAAATTCTGATGCCTATTAAAACTATTTTAAAGTATGTAGGCCAACGCGCTGCAAGAAAATTGGCCATCTATTGCAGATTCCTTTTCTAAATTAAGAGTATGCTATACGGAAACTATGATTATAATGCGCCTTTAATAGTTAACTGATAGTTTGATTGTGTGTGTATATATATTTGTCATGAACGTTTCTCTATCATGATCAAACTTTAACAGCTTCATTATGCATGAATTTCCAGATGTTGTGATCAGCCCTCCTTTTGTATTTCTCCCCTTGGTGAAAAGCATACTGCGTCCAGACTTCCATGTTGCTGCTCAAAATTGCTGGGTCAGGAAGGGAGGCGCTTACACTGGTGAAGTAAGGTAACTGGTGATGTGTTGCAGTTGTGAATTTTGGTATTTGTTAAATTTTGATGGAAAATGTATCAGTCGACCTTTTAGATCAAAGATTTAATTTTTCTATGTCAGCTTATAAGCCCATACGAGGGATGCATCAGTCACTCTAAATCACCATGTTCTTCATTAACAGTGCAGAGATGCTCACCAACCTGGACATTCCATGGGTGATTCTTGGACACTTTGAACGCCGGGCCCTTCTTGGAGAGTCAAATGAGGTAACTTGTCTAACTTTCTCTGGGTTTGTAAGATTTATTATTTTGCCAAATTTTAGCACATGATAATTAAGTAGTTTAAAAATACCGCACACTTCATTTTTTTTAGGGTTAATATCACGGTACAGCCCAAACCAGGTCGAAAATCTAACCTTAACTTTTTTTTGGTACGGTATATCCCAAACTCACAAAGTCGTCTGCGATATATCCTGGTGATGACGTGGAGTCCATCGTGGCTGCCAGGTGGATCTCCGGCCAGATGTTGACCTGGCGGAACCCACCTGGCAGCCACGCTGGATTCCACGTCATCATCGGGATATGTCGACCTGCCAAGGGTTTTCCGATAAGAGAGAGAGAGGGGCATTCTAGAGAGATAAAGAGAAGTGGCCTAGAGAGAGAGAGAGAAGGAGAGAGAGGTTCTAGAGAGAGAAGGAGAGAGAGGTTCTAGAGAGAGAAGGAGAGAGAGGTTCTAGAGAGAGAAAGAGAGGTGTTCTAGAGAGAGGCATTTTTTAGAGAGAGAAAGGGAGAGAGAGGCGCTCTAGAGAGACCCGACCTCTCTCTCTCTCTCTAGAAAGAGAGGTGTTCTAGAGAGAGAGGCGTTCTGCCGGACTTCAGTCGGGTCTCTCTTCCTTTCTCTCTCTACAAAACGCCTCTCTCTCTAGAACACCTCTTTTTCTCTCTCTCCTTCTCTCTCTCCTTCTCTCTCTCTCTAGGCCGCTTCTCTTTCTCTCTCTAAAATGCCCTTCTCTCTCTCTTATCGGAAAACCCTTGGCAGGTCGACATATCCCGATGATGAAGTGGAATCCAGCGTGGCTGCCAGGTGGGTTCCGCCAGGTCAACATCTGGCCGGAGATCCACCTGGCAGCCACGATGGACTCCACGTCATCACCAGGATATATTGCAGACGGCTTAGTGAGTTTGGGATATACCGTACCAAAAAAAAGCTAAGGTTAGATCGCAGACTTTCGACCTGGTTTGGGCTGTACCGTGATACTAACCCTTTTTTTTAGGATAGGCATAATGAATAAGCCCATCAAATATACTTTTTTTTCTAAATTCGTAAATAAGCTTATGATGAATAACCACCATTTGAAGTGTTGGGAGAATCGTTGGTTTTGATGATTGTATTTCTTCATTTTCTTATCTGTGTCAAGTTTTGGCAGAGGTCTGACATATGAATTATTCAGTGTAATACTTGCATAATTTTTTATAAATCAAACTTCCTGGATTTCTTCAGTTCGTCGGAGATAAGGTGGCCTATGCTCTGTCCCAAGGTTTGAATGTCATCGTTTGTGTTGGAGATACTCTAGAACAGAGATTGGCAGGGTCTACACTCTCTGCAATGGCTGCACAAACCAAGGCCGTCGCAGGTTCATAACCCATCCTTTAAATCTCAAATTTCCAATTTTCTCTGAAGAAAAAAAAATTTCTTTTTGGGGGGGCATTTCTGTGCATTTACTTCATTTTATGATTTATAAATTTTGTGATATTACACAGACCGGGTGACGAACTGGGCCAACGTCGTAATCGCTTACGAGCCAGTTTGGGCCATCACTACAGGCCAAGTTGTCAGCCCGGCCCAGGCTCAAAAGGTAAAATTTACAAAACTTTACATAAAACCCTCAAAAGGTTGAAAATTGTGTATCAGCACATAAGATAAAATTTACGAAACTTTACATAAAACCCTCAGAAGGTTGAAAATTGTGCATCGGCCCCTCCCAGGTGCACAAAGCTCTGAGGACGTGGCTGGCGGAGAACGTGAACGCTGACGTGGCCAGTACAACACGGATCATATACGGATGTACGTAATATAAAGAGCGATTCCTAGCCGTTGGATCATCCACGTCATCATAATCAACGTCTCAATCTTTGCCACGTAGGTTCTGTGAACCGCGCCAACTGCAAAGAGCTCGCGTCCAAGGCTGACGTGGATGGATTCCTCGTTGGCGGTGCATCCCTCAAGGTTCTCTTTGCGCGTGGACTTTTTATGATGACATGTCCGTGCTGACGTGGCCAGTTTTGACTTTTTCTAGGCGGAGTTCGTTGACATCATCAAGTCTGCAACGGTCAAATCTGCTTAGGTGGTGAGGCCACGTCATTGCCAGCCTGGCTCCCCTGTCTGTTTATCTTTCTGACTGAAATATAGATCAGATAAATATAAAATATAAATATCAAATATAAATGTCAAATAGTGACAGTGTGGGAGAGGGAGAGAGGGGGAAAGATAAAGCTCAGAGACATCTCAGACAAGATGTGTCATATGTTGGCGAGATTATGATTGCAACTCAAATTAGAATCTTAACAAGAGAATATGGGGATATTAAATAAAAGAAAGAGACCAACTTGGAGAGGAGAGATTAAGAAGTATATTAAAAAATCTTCTTGAACTTAATTTGAGCATCGTAACCGAAATTAAACATACATTTATAGATAATGGCCTATCTTTAAACATAATTGACGATCCACGTGTTCCCCATTTTGCGTGTCACATGTGAGATTTATAACAATAGATAGAGATGGAGGGGAGAAGGATTGACCAGTGAAAATTTGGTGCGATGTGCGGTGCGATTCGAATTTTCAAACCCCACATCGCACACTGCCAGCGTGATCGCACTGCACGTCGCACAGAGGCCTGTGCGATGCGAATGTGCGGTTGATTTCGATTTTTTAAAAAAAATTATTTGATGTCTCCCTCAATGATTCTTCTCTTGCTCCTTTCTCTCTATCGAGCTTCTCCCTTGCCCACTCCTTTCTCTCCCTCTCATATTCTATCGCTCTTCTCTCTGTCCCTCTTTCTCTCTCTAGCACTCTCTATTTCTCTCACTTCTATCGCTCTTCTATCTCCCTTTCTTCTCTCTCCCTCGTTCTCTCCCTCTGTTGTTCTTCTCTTTGTCTCTAGCGCTTCTCTCTCTCTTTCTTGTCCCTCTCTCTCCTTTCTCTCTCGCGCTCTTCTCTCTCTCTCTCTAGTTCATCTGTCTTCCTCTTCCTCCATCACTCTTCTCTCTTTCTCGTTTTTCTCTCTCCTCTCTCTCTCTCTCTCTCTCTCTCTCTCTTTCTCGCACTCTTCTCCCTCTCTTGTTCCTCTTTCTATTGCTCTTATCTTTCTCCTCGGAGCTCTTCTCTCTCTCTCTCTCTCGTTCCTTTCTGTTCCTCTTTCTCTGTCAAGCTCTTCTTGGTGGCGCACAGCAGGGGAAACTGAAGGTTAATCTAAGGATCTCGTCATGATACCGACAGAACGTTATGGAGGTCTCTTTGAATTTCTTATTTTTCAGCATTTTTGGTTTTTTTCTTGTAATTCCAAGCATCACAAGGAGGCTATTCAAGCCCCCTTGTGAACGGTGATGAAATTTGAATAGAGAAAATCTTCGTTTTCACCCCGTGGGCTTCGCTGCCGCCACGCCGCCGCTCCCGCGCCAAGCTCTCCTTCTCTAGTTTGCGACGAGTTGTTGCCGTCGTCTGCCTCATATCCGCCGTTTGCAATCTGTTGCCCTCGTCTTCACGGTCGCCACCATCGCTGCCCGTCACCGTCCTGCATCACTTCTCTCTCTCTCTCTCTCTTCTATCTCCTCTCTATCTCCCTCTTGTGATCTTCTCTCTCTCACACTCTCTGTCACTCTTCTCTCTCATCCTATTTCTCTCTCTCTCTCTATCACTCTTCTCTCTCTTTCTCGCTATTCTCTCTTCCTCTCATTCTTCCCTGCCTCTCTTGAGTATGTATCTTGGTCCTCTCCTCTTTCTAGGGATGGTCCTGCAGTCCGGTCCAAAGTTTTCGGTCACTGTGCAAATTTTTCGGTCTCACGGGAGGCCTAGCTCCATGTCCTGTGCGAATTTGTGTAAAAATTTGCAACACGCAGCACAAATTTGCATAAATGATTGTGATTAAAGAGGAGGAGAGAGAGCCAGTGAGAGAGAAAAATGATAAAGAAAGAGAGAGGGAGAGAGGATCAAGCTTCATATGCAAGAGGAAGGGAAGAATGAACAGGAAAGAGAATAGCGAGAAAGAGAGAGGAGCGATAGAGAGAGAGGGAGAGAGAGAAGAGTGACAGAGAGCGAGAAAGAAGATGAGAGATGTAGAAAGTGTGAGACAATGAAAAAGCAATATGTGGCTTTTTTTTACAGCATTGTAGACAGCGGAATGTGTAAATGCAGTAAAAAACCCAAATACACTTCCCTTTTGAACAACCAATACTTTCACCACTCTATAGCATCAAAGCAATGTCAAGTGACACTTGTAGAAAGTGTGAGAGAATGAAAAAGCAATATGTGGCCTTCTTTCACAGCACCGTTGAGAGCGGAATGTGTAAATGCATTAAAGAACCCAAATACACTTCACTTTTGAACTACCAACCCTTTCACCACTCTATAGCATCAAAGCAGTGTAAAGTGACAAGTATAAAAATAGAAGGAACAAACCTTTTCCCAGAGCACACGAACCTCTCTTGCAAGAGAGAATAGGAGAGAGAAAATATGGTCCAGAAGATGCTCAAATGGAGAGGACGAATCGAATAAGAAAAACGGTCACAAGTCTGCTAGTGATGAGAGAAGATAGCCCCCCCCTTCTACCAGTTGACAACACAAGGAAACAAGAGAAGATGTGTATTCTTCTGATGCGGCCACCATACTCTCGAGCGCTCCTATTCTGTTAAAGAGAACAACCCAACAAACAAAACCTAAAAGACAAATAGAAGAATAGGATTGGCACGTGAGTGTGCGGGCTGAATAGTCAAAGAACCCTCACAAATCTCCACCATGAGTATTCAGCACTCCAGATGAATTACACATACTGTCTCTTGAAATCAAAGAGCAAGAAAAACTAATTTAGATATAAAAACCAGTCAGACTGTGACAGTGTCCAAATTTAACTTTTTAAAGACTCTTTGTCATCATATCAGCTGGATCTTCTAGTGTGGAAACTTTCTTGATAGAAATTTGTGTGTTTCCAAACACATAACATACAAAATGATAATGCGCATCAATATGTTTTGTACGCTCATGAAACATTTGATCCTTGGACAGAAAAATAGCACTCTGACTATCACAGAATAGGCCAAGGCAATGTTGTGTTGAACATAAATCACCAGGAAATCCTTTAAACCAAATGGCTTCTTTGGCTGCTTCAGTGATGGCCATATAATCTTTTTGATATATCCCTTTTGGTTAAGAGATATAATGCCTCCCCGTCGATCTCTGTGAATTTCCATGCCCAAAATTTTTGAAGCTGCACTGAGATCGTTCATCTCAAACTCCTTACTGAGCTGATGTTTGACCTTTTGAATATCAAATGGATCCTTAGAGGCAATTAAAATATCATTGACATAGAGAAATAGATAGATGAATGAGCCAGATAAATTCTTGAAGTAGACTCAACAATCATAACTGCTTTGAGTGAAGTTCAAATTGGTAGTAAAAGAAGTAGAGGAGACTACTTCAGACCATACATCGACCTTTTTAATCGACAAAAAAAATCTTTCTTTGTCGGATCAACAAAACCTTTTGGTTGTTCCATATATATCTCCTAGTCAAGCTCTCCATGAAGAAAAACTGTCTTCACATTCATCTGCTCAAGTTCATAATCATGATGGGCCACCAAACCAAGAAGAGCTCGTATAGAGCTATGCTTGACCACTGGGGAAAATACATCAGTATAATCTACCCCAGGGGTTTAACTAAAGCCTTTTGCCACAAGTCGTGCTTTAAACCTAGAGCTTTCAACTCTAGGAATACCTTCTTTTCGCTTGAACACCCATTTGCACCTAATAGGCCTTTTATGCACTGAGGTGACACCAAGTCCAAAGTATGATTTTTCTTTAAGGATTCTATCTCCTCTTCCATAGCTACATACCATTTTAATGAATCATGAGAATTTATTGCGTCATGGAAAGTTACTGGCTCATTTGAGATATCACCATCTTCAGCAACAGCTAAAGCATAAGCAACAAAATCAGCATGTGCGTACAGTGCAGGCGGTCGTATCTCTCTCCGAGGTCGATCAAGAGAAATACAATGATCTGCTTCTTCAAGTTGAACACCTACATCATTAGACGAAGAAGATGAAGGTGTAGATGGAGGAAACTCCACCTCAATAGAAGGTATTGGTTGATTGACTCGCTCTTGACTATATATCTCTTGTAATTTGTTCTTTGGGTCGTGACACATAGAAGGTACCGGCAACATAGCAGATTCATTGAATACCACATCTCTGCTAAAAATAACCTTCTTGTCCTCTAGACACATCAACTTATCGCCCTTAACCCCAGGCTTAAATCCAAGAAATATACATTTGATGGAACGTTGCTCAAGCTTACCATTGTCAATATGTGCATAAGCAGGGCAGCCAAAAATACGTAATGCTGAATAATCGGCAGGTGATCCAAACCATATTTCTTGTGATGCCTTCTTTTCAATAGCACTGGAGGGAGATCAGTTGACTAAGTAGACTGCCATTTGCGCAGCCTCGGCCCAAAATGATTTTGGTGAGGAAGCATTTAAAAGTAAACAACATACCTTCTCAATCAACGTACGATTCATGTGCTCTGTGATACCATTTTTTGTGGTGTATGGAAAACAGCCAAATGTCAGAGAATTCCTTCTGTCTTACAAAAATTAAGAAAATTGTTTTGATGAAATTCCAGCCCATTATCTGCCCGTAATACCTTAACAAAAGGTCCAGTTTGTTTCTGCACCATAAGCTTCCACTCCTTGAAATGTTGGACCATTTCTGATTTTTTCTTTAGGAAATAGACCCATAATTTCCTTGAAATATCATAAATAAAGGCCAACATGTAGTGCACTACACCATGAGAGGGAACACTCGAAGGAACCAAGAGATCCAAATGGACATAATCCAAAATTCCTTTTGTTTTATAGATGCCACTTGTGAACTTGACCCGTATTTGCTTGCCAAAAGTGCACTTCACAATAATCCATGTCGACTTAACTCTGCCAAACCCTGCTCACTTGTATGGCCAAGTCGCATGTGTTACAATTTAGTGATTTCTTGGCCGGATGATGTGGTTGATGCAACAGCAACGTCACCCATGATAGTAGTGCCTTCCTAAACATAGATGTTGGCATACTTACGGTGCCCCTTCAAAATAACAAAAGAACCTTTTGTGAATTTTAAAAGTCCACTCATAAGTCAAAATTTAGGTTCTTAACCTAGTCGATGTGTAATTTTGAGACTTATGCAATACTATTTATAATGAACCCTAATTCACTTATTATTGATGTAAATTGGTAAGGGGTCGAACCACATAGAAGGCTTTGTGATTAAGATTGATATTTAGAACAAGGTAATGATTAAGAAAGTGGCTAAGATGAGAGAACATGGAAAGAATAGATACTAGATATATATTGTGATTTTAATTAATTTAATTTAATTTTATAAGTTATTTATTCTTAATCACAAGAATTATGAACTTTAGCAGAGATTAGGAGAGTATTAAAATCATGGAGTGAGGATAGGATAAGAGGAATAAATAGATGCGATGAAGAAACCCTAATTAGGGGTTTCCTATGAAAAACCTAATTAGGAATGGGTGGTATAAGCCATTAATCCTTACTCATAAGTTTAAATAACTCATAACAAAGAGTGAAGTGATATGCAAATGTGGAATGGATAGAAAGATGGGGGAAATAAAATAAATGTTTAGGCCTTACCTCTTCCTTTGGTGATGCTGTCAAGCATTAATATCCCTTCAAGGACCTGCATATTGCGCCCGGTGCTTTGGCGTGTTGCAATAGACACAAAGATAGATCAAGAGAGGGAAGACACTCACTTTTGGGAGAGGAAAAACCCTAAATTGACACTCATACGCCTTTGTTTCACAAGGCCCCCCACATGGAGAAAGGCAAAATGAAGTACAATAAGAGCCCTATTTATAGGCTCAACCATAGGTCATGGAAAGAGAAATAAGAGTTGGCCATTTGATCCAAACCTACCCATGGGATCACAGTTATGGCTATTTGAATTTTGAGCATTTCTAGCCATTCATTTGTTTAAGTAGTTTCACCAAAAATAGGGAGCCACCAGAGCATGAATCTCATCATCCATCCTTTTAGGGCACAAATGTGACTTGTTCCACCAAAAGAGAGAGCCACCAGTTGTTCCACATCATCCCTCTTTGTAGGGCACAAAGTTGACTTGTTCTAGAAGAAAAGAGAGCCACCAATTGTTCCACATCATCCCTGTTTTACTACCGCTCGGGGATGTAGTTGTAGATACGTGAGTCTTAGTAGGGCACGAAGTTGACTTGTTCTAGAAGAAAAGAGAGCCCAGTTGTTCCACATCATCCCTCCTTAGTGGTCCTTGATTTTGCCATTTTCTAACCTTAAAGAAATTCTGGAAAAGTATCAACTAAAATCCAAAAAATTCTCTAAAATTCAAAATTAAATATCTCTTCATCTACAACTCTTTTTTGGATGAAATTCAAATTAATTCTTTTTAAATTTACTATCCATTTAAAACATTACAAACATAAAAATATGATGATTTTAATGTAAGAATAATTATTTAGTGGATATATGTATTTTTGGTGAAAATAAAATAAAACTCATTATAACATGCAAAAAAGTTAGCTCAATTATGCTTTAAAATAAATAAAATAAACATAAATTACCTTGCTTATTTGCATGTATCATCCACCTTCACCAATGAACTTATAGCCTTGAGAATCAAGAGTGCTTAGGGAGATAAGGTTCTGTTTGAGCTCCAGAACATGTCGCACAGTACTGAAAGTTCTGATTGTGCCATCAAACATTCAAATTTGTACATTTCCAAGACCTTCAATCTTACAAGGAGAATCATTACCCATCATAACAACACCAATGGAGACAATGGAATAAGAAACAAATGCATCTCTTTGAGAAAAAAATATTAAATGTACAAGCCGAATCAAGAATCCATTCAGTTGAAGAATTTGACTCACTTTCGAAAATGGCCAAAAGCTCACCATTAACTGTTGCTTGGACAAGGCTAGCGGCTGGCTCAGAGGCCTCCCCTTGATTGGAATGCATCAACATTTTATTCTTGTTCTGCAACTTATAGCACTTAGTTTTTATATGGCCTTTGTTCTTGCAATAATTGCAAGTTTTCTCACGATTTCTTGACTTCGACATGTTGTCAGGCCCCTAACTAGGTGGCATTCCCTGCCCAGAGGCCTACATGCTTATTGGGAGGGCGTGTTCGGTTTGGACTCACGATCTGTAATGACTGAGTTCTATTTAGTGCACCAACGCACTAAAGGTGGTGATGCCCTGCCTAATCTTCCAGGCCATCTCCCCGTAGTGGTGATACACTATGGATGGTGCGCATGCCCGTTCGCACTTAGATGGGACAGATCAGGCAAGGTATGTGCGTGATGGGTGTGCGGGCTAACGAGTGCGCACGTGCCAGGGCCAAGTGCTGCGCGCAGGCGCCAACGCTTTGCGCGAGCACCAAGCACTGCGCCGGAGCACCAAGCGCTGCGCCGGAGCGCCAAGCGCCGCGTTGGAGCGCCAAGGGCCACGACGGGAGTGCCAATCGCGGTTGCCAATGCTTCGCATGAGTGCCAAGCGCCACACCAGAGTGCCAAGCACCGCGCATGGGCGCGGGACACGCAGGTCGGAGGGCCAAGCGCTGCGGGGCAGCGCGCGGAGTTATGCGGGAAGCAGCGCAGTGGCCGTGCGGGCCTTGCCCGCATCGCATGTGGGGGCCGCGGGGTAGGAGACATCCCGCTACAAGACTAAGGCAATGGCACACATTGAGCGTCGAGGCGGCATGGGGGTGCGGCCGCCCCGCGTGTAGTGCTAGGCGCGCTGCGCCTGGCTTGTCACACAGTTTGTGTGTGATAGGTGTCAACGTTGGTGCTGGTGGCATGTGTGATCGTCAAGGTAGGGGTGGCATGTGTGATAGCCATGCCCGTGGGCGCGCGGCTCTCGGCCCAAGGGCACATGTGTAGAGGCAGGGCTGGTGAATGCGTGCGCGCGTAGCGGCATGCCTCAAGGCGCATGCACGACACTACCCAGGCGCAAGGTGCCCTGTGTCATTACTTTGGTATCATCCCTAGTTTTTCCCCATGTAATTTTCGTGACTACGATGTAACCTTTTATAATATCAATGCAATGACACTATTCCTCGACAGGGCTGCATCCCCTCCCTTTCCTCTAATCCCTTCAATGTAATCTTAAGCTATTGCGAAGACTTCCGCTGCAAGAGATCAAGGCTGCTCAGTATTCTGCTCCAAGCATTGAGGCTGGCACACGTCTGATTTGAGCAAATGTCCTTAGCTCGGATTTGACCGCATGACAACTGGTATCACAGCCAGGTTGGGCTTCTTCCGCTTGTGTTCTTGAATTGTTGAAGGAAAGATGAAGTCTAATAAGATCTCCAAGTTACATGAAGAAAGACTTCGGAAGGAGAAACTCCAAAGGCAAAGACTTCACCTCGTGGAGAAGAATTTCTTGGGCTTGAAGACCCAAGTCAACAAAAAAAAAGATGAAGGCAATGTGAACATCGAGGATTTGAGGGCAGAGACCCATCAGAGACAAGAATACTTAAAAGACACAATACAACAACTTACAAAGATGGTGATGTCCCTCAAGATGCAATTGTCAGAATGGCAACATGATGAGAGCCCCAAGTCGCCCTAGTAACGGGCAGCAGGGAAAGAATCATGAGGCCAACCCCAAGGTTTAACGTAGCTCGCAAGGAGGTAGATATGGCTGACTTCTTGTATGATTGCGACAAATACTTTCAGGTCAATGACTTTCCAAAGGAGAAGAAAATCCCATAGGCCAATTGCTTTCTTGTAGATGATACTAATCTATGGTGGCGCCAACGTCTGAAAGGGGAAAATTGGCCACTGCCCACGTACAACGATTTTGTGCGGGAAATAAAAGAGAACTTCATATTGTACAACATGGCGTGGATGGCGAGGGAAGAGCTTGATAACTTGAGGATGACGGGTACTCTGAGAGAATATGTGAACCAGTTTGTGTCCATAATCTGGAGGATTACCAACATGTCTGAGGGGACAAACTCTAACGCTTCACCTAAGGGCTCCCCCACTAGAGAGGGGATAGTGTAGAGACTTCAACTCCACCTATCAAGTGGTGGAGGGAACAGAGCTCTGCCCTAATTGAACAACAAAGCCAGAGGAGAAATCAGGGAAGTGGAACAAGGTAAGCCTGGAATGCGCTTAGGCACCAGCCAACCCGAACAGTACGGGCCTGAAGAGAAATTGGAAATCATACTACGGCAAAGGCGCGACAAGGGCAAGGGCCCCAAGCTAGGGAATGCGACTCCAAATGGTGAGGGGTAACAAGTTAACATGATTCACGTGCAAAGGCCCCCACTTCATGAGGTATTACCTGAGGGCTACAAGGGTGGCCACCAATGTTTATGTGATGGTCTTCCCCCAGCCCAACCGGATGTTCCTAGGGGTAGTAGTACAATAGCACTGAATCCCCTCTAGTGCTTAGTGGCAAATGTAGGGGGGTGCCCCAGTCCAGTATGAAGGTTTGGACCTCTTGCACGTCCCGGTACCGATCAAGGATAAACCCGTCATGGCCATGGTTGACACAGGGGCGATGCACAACATCCTCACCGAGAAGGAAGCGAGAAAGCTCAGCTTGAAACTTTCCCCAAGCACGGGGAAGATCAAGGCCGTCAACTCAGAGGCATGAGATATTGTCAACCTGGCCAAGGGGGTGTTACTACAGATGGGAATGTGGGAGGGTCAGACCAACTTCATAGTGTCCCCCATGGATGACTTTACGGTTGTCTTGGGTCTCAACCTCTTGATGGGATCCCATGTTGTTGTGTTCCCTTAGCATCGCAACATATTGTTCCCAAAGGGATCTCACCCGTGTTTCGTGAGAGACCAAGGGGTCCAAAAACCGCAGAACACTGCTCTATTGTCCCCAATGCAAATTAAGGACGACATGAGGAAAGGGGAAGAGACCTTCTAGATACCATACGAAGGCCGGCACCCCAAAAAAGGGTGAAAGGCAAGGGTGTACACCAGCTCGACTAGCTGCATTTAGTTGAGGTGACGATGATGACAAAAACCCTAGTGCAGCCGTAGGTGGACTACTGGGGCCAATTGTGGACATACTATGGGAGTTTGAATGGATGATTCCCGTGCAACTCCCCACGAAGTTTCTGCCCAGGTGGGTAGTGGACCACGAGATAGTTTACTCTATGGTACCCATCCCCCTGCACGGGCACCCTACAAGATGACACCCGCCTACCTAGAGGAACTGCAAAAACAACTGTTGTTTAGCAAGCTAATCTGACCATCCAAGACACAATTTGGTGCACCCATCTTCTTTTAGAAGAAAAAGGAAGGATCACTCTAACTTTGCGTTGACAACCGAGTGCTGAACAAGGTAACAGTCAAAAATAAATATCATGTACTGAATGCTGAGTAGTTGTTTGACAGGCTTGGGGACGCTTGCTACTTCTCAAGGAAGGACTTCAAGAACGGGTACCATCAAGTGTGGAACAAGGAGGGGGATGAACCAAAGATGGCGTGTGTGACACGCTACAGATCTTTTGAATTTTGTGGGATGCTTTTTGGGCTCATGAATGGTCCTGTTACATTTTGTTGTCTGATGAACAATATCTTTTGAGACTATCTCGATGATTTTGTTGTTGTGTACTTGTATGATATTATCATATACAGTCGAAGCTTGGATGATCATGTGAGGCACCTGAGGCAGGTGATGGCCACGCTGAAGGAGCATGTGCTCTACCTCAAACCAAAGAAGTGTGAGTTTGCTTTGCAGGAGATTGAATTTCTTAGACAACTAATTGTGAAGGAAAGTGTGTGCATGGTGTTGGGTTCTAGAGGCCTAGATCTAGATGAAAAGAACAAAACGATGCGCAGCGGAAGACTTTTGCAAATCGAACAGCATCAACAAGAACATTAGAATGAGTACCTTTTGACAGGTTGCATCCGTGATTTCTTGGATCCCGGAGTGAGCCGAGTCAAGCTGCTCACGTGTGCAGCCTCTAGATGTATCCACGCGGTCCTCGGCATGTTGGATCTCCTCCTTGTTGACGAGCCCCGTACATTCTCCGTGGGCGTCGTTACGTCTGGGTGAATGAGAGAAGGGAGAAGAAGGGGAAAGGCCCCTGAACAATTCTGGCCTAGGTGAATTTCGTTCATGGCCTTCCCTTATTTATACTAAGTGGGTATTTTTCATAAATACCCCCAAAACTTGAGTATATCTTCCGATGTCCAAAAGACCATTTGCGTGTGACTCTCTAGGCCCATGTATCAGTCTAGTTAATGACTCCAGCGGCCCAATAACCTTTATTGGCCTTAAAAATTAATTAACTATATCATCATTTAGATTAATTAACATTAGATCGATTTAACCCAATCGATAGGTCGAGACTCCGACACGTGGGGTGCCAAGCTACACCTCGTGTCCTAGAAGATACAAAGGAGTGTGTATCGACTCACTCATGGAACCTGTTCGTCGTCAGTTACCGTATATGTATAATCCCTCATCCACTTGATGCTCCTTGGACCAGTTAGGGTATGGTCAACTGTCAAACCCTAATCGATCGTCCGAGTAATTACTGATGCATTCGAAAATCATCGGAGAATTTTTCTCTGATATTTCACTGCCTTGGCCGAGGACTTCATCGCTTCATCTTCCTTGGGCTGTCACCTCTTATACCGAGGGTGGACGATCCCATCTTGACCACTCAATCATCTTCGCAAACTTCTTGATGTACCCAAACTAAGACCATTTAGGATCCCATGATTAGAGACTCGTCGGCCATAGCCAAAGTACAACCGTCCATCCACAAGACGTCTTTGGTGTCTCAGGTCTAAGGACCACTTACACAACTGTGACGTGAATCAACCTGATTGACAGTTCGGTATAATACCATTCAGGGATTTATACGGATCAATTCAGTGAACTCTTTCCACTAAAGAGCACCCACTATCTATCCTTAGTGTCGCCATAGTAATGGCTACATGACCGGCCATACTCATCATATGAGTGAGGCTAGATAGTGCTATTCTATCCGGATACTTTGATGTCCTTCTCGCGTATCCTTCGAATAAGAATGTTTAGAACACATGCTTAAAGACTAAGTCCGATCATGTATTCATGGACTTCATTATACACATAACACATGCACTATAATGAATATGTTCTGTTAATGAACATGGACAAGATGTGGAATGTGTGATTGGCTTGCCGGCCACATATATTTCCATCACGTGGATCCCTTGAAGGTGAAGGCCAACCGGAATTGGACAGCGCCGAACAGAATACCATAGATGAGGTCTTTCCTCGGGTTGGTCAACTACTATCGGAAAGTTTATTGAAGGAGTTTCCCAGCCGCGTGTGTCCCTTGCACTCGCCCGCCCCAGCGTGTCCGCTTGTGCACGCCTCCTTGCACGTGTCCACCGTGCGCGCCCATCTACACGTGTTTGATCAAGCGTGCCCAGCTGTGTGTGTCCCAGCACGTCCTGCCTGTTCCTGTAGTGAGCCACTCATGCTTGCACCACCACCCACCTTCGGTCTGCCCCAACATGTCAGCTTTGCTAGTCGTATCGACTGCCATCCGCGCCTTCATCCTGTGTGAACGAACAACTTATCATTGCCATGGACGACAGGCCTTAGCCCATACAAGTTTTGCCGTTTCCCCTTCATTCACAGTCAAATTATTTCCTCGAGTACCGTTGATTTGTGTTCCCCTGCCTGAAAATTGATACGTAACAATAGGATTAGCCACTAATTTTTTAGAGCTAGGATCTTTCTTTGCGATAGGGCTAGGCCTTATTGGTAATGGAATGGGACATCCCTGGGTATTGCCAATGCCCCTTGTTGCTTAGGCGTCTAGTCGGTCCAAAGGGATGTCGAGGAGTCTAATCTTGGTTAGTCAACTCCGCTACATTAATTGAACTTTCGACTTTGTCAGCACTGCCGCATATTGGTTCATTAAAATTTACGTGCTCGTTTGATCGTTATATTTCCATTTAGACAAGTATTGCCATCTCCCTATGTTGTGACAAGTGCAGATAGATCCCGGCCCTACTGTGTTACGTCATGGCATGGGGGCATGGCACCCCCACAGGTAGTGTCGGGCGTGTTGCGCCCGTCTTGAGGCTCTGAATGCGGTGGTGATGCGCAGTCTCTGCACGATAGGTGTCAGTGTTTTTTGTGCTGGTGGCACATGTGATCGCCATGCCCGCGGTGCACGGTGCCGGGCCCTAGGGCACATGTGTAACGACAAGGTTGGCGCGTGCACAGGCGCGGAGCAGCATACCTCAAGGCGCAAGAGCGACACTACCGAGGCGCAAGGCTCCTCGTCTCGTTACTTCGGTATCATCCCTGGTCATTCCCAATATAATGTCCATGACTACAGTGTAACCTTTTTATGAAACACTTTCCTCGACAAGGCTGCATCCACCTCTGATGAAACACGTAGTCGGCCGGGATCATTCGACACGTGTTACAACACAAGGGGGAACGGGTGCTTGTAATGAAATGCGATATTAATGAGATGCAATCCATGAAATTAATGACAAGTACAAGATAATTTCCGTTCAATTCAGGCAATCTATTAAGTAGACGAAGTTTGATTGGGTCACAACCAGACTTCTCAATGTCCCTTTGGACCAATTAGACGACTATGAAAATGAGAGGTAAACTTAATTACCCAAAGGCATCCAATCCTCCTCGTAAGAATTAGTGGTACCTCAAATAAAATTCCTATCTCTCACAATCGATGGTGGCTAAAATTCTACACAACTGTTGAACTCTCCCAGGCAACGAAATACACTTTCAACATAACTATAAGAAATAACCAAACTGCGAATGGAGGGGAATCGGTCGTACCTGATGACTGAATTTTGATGTCCAGGAGATCGTGACACGAGCTGAGATTGGGCAGGATACGGTCAGCGCAGAGAACGATGATAACAATGGCGAGCACTGGCACAAAGGCACTGACGCATGGGCATTGGCGCGTAGGAGCGTGGTGCACGAGGCTGGCACACGGTGCCGGCGCGTGGGTGTTGGCGCAAGGGACATTGGTGCACGGGTGTTGGCACATGGGTGCTGGTGCGCGGGTGCAGGCACGTGAGATGTGGCATGTGGGACCCGACTACGTGAGTGCGGACCGAGGGTATTGGCGCGTGGGCACTTCTGCGAGGGGCGGAGATGCGTTGGCGCTGGCATGTGGGTGCAACCATGTAGGATGCAGGCGCGCAAGGGCAAACACTGAAGATGTGCAGGCGATGGCAAGAAGCGGTGGTTGGGCGGCAGCGATGATGGTGGCGACGGCGATGACGGCGACAGAGGCAACGACAGCGTTGATGGTGGCAACAGCGGCAATGAAGGTGGGGGTGGCGATGGAAAGAGCAATGTTCGAATCAACATGATGGCTCCAAGAATAGGGTTCTTGATGCCTTTCTTCGACCAAAACAGAACAAGAACGGCGTTCTTGAAGATCGGCTTCATGAACAATGAAGGGCCGTCGGTGACGGTTTCCCTCACAAAAATTCAACTATCCCATGATCCCATGTGCTGCGGACATGCTCCCATGATCTACACTAGAAAACTATAAACACTCCCAAAATGAGGGAAAGTGGGAGCCTAAAATGAAGGAAACCTTTCAATCAAATTCAAGTCCAAAGGACCTATTGGACATGTCGTCCTTTATGTAGGGTCGAGGCATGCCCAATTGGGCCAGAACTGGAAGGAATCGTCTCGTGACGAGCGGCCTTCCCAAAATGATGAAATAAACGAACAATTCAAAGGACAAGGCCTAAAACACGAATAGGCCCGTCCACAATCAAAAAAGAAATTACAATTGGGAATATATAAGAAAGATAAAATAATTGCCTGATGTCGTTAAGCCGAATACTTGAATGATGGGTCGTGGGCATCAGCTCGCGCTGCTCGGTGTGGCTGCTAGCTTCTTTTCATGTTGGTGGCGAGATGGTCCTCCATCAACATCCCTTTCGTCTAACCCCTTCTATGCAATCTTAAGCTATTATGAAGACTTCCACTGCAAGATATCAATGCTGATCAGTGTTCTGCTCCAAGAACTAAGGCTGGCATGCGTCAGATTCGAGCAATTGTCCTAACTCGGGATTTGACCGCGTGACACCTACTTCTAGAACCTTTATGCGACTTTTTTTTGTAGTCGCGAACTCAGACAACCAAGCTCTCAGCCTTAGATGATGACTGAGTTGGAATACATTTATTCATACTCTCTTTTGATGACAATGCTTTAAAGATGGTTGAACCAAAAAATAAGAGGCTGGCAAAGACATAATAAGCAAGGAGCATAAATCTTCTTTAATCAGTGTGTTTGCATCAATCGCCTCAAGGATCTGCAATAGCTTCTTTAAATGCAGAAAGATGAGATTCGAGCGAACTACCTTCAGCCATTCGAAGGCCAAATAGTCCATGTTTTGCAAGCATTCTCCGAGTGATAGTCTTCGACATGCAAAGTTCTTCCAATTTCTGCCACATAACATAGCTGGAGATCTCTTCATGCACATCCTGCAAAGTATCATAGGATAGGTGAAGATGAATTTGTGTCAAAGCCTTGCGATTACATCAATGTTTCTCCTCCTCTGACCATGACTCTGGCATCTTGGGAAATAAAACTTCTTCCAAATCCATTTGGGCCAAAACAACACGTATCTTAACTTGCCACATGGTGAATTTGGTCTTCCGATCCAAAAGATGAAGTTCAATCCTTGAGGAGGCCATGATGCTCTGATACCACTTGTAGAAAGTGTGACAGAATGAAAAAGCAATATGTGGCCTTTTTTCACAGCACCGTTGAGAGCGGAATGTGTAAATGCAGTAAAGAACCCAAATACACTTCTCTTTGGAACAACCAATACTTTCACCACTCTATAGCACCAAAGCAATGTCAAGTGACAAGTATAACAATAGAAGGAACTTTCCTTTTCCTAGAGCACACAACCTTTGCAAGAGAGAATAGAAGAGAGAAATATGGTCCGGAAGATGCTCAAATTGAGAAGACAAATCGAATAAGAAAAATGGTCGCAAGTCTGCTAGAGATGAGACAAGATAGCACCTCCCTTCTACCAGTTGACAACACAAGGAAACAAGAGAAGATGTATATTCTTCTACCAGGGCCACCGCACTCTCGAGCGCTCCTATTATGTTAAAGAGAACAACCAAACAAACAAGCACTAAAAGAAAAATAGAAGAAGTGGGAGTGGCACGTGAGTGTGAGGGCTGAATAGTTAAAGAACCCTCTCAAGAGAGAGGAGTGAGAGAGAGCAAGAGAGAGAAGACGGTGAGAAGGAGATAGAAGAGTGTTAGAGAGAGAGAAAGAGGGAAAGAGAAGAATGTGAAAGAGAGAGAGATCAAGAGAGAAGAGCGAGAGAGAGAAAGGGGGAGAGAGAAAGAGTGACAAAGAGGAACAAGAGAGAGAAGATCCTGAGAGAGAAAGAGAGACAGAGAGGAACAAGAGAGAGAGAAGAGCATGAGAGAGGAGGGACAAAGAGGAAAGAGAGAGAGAAAGAAAAGAATGATATAAAGAGGAATGAGATAGAGAAGAGCGCGAGAGAGAAAGAGGGAGAGAGAAAAAGAGGAACAAGAGAGAAAGAGGGAGAGAGGAACGAAATAGAGAGAGAAAAAGTGAGAGAGAGAGAGGAGTGCGAGAAGGGAATGAGAGAGAGAAGAACACAAGAGAGGAAGAGGGAGAGAAAGGAAAGAGAGAGAGAGAGAGAGAGAGAAGAGTGCAAGAGAAGAAGAGGGAGAGAGAGAGGAATGAGAGAGAGAAAGAAGAGCGCAAGAGAGGAAGAGGGAGAGAGAGAGGAATGAGAGAGAGAAAGAAGAGCACAAGAGAGGAAGAGGGAGAGAGAGGAATGAGAGAGAGAAAGAAGAGCGCAAGAGAGGAAGAGGGAGAGAGAGAGGAATGAGAGAGAGAAAGAAGAGCACAAGATAGGAAGAGGAAGAGAGAGGAATGAGAGAGAGAGAGAAGAGCACAAGAGAGGAAGAGGGAGAGAGAGGAATGAGAGAGAGAAAGAAGAGCGCAAGATAGGAAGAGGAAGAGAGAGGAATGAGAGAGAGAAAGAAGAGTGCAATATAGGAAGAGGGAAAGAGAGGAATGAGAGAGAGAAAGAAGAGTGCAAGATAGGAAGAGGGAGAGGGAGAGAGAGGAATGAGAGATAGAAAGAAGAGTGCAAGAAAGGAAGAGGGAGAGAGAGGAATGAGAAAAAGAGAAGAGCGCGAGAGTGAAAGAGGGAGAGAGAGGAACTAGAAAGAGAGAAGAGCGTGAGAGAGGAAGTGGGAGGGAGAGAGAGAAAAGAGCGCGAGAGAGAAAGAGGAGTGTGTTAGAGAAAGAGATAGAAGAGTGATAGAAGTGAGACAGATAGAGAGGAGCGATAAGAGAGAAAGAGGGATAGAGAGAAGAGAGAAGAGCGATAGAATGTGAGAGACAGAGAAAGGAGTGAGCAAGGGAGAAGCTTGATAGAGAGAGAGAGGAGCAACAGAAGAATGAGAGAGGGAGAGAGAAAATAATTTTTTGTTATAAAAAATTGAACACAACCGAACATTCTCATTGTATAGGCTTCTGTGCAATGTGCGATGCAATCATGCTGGCAGGTGTGCAATGTGCGGTTTTAAAATTTGAACCGCACAGCATGTCGGACCAAATTTGCACCAGTCGCACAAAAGGACCTTCCCTATCTCTTTATTTATTATTTTTCTCTCTCTTGCTGGATCCTCTCTCTCTATCCTCCCTCTCTGATCACAATCATTTGTGTGGTGCGTGATGCATATTCTTGCACAAACTTGCACCGTACATCAAACTAGGCCTCCCGTGCGACTAAACAATTCACACACTGATCAAACAATTCAGAGCGGACCATACGACCATCCCTATGCTGGACTAAGAAACATCAGCTTGTTTCATGGAGCTCTAGGAGACCAAATCGGATCTTCACTACATCCGTCCCAGTTTGCATCACTTTAAGAAACACAGAGCAAGATAAGAATGGAGTGAGGAAGAGACTTTGGATACTTCACTTTAAGTAGAGGAGAAGGTGCTTGAGATGGGCCTAATCTATGACAATAGGGGCATGCATGTTGTGACAAGCTCTGATGACAGTGAAGGAGATGCATGTCATGGTGTGTATAAGGTTATAGTCTGACCACAGTACTGTGATACATATTTGGCGCCGGACCTGGTTTGAAAGAATCTAATACTAAGGTACCATTGATGTAATACGATGAGCGTGCCGGGATCGGACGGCTCGTATTACGTCACAGTAAAGATAAGGGTGACTTAGTAGCTAATTAGATGAAATGAATGCCAGTGTAAAAACCCTTGACGAGCAATAATAGGCGACTACAAACAGGGGATCGATGATCAACGACGTTCGCTCAGAAGATTTTGATCGGATTAGACTCCCAATGACCCATCAGGACCAACTAGACGCCTACGAGTGAGGGGCGTGTGACGGCCCTGGGTTGTTCAACGTCTAAGGATCAACGAATAATCGTCTCCACAAGAAATCCTATCTCTCGACACAGTGCCTATCCTATGACAATTTCATGGAATTCTAAGCAGAGGAAGCGATAGGAGTCGACGGCACTGCAGCAAGTAATAATATTGGGAAATAATGGAGGGGAGGCGGGCAGGTACCTTGTGGTCGATAGTCCACAGCAGCGTATCCCAACTCAGGGATCGAGGCGATGACGGGTCTCGATGACGACGTGCCAGAGTGAGGCGAGATGAGGCGCCCGTACGAAGAGTTGACGACGGAGCGTAATCAGGGATGCAAGAGAACACGCGGCACACAGAGTACGAGCGGCGAGGTTCCGGCGCAGAGCACGGCTGGGGCGTGTGCCTATGGCCGGGCACACAATGAGGGTGGTGGAGGGCGCGCGGCTCGTGTGGCCGGGCGCGTGGCGTGCTGGGCCGGGCGTGGGGGAGCGGGGAGGGCGCGCATTCGGGGGCGCGGCGCGCAGGACAGCGGAGGTGCGCATCGCGCGGGGTTGGCCGCGCGCAGGAGTGTGCGTGATAGGGTGCGGTGCGCGTCACCGGGCATGTGGGCAAAGGTGGATCGGCGCACGGGCGGGCGTTGCAGAGGACGCGGTGGGGCAGGACGCCGGCGGCGGTGATGGCGGCGCCAGTGGGTGATGATGGCAGGGCACAGGTGATGGCGATGGGGCGGAATGAGTGGCAACCTCCAAGAAAGCGGATTTCTTGAAGAATCATCACCCAAGAACCTCAAGAGAGGTGACAGTTTCTTGATCTGTTGGAGAATTCTTGCTGACAAGATGGTTAGGCCTTGGCAGAAGGCGACGCCGGCTCGTCCCCAGAGTAGTCTCGACGAGGAATTGCAGGTGATGACACCACCGACAACGACACTTCTTGAATCTTCAAGACAACCTCGGAGTGGTCTAGACGAGGAAGCCTTAAGGCTCCAAGAGAGGACGATTCTGGAATCTTTAACCCTCAGCCTCGGAGTAGTCTCGACGAGGACGGTTGAACACAAATCCACAGAGTGGTCTCGACGTGAAGACACCGGCTCTAATCCACGGAGTAGTCTCGACGTGGAGTGAGGGCAGCCACAACCTCTCTACTTCCTATCACTATCTCTCTATACTCTAAGATAGAACTAAGAGACAATTTCTCAATTTCAACAAATGCCTGCCTTCACTTGGGCATGCTATCCCCTTATATAGTGAGGATAGGTGCCAAGTGATGTCGTATACAGGACGAACCGTTGCGAGACGTGGTTCGGCCTTTGCTCAACGGCTACAAGCAAACGAAAAAAAACATAGCACGGATGAGGCCCAAAACACCAGCCCAGTCCGTAAGATCCGAAAATGAAAATTACAACAAAATAAAATACAAAAATAGAAAATGCTTACGCAGAGTACTTAAACCCCAGATGGCGAGCCTCGGCGCGAGCAACCTGGCGTGGTTGGACTTGTCCCGTCCCGCCGTCAACTTGATGGTCCCCCATCAACCATATTAGAACCCGCCATATGCATCTTAGAAAAAAAAGGACATACTTAGATTGAATTACTTAAATAGGAATGAGGTATGAGTTAAATGCCTAAGATAATACTAAAATTTTCATGGGTCATGCATATTGAATGAACCTGCCATGTTTCGTGATGATCTTACATATGTCACAATAATAATGGGACAACTATTTTTAAAATATAATTATTGTAGACCAGTAGAATGTATGCTCTAATTGTTTCATATTTATAAAACAAGGATATGTCAGTTTTAGAACCATGAAATCCAAGAGAAAAAAGGAACAAAGGAAGTCCAGTAACTCATTTTGGGGATAATTTTTTAAATCATAGAGAATTTTGCATAGTAAGCATACATGATTCAGAAATCCGCGAGCTTGCTTCATGTAATTTTTTTGCTGTAGTTCACTATTAAGAAAATCAGTTGAAATGTGTTACTGATTAAAATTGCCTCAAAGTAGTCATTTGAATTGATATCAGGAGAGAGCAGAGTGCAGACAGTAGTCATTTCAAGGACAAGAGTACATTCCTCAAAGTAGTCAAAATTGGCATGTAGATTAAACCTTTAGCAACTAATCATGTTTTATTCCATTCAATGATGACATCGGGCATGGTCTTGAAGTGATAGACCCATTCACAGACAAGAACATTTATATGTCGAGACCATTGTTCCCATACCCAATTCACATTTTTAAGGTGTTGTGAGTTCAACCATCATTTCCCAGACCTAGGGCAAGTTTTGCAATTTTTGAGAGGCAAGTAGGTTGGGGTTAGGGGAAAGTTAGGCCGAAGGACATGAGGAGGGATATATGTGTAGACGATGCGAAGAGGTATACTTGGTGAAGACTGTGGATAATGATGTATTCAATCCAGGAGAATGGAGCTGGAATGGTCAACACGGAGAGGTATTGTGGGTGGAAGAGTGGAAAATTGGTTTGGGATTGATGGGCATGAGACAATGGATAGTAATGGATACTATGTGGTTATTTGGAAAAATCACACTTCCATCTCATATTTAAGTTTATTTTATTGATTACTCCAGACCACGTTTAATATTAATTCCCTAAATATGTGCAAGGAGTTAATTAGTTATAATGAGATGACATTTCGTTGATCACTAGTTAGTGGACATGTATTCTAAATATGTATATTTTGATGGATACTTGACGTAGGACAACTAAGGAAAAGGTGATTGAGGGGATGGATGGGTTGACGAAAGGTATGGGTAATAGGCAGATTATAGGTAGGGATAAAAAAGCCCACAGAAATTCACGATCGAATTCGGATTCAAAAACCGATGAAAATCTGGTGGTGCAGCTCCGACCCTTTTCGAGGGCGGGAGTACTGTCTTCCCCCACCGCGACGGTGCCTAAGCACCAAAATCAATACCCGAATTCACGTCGCAAGGGAATATTTGAGAAGAGGAGAGAGAAGATAGAATCTCAAACCAAATCTAAATCTGACGGCGGTGGAAACTTCTCGGGAAAACACTAAACGAGGAACACTTCGACACCAAAGAGTTCAGGCGTACCTCGGCACCGTAGTGCGAGAAGAGGTTGCGGGCAATTCTGATCGTGATGAAGCTGGGCGAATCCGGGCGTTGAGCGGCCCACTGGGGAGGATGAGGCTGGGCGTTAGGCTGGGCGCCCTGGTTGAGTGCGATTGTCGCGGCACAACGTCAAGCATGGGCGAACACCGCGCAGCGCGGGTGCGGAGCGCGCTGAGCGCGGCGGGCGCAGCGCTGGCGCAAAGCGCCTGACGGCGGCAGCGAGCGCGCGGCGCTGCTGGCGCCGACGGCGTCGGACAGGCAGCGGAATGCGGCGGGCAGCGCAGGCTGCAGGGCGCGCGGCGCGCGGGCAGCCTGGGTGGCCCCATGGCGGGCTACCTGGCCAGCCTTGGGCGAGAGAGAGGTGAGAGGAGATAAAGAGAGAGAGAGAGAAGAGAGAGAATGGAGAGGAGACGGGAGGCCGACGTCGTGAGGCGGCAGCGGCGACAAAGGCTAGGGTTAAAAGGGACAGGGGAGGCTGGGCAGTCCTCCAAGAAGAGTTAACAAAACTCAATTCTTGAATTAATGACTGCGTGATGTTTCTTGATAACAATGGCCTATATATAGGCCTTGGAGGAAAGAGAAAATGACGAGAAAATAAAGACGTGCGCCATGTCACGCCAAAGGGCAATTGTGGATCTGCCTCTGGCGTCGTGTCATGACGCGCGTAGGGACGTGCGTGGGTGGAGACGTGCTTGTCGACGGTTGTGGCATGTTGACTTCGGTTGACTCCGGTTGACCGTGTTCCATAGCAGGTGTGTTGACTCCGGTTGACCGTGGTGACGCGTTCGATGCTGAAGTGTTGGCGTCCTCGCCATCAATACTCAAGACAGACATCGAGCTATTCAGAAAGAATAGAAATATCTAAACCCTACTATGTGAGAAATATGGCTGGTATTGTGACCAGTTGTGTAGAGACACTAAGGAAAAGCAGTGGGTTATGTTAGACATTGAATTTACTGAATTTATTTATACAAATATATAAATGCATACATTGAAGGTTATGTTTTGAGGGTGAAGATGATTGGGTGGGATTCAAATGTCTTATATCAGATATAGATTTCTACATGAAGATGATTGAGTTCTCAAGATGGGATCACCTGCCTTCAGTGTAGGATGAGATTTACTAGAGGAAGAAGATGTTTTAAATCTTTGGCCATGTTGTGAAGATATTGAAGAAGGTGTTGTCCATGATCCCCTTTATGCACTAGGACTAACTAACACGATGGACTCAAGTTTGATGGTAAACATTAACATCATGAGGAGTTGAACAAACAAAGGGTTATAAATATGTAGTAACCAATGGTATTAAAGCTACCATGAAAGAGTTTATTTACTACTATGTATTTTCTAGAGCACGACGTGGAGCTTGGCACCCATGGTTTAAAACTTGACCTGTCAATTGGGTTAAATTGATCCTCGATTGATTAATATATATGAACATATGCTTAATCAATAAGGTTGGCTAATAAGTGTAATGGACATTAAACATATTAAAAATATTGAGACATGTGTCTTATATTTTATTTAATATTTATGGGTTATTTTTTATGATCACATGCCGCCATTCGATTTGATCAAATGTCATCCAATCATGGTCTGTTTAGAAATGATTAGCTCAGCTAATCATTGCAATTTTTCAGAAATCACAATGCCTTAACAAATCACAATTTCAAATTGTAATGTTGTAGTATCCTATGGTTAATTGACACTAAATTGTTTTAATCCGTAAGGGAATATGGAGCAATAAAAAAAAAAGACAATTAAAACCTCAATAAGAACAGTTATTTTTTACCTTATTCGAAGTAGAAAAGAAAAAACAACATGGTGTCATGGCACCTCCTCAACTTTTGGAGAAAAGGAAAAAGCACATTGACATGACACCACATCCACATCACCAAGTCACACATTGATTTCAATTTTTTTTCTTTCAAATAGAATGACCTTTGCTAGTGTGACATTAAAAAGAAGAAAAAAATAGTTTATGTGGCATTTAGCGATGCATCCCCGAGTCAAATGTTTATTATAACTTTGACATACATTTCTCTTTTCTTTTTTTGTGTAAGACATGTGACACTCTTGGAGCCACCTTGACGTAGGACGACTAGGAAATGGGCAACTGGAGGGACGGGGAAATGATAAGGACGGGTGCAAGGCACTGAATGGACTGGGTTTGGGAGGGATAAACAGACCACAGAAATCACGCGATCGAATTCGGAACTTAAAAACCGATGAAAGCTGGTGGTGCAGCTCCGATCCTCGTCGAGGGCGGGAGTACTGTCTTCACCCACCGCGACGATGTCGAACCACCAAAATTAATATCCGAATTCACGTCATGAGAGAATTCTCGAAATAGAGAGAATTTGAGAATTCAAAACCACATCAAATCTGATGGCGGTGGAGAAGTCACGCAGAATATTGGACAAGGAACACTTCGACACCAAAGAGTTCAAGTGTACCTCGGCACCGTAGTATGTGAAGAGGCTGGGGGGAATTCTGGTCGTGAGAAGACTGGATGAATCCGGGCGTTGAGCGGCCCACTGGAAGAAGGAGTCTGGGCGTTCCGGGCGTTGAACGGCCCTGGTAGTGAGTTGATGTCGTGGTCGCAGATCCAGGCGTAGGCGGATACTCGCGTGCGCGAAGCGCACGTAGGGTGCGCGGAGTGCACGGAGCGCACGGAGCAGCGCGCGTGGGCGCTGAGCGCGCGGAGCGCCTACGCGCGCGCGGAGAGTGTGGAGGGTGTGCAGCGCACTTGGAGCGCGCGGAGCGCGTGCGGGTCGAAGCGTCGGATGGCGTTAAAGACGGCCGGCGTGGGGGCACAAGCGTGCACTGGGCCGATCCTGGGCGGTTCTTTCGGGGCTGCCTGGGCGGCCTTTGGGTAGCCCAAGCGGGCGGCCTGGGGGCAGACCTAAGCGACCCTGGTTGGGGAGGCCTGGGGCTGGCCCTAGGCGGTCCTGGCAAGTGCGGTCTGGGCGGCCTAGGGCTGCCCTGTTGGGGCAGCCTGGGGGTGGCCTTGGGCGGCCCTGGTAGGGGCGCCCCAGGACGGCCTGGGGCTGCCCTGTTGGGGCGGCCTAGGGAAGGTCTTGGGCGGCCCTGGCAGGGGCGGCCTGGGATGGCCTGGGTCTGCCCTGTTGGGGCGGCCTTGGGCGGCCTTGGCAGGGGCAGCCTGGGACGGACAGGGGCTGCCCTGTTGGAGCGGCCTAGGGCTGGTCTTGGACGGCCCTGGTACGGGCAGCCTGGGACGGCCTGGGACGGCATGAGATGGCCTGGGTCTGCCCTGTTGGGGCGGCCTTGGGCGGCCCTGGCAGGGGCGGCCTGGGACGGTCAGGGGCTGCCCTGTTGCGGCGGCCTAGGGCTGGTATTGGGCAGCCCTAGCAGGGGCAGCCTGGGACGGCCTAGGGCTGCCCTGTTGGGGCAGCCTAGGGCTGGCCTTGGGCGGCCCTGGCAGGGGCGGCCTGGGCGGCCTTGTGCGGCAGCCCTGGGAGGGCGGTAGAGAGGGAGAGCGGGAGAGTGAGAGAAAGAGAGAGGGAGAGTGAGAGAGAGAGGAAGGACGAGGGGTGGAAGGCCGACGACGCGAGGCAACAGCGGCGGTGGCGGTGGCGCTAGGGCTGGAGAGATAGGGAGGCTTGGTCAGTCCTCCAAGAAGAGTTAAAAAAAACTCAATTCTTGAAATATGACTGCCTAACTGTTTCTTGAAACAATGGCCTATACATATAGGCCTTGGAGGAAAGAGAAAATACAACTTAAAGATGAGAAATTAAAGACGAGACATGCTTCATGTCACGCCAAGGGGCAGTTGTTGATCTGTCGTTGGCAACGTGTCATGATGCGCGAAGGAACGTGCGTGCGTGGAGACGTGCGTAACGGAGACGATTGCGGCATGTCTGTAGAGGGAGTATTGACGTGCGTGCATGGAGACGTGCATAGCGGAGACGGTTGTGGCATGCCCGTAGCGGGAGTGATGACGTCGGTTGACTGTGGCGGCGTATCCATGGCGAGACGTCTGATGGTGGTGTGTTGGTGTCCTCGCCATCACACCTACTGTGGATGACTGGTAAACTCAAATCAGGGATAAAATAAGGTCATTGCTGATTCAAGTTAAATCAATAAAATTTATAAATCGATGCTCATATAATAATTAAGATGCTGGTTGACTACAGGTTGTCTCCATAGGAGAAAAATCTTAAGGATTTAACAATATCTAGATTAGGATTTGGGTAGGATAAGAAAAAAACATGTAGGGCAGAAGATAGTGATGTGATTAAGATGGCGAGATAACAGGAGTAATACCAATAAGTGAATGAGAATATGATGACCGATAAGAGAAGTAGGATAACATGAATATGGAGAATGGAGTTGAAGGACTGGGATAGATGAAGACGTAAGGGGAGATAGTGGATGTCGAAGATTAGTAAGAAGGTGAGGGAACTTACTGATTTAGGTTTTATGATTTGTATGGAGAATAGGGCAAGGGATGTGATAGGGATGAGATATAGGATGTGTGATGATGATGAATGATGATGAATGATGATGATAGATTGGAAGAGAGGTGAATAAATCCTAATTATCTATCTAGCAAATAACTCTTGATGGATCTTCAAAGACCTCACTCTCTTTCAATCATCCTCCCAATGAGGAAATGAATTCAAAGATTTTTCCAAAGATTTGGAGCCCATCTTATAGATACAACTAAATGATTGGAGGAAAGAAAGACAAAGGTTCCCTCAAATTTTAGCTTGATCGGCCTTCCAGATTGTCATAGGTTAAGCCCTAAAACTGGACGATTTCTAGCCATTGATTTAAACCAGATTTTTTCTCTCCGCATCATCGTCGCCACATCATTTTAGGGTTTTCTATTTAACTCAACATAAAATGCAAAAAGTATCCAGGATCATCCCACATCATTATCTATCAATGACTCATATCGTAACATGTATCATGTTTGACGTGGCAGCATGCTTTCTCGCACCCCGTCAGATGTGTGCCATCGGATCAAATCATTATAAGACATATGTGCCTCACATATAAACATTTTCTCACGTGTATACGTGGTGACCTCAACTCATGACATGCAAGTGTGCTGACTTCAATAATAAATCAAAAAGGAATAATAACATATCAAATATTGATTTCAGTCTTTGTTGGTTTTTGCCATGTGACACCTGTAATTATAAAATTACATAGTTATCAGCAATGATTGCCACTATGGTGTCGCTAATCGCGATACAATAAAGACACTTTTGTAATGACGATGATGCAGCATGAATGGCAACACATGCCACGATGATTACCATTCGTACAATTGAATGGCAACGCATGCCACGAAGAAAATTAAACCCACAAGTACATTAATAATTCATACAGAATTAAATATAATGCCACTATATATATTGACTTGGGAAACTCATATCTTCATGAATATAATGTCAAAATATATAGCAAAATTCATATTCAACTAAAAAATATTTCCCTTTTAGAATATAATATCATAAAAATTTCTTTACAATTCACAACATTCAAAACATCGTTCAAAACATTTTAGCCATGATAACACATATATAATCAATTTAATGAAAATAAATATTTAAATCTCATCATATTAACCTACTAAAAGCACATGTTATCAATGCCATGGAGAAATGTATGAATCATTGAAAGTGGATTTTTGGGATTTTTTAACCATCAATAGAAAAATATGAAGAAATAGTTATGTTGATGAAGAGAAAGGATATATGATTAAAAGAATGACCAAGATTTCTCTTATGGAATTATATGTGGCCATCAAGCCAATCACACATTGCACATCTCGTATATTGTTCATTAATTATAGCGCAAGTATTATGCTTATAATGAAGTCAACTGGACTTGGTGAATTATGATGAGATCATAATACATATATCACTAGTCTTTAAGCATGTGTTCTAAATATTCCAATTTGAAAGATACTCAAGAAGGACATCAGAATATCCAGATAGCATAGCACTATCTAGTATCACTCATACGATGATTCTGGCAGGTCCCATATTAGTGTGGAGATACTAAAGATAGATGGTGAGTGTTCTTTAGGAGAAATATTTTCCAGAATTGATCCACATGATTCCTGGAATGTTATTATATAAAACTTATAATCAAGTTGATTCATGTCATGGTTTTATAAAATGTTTTAGACCTGAGACACTAAAAATATATTGCGGATGGACGGTTGTATTTTGATTGTCCTTAGACCTGAGGCATGATGATTTCCAAGTCATGGAATTCTAAACAGTATTAGTTTAAACACAACAAGAAATTCACAAATATGTTGATTAGTCAAGATGGAATTATTCACCCTCGGTACATGAGGAGACAACTCACGAAAGACGAGAGGATGAAGTCCTTGGCCAAGGTAGTGGAATATAAGAGAAGAGTTCTCTGATGATTTACGAATGCATTAGTACTTACTTGGATGACCCATTAGGATTTGACAGTTGAGCATACCCTAATTCCTCCAAGGGCATTGAGAGGATGAGAAACTACATGTACACAATTGCCAATGACAAATAGGTTTGATATGTACACACTCTTTTGTATCTTTCAAAGCACGAGGCGTCGCTTAGCACCATCACGGGCTGGAGACTCAACTTATCAATTGGACTAAATTAGTTTTTCATTAATTAATCAATAAAATGATACAACTAATTAATTTGGACGACCGATAAAGGTTATTGGGCCACTATAATTGTTCACTAATGACGCATTCGTAAATCATCAGATACATTGGTCTAAAGTTTCAAACACAAATGTTTGTTTAAATGTAGAAAGATATACTTAAAGTTTGAGGTTTCTATGAAAAAATTTCACTTAGTATAACCAGGGGATGGCGAAAAATGAAATTCACCTTGGCTAGAATTTTTTAGGTCTCTTTTCCTTATTTTCCTTCTCCCCTTAGTTCATCTTCATTCCCAATGGGATCAAGATGACATAATGACGATGATGCAGCATGAATGGGGCTCGTTAAGGTGAAGGAGGATATTCAACATGCTAAGGATTGTGTGGATATGTCTAGAGGATGCACACATGAGAAGCTCAAGAGCTCTCCCTTGACAAACCAAGAAATCACAGATAGAATGTGAACTAAGGTGATTTGATTCATTTTTTTGTTGATGGGATTCTCATTCTGTTATCCTTCTCCCATTTCAAGAATGGCTTTTGTGTCATCTAGATAAAGTCCATACAAAAGAACACCACCAAATTCTAGGATTGATATCTAACAATTCAGAACGGCAATTGAGCTAAAGTTTAGAGTGTAGCTTTATCTATCTCTGCTCTTTCCATTAAAGCCTTCATATCTAATGTATGTCATTACCATCATCATTCTTATTTTCTCACTCACATCACTCTCTTATCTACTATAATTTATACTAATCATTTTGATATTATCACTTTCTCGTACCACATTCTTTGTGTCTCACTATCCTATACTTCACAAGTATGTCCCCTCATCTCATTAATTGTTATTTTTAATAAATAAAACCCTAATACCATTCCCCTTGGAAATTAACTGTGCTCATTGCTAGTAATATTTATTCAAGTGATTTCAATTTTATTTATTAAATTCAAAATCACAAACGACAAATTAAAACATTAATTTTGACTTTATCACCATGCCAGGCATATCTGGGTACCTCTCTATTCCCCCCCCCCCCCTTCTTCTCTTCTTCTCAATCTACTCCCTCCACTAGTGAGACTTGATGATTAGAAGATCAAATAGATTGTCAAGGATAGTTAGAGAAGGATAAGAGGAGATCCTTCATTGCATTGATCATGTGCATACGTCTAGAGTCTAGACACATGAAAGACTTGAAGAAACTCTTTCAGGAGGAAAGTCATCACTTGTCCAGCCTCTAGAAGACAGCTGGATCTCATGACATAGTTCCCCGACTCTTCTTGAAGACCTTGTTGATCTCCTGACCATCAAGAAGCACTTGTGGAATTAATGGATAAAATAGAGAAATAAGAAAGGGGGTGGCATCCACATCTAGTTTGCATGGGTACCTGAACTGGGTGCCCTCTTATTTATACTTATCAGGATTTTTACACAAAAATGTGTACTAGTAAAGTATGTCCTCCAACGTCCTTTAATCTAATCCATGTGACCCTTTAGACCCACATATAAATTTAGTTAATAAATTTACAGTAACAAAAATATTTATTCACCAATATTATAAACTATACCAATATATTGATTAATTAATCATGTATCGATATAACCCAAGCTACACCTCATGCTCGAAAAGATATAGAATAGTATTTCAAATCTCTAATGGAAAATTTTCAATCATCGGTCCTTGTGTATTTATAATCCTTTTTTCTCTTGAGACTCCCAAAAGACTTAGGGCATGGTTGATTGTCAAACCTTAATCATGATTCAGTTAATATTGATGCACAATAGAGATCCCTACAGAGCATTTTCGTTAATATCCTCACTACCTTGGCCAAGGATTTAGCTTCATTGTCTTCCTTGAGTCAATCTCCTCCTATATTAAGGGCAAGCAATCCTGTCCTGACCACGAAATCACCTCTGTGTACTTTTAATGATAGCCGATATAAGAATTATTTAAATACCATGTTTAGATGCTTGTAACCCATAATCAAAACATGCTCATCCATCCACGACATGTCCTTGGTGTCTCAGGTCAACATATCACTTATACAACTGTGACATGAAAAAACCTCATTTTTATTTAGGTATAATACCGAATAGAATTAAAACTGATCGATTCAGTGAAATCTTTTGAAAGAGCTCTCGCCATCTGTCCTTAATGTCTACACACTGTGGCCACATGATCATCCATACTTATTGTGTAAGTAGGATTAGAAAGTGAAATTCAATTTGGATAATTTTATGTCCATCTCTACTATCCATCTACCAAGAATATTTAGACTACATGTTAAAAGACTAGAGATCACAGTATTATGATCTCATCATAATTTACTAAGTCATTTCATGTATTCATGGAATTCATTTTAAACATCACACAGGAATAATGATGAATAAATAATTATTTTAATGAAATTAAATAAATCATGGTGGTGTGATTGGATTGATGGCCACATAACTCCATTAATTGGTGTAGATCCTAAGACATTGGAATGAATCAGTTAAAGGGGTTTTTAAAGCTCCAAATCATGATCGAGTGAATGCAAACTTGTGAGCCATGAAAATGGCATGAGCCCCACAAAAAATGGCATGGTTGATGATTCAAAGTAAAACCATATCGATAAATAGTTTTCAATAATTGGGAAAATAAGGGTGACCAAGTCGTTGGTTCTAGCTAGTGGGGAAGTTGTTTCTCCAATTATGGATGTACGAGCAAGCTATTGTAGCTCTAAGTCATACATAACTAGTGAAGGATGAATTCGAGAACTTCCCCTCTAACTTGATCCTTCACCAAAAAAGAGTTAGGGGAAATAAATCATTGCATTATTTTTAGACTTGAGTTAGTGAACATGTAGATTTTTATTTATTTTTGGTATTTGTTAAATATACTGTAATTTTGTGTGGTATAGCTCAACATGATAGTGTAATTTTTTGTCCTTTCCCTAAATAAGTAAATGGTCAAGCCTTGCATGTTATCAATGTAGAGCTGATCTGGTCCATATAGTTGCGGTAACTAGACGTGGATGGTATCAAGCATGATATGATCAGTTGTGCCACTATCTAGGTACCAAGAGAGGGATGTTTTTGCTTTAGAGGGTGCAGATGGAGCTTTAAATCGGCATGAGGATGCATCAATAAATGCAATATAGGCTGAATTTTGTGTTGGGTTCTGCGAGCCTTGATCTGGATGAATAAATCAAAACGACACGTAGTGGAAGACTTTAGCGAAATTGAACGACATCATAAAAAAACATTGAAACCAAGTACCTTTGCATGGATTGCATCTGTGATTTCTCGGATCTCAGAGCAAAGTGACTCAAGCTCCTCAAGTGTGAAGCCTCTAAATGCATCCACGCGGTCCTCGGCACATCAGATTTCCTCCTTCTCGTTGACAAGCACCGTTCAACCTCCGTCGCTGTTGTTATGTCGTCCCAATCACGTCAAGAGGAGAGATGAGTCATGAGGATAAGGGAGAATAAGGGAAAGGCCCCTAGAAAATTCTGGCATATTGATAAGCCTAAATTTGGTGTATAAAATATGTCATTATTTTCGCTTTTAGACTTGTGCAATAAAATTTATAATAACCCTTAATCACTAAATACTATGTATAGAGCAAGTAAGGGGTCGAACCACAGGGAGGCACTAAGCAAGAATTTTTATCCTATTTCAACTCAATTAATTCAAGAATGAATTAATTTTAGCATTTAATAGACTTAATTATGTTTAATTTTGTTCATAATTAATCAAAAATTAAGTAGAAGCTTAATTTTGATCTTAATATTTTTGGTCAAGACACTCTAGATAGGATAATTTTTATTCTTATATCAGATTAATTTGGATTACAAATATTCCAATTAAGATGATTTTTTAAGACAATTTTTATGTTTTAAAATTGGGAATTAATAATCAAGAAAGGGATTTTCAAAATTGGACATGAAGATGGACGAATTTTTGGATGGAATTTTGTATTTAGGTTTTTATATGTTGAATTTAATTTTCCAAAAATCAATTTCTAAATCTAGAGAGAGAAATTAGAAGAATCAACCTAGAGAGAGAAAGTAGAAGAATTTGAGGGAAAATGAATTAAAGGTGAAATTTGACCCTAATCTATTGATATAAGATGCCAAATTGGATGAAAATCAGATTAGAACTAAGGATTAAGAGTTAGATATTGAATCAAAATAAAAATGCAATGCTAATCACCATTCAAATTAACTTTAAGGGCATGTACATTTTGCCCATGCCTTGGCGTTTTAGTATCGTTCAAGAATAATTTCAAAAAACAAATTAAAAACTTACAACTTTCAATGATGAACCAAGTTTTATCGACCTCCAAAGCATCACATGTGTCTTTCCTGGCCAGTTCCTTGGGGAGAGCTTTCAAAAGTGAATTTTTCCTTCTTCCTGACCTCCATTTAAAAATCCAATAGTCTGGATTGTAGAAAATAATCATGAAATCAGAGTGCAAGTTATTTGTGTCCATTTATGTAAGATAAGATGCAAATATGGATAGTAAAACACATATATGTATGTAATATACATCAATTTAACATTATAATTTGCAAGTTATCACGTGTGAATTTTATTCAGGGATTTCCCCTATTTATACTAAGTGGGTATTCTTCATAAAACCCCCCAAAATGTAAGTATATCTTCAGGCGTCTAAAGACCATTTACTTGTAACCCTCTAGACCCATGTATCAGTCCAGTTAACAACTCTAGTGGCCCAATAACCTTTATTAGCCTTTCAAATTAATTAACTATATCATCACATCTATATTAATAAATGTCAAATTAATTTAACCCAATCGACAAGTCGAGTCTCCAACACGTGGGGTGCCAAGCTGCACTTCGTGCTCTAGAAGATACAAAAGAGTCACTCTTGGAACCTGTTCATCATTGGTTACTGTGTATGTTTAATCCCTCATCCACTTGATTCTCCTTGGACGACTTAAGGTATGTCAATTGTCAAACCCTAATCGGTCACCTAAGTTAGTAATGATGCATGCAGAATTCATTAGAGAACTCTTCTCTGATATTTCCCTGCCTTGGCGAAGGACTTCATCGCATTGGTTTCCTTGAGTTGTCACCTCTTATACCAAGGGTGGACGATCCAATCTTGACCACACAATTGTCTTCATGAACTTCTTGATGTACCTGAATAAGACTATTTAGAATCCCATGATTAGGGACGTGTAGGTCATAGTCAAAGTACAACTGTCCATCCACAAGACATCTTTGGTGTCTCATGTCTAAGGACAACTTACACAACTGTGACGTGAATCAACCTGATTGTCAGTTAGGTATAATATCATTCAGGGATTCGTACGGATCAGTTTAATGAATTCTTTCCACTAAAGAACACCCATTATCTATCCTTAGTGTCTCCATACTAATGGTTACAGGAATGGCCATACTCATCATATGAGTGAGGCTAGATAGTGCTTTTCTATTTGGATACTTTGATGTCCTTCTCTCGTATCCTTTGAATAGGAATATTTAGAACAAATGCTTAAGGACTAGTGATCTCCATATTATGATTTCATCATAATTCAATAAGTCTGACCATGTATTCATGGACTTCATTATAAGCATCACATGTGCACTATAATGAATGTGTTCTATTAGTGAACATGGAACGAGATATGGCTTGTGTGATTGACTTGCCGACCAAATATATTTCCATCATTTCGGGAATGCCATCCAAGGTAATTTTGACCAGATTATTTTTACCAATCGTGGACCCCATGATTATGTTAACTTTATATTTGGCATCAAGGTGTATATTGCCCTCCATTGTACGAATTACCTAAAATATACAGAATTATGGGATAAATTTCAAATAGTTTTTATATAAATACATGGTCTAGTTATAAATCTTTAGGGAAGGTATGGATAAAGGAGACACATAGGAAGCTTATCTAGAGTTAGATGATTTGTAGTTGGATTATTTCTATCTCTTCCTTGATTTGTGTCATCGATCATAAATGTGACATCGTTAAATTTTAGATTATTTACTTGAGTTACCAAATTGTGCGCATGGGTTTTGTGTTTAGAGATTGTATTTGTTTCTGATTAATCTGGATCTGGTACATTAATTGCAATTTTATTTTGCAGATTTTCTCCTACTACTAAATGCCATTGCACACTTAAAAAGAGGAAGTAAGTTACATCGTTGATGATTCATGGCATCGCAAATCATGATGTCATAGTGACCATGTAGTGATGAATGGCACGAATAATCCTTTATCGTTATTTGATTAAGTCTATAAAATACTGTTTAATTCCATTAAACCTTTCATATATTTTTTTAAAATTATTAATCTATAAAATTAATCTATATCGGAATACATGAAATTCCACAAATACCACTTTAGAAAAATTTGAATATCTCTCCAAACATGCATAAAATCAAATCAACCCATAAAAGGAAGTTCAATGAGTGTAAACATATAAAATCTATATTAATTTCAGTGATCAGCATTTTGTCAGCACGAGGTGAAATAGAACTGGACTGGGAGATAGAGAGAAAACGATAAGATAGAATTGTGAGGGGGAAGAATAAAGATATGATGAAATGAGATAGAGCTAAAGAGAAGGAAATAGTAACTTGTAATTGAAAAAAATAAAATAAAATTTGGACAAGGAAGTGAGTGAGAAAGAAAATGCATGATAGAGAGAGAGGGATTCTGCAATAAGTAAGATACATTTAAACTAATGTAAAATATGTTATAATATTTGGTGTAGTTAAGTGCAGCCAAATAAGAGTGAGGATGATTATTTTGTCTCTGTTTTTCCATGGTAGCTTTTGCTGGACAGATGACAGCCCATTATCTATTCATCCAAATCGGTCATCTATCACTGTTCGGAGTGATGGACAGATGATTGAACAAATGTGATTCATTCGCCATTCATTCATCACTGATGACGACAATGACAGAATGGATGACGAGGATGACTGATGACATTTAGGATCATGAATTAAAATATAAAAGTACATTTTTAGATGGAAATGATGACCATTGACAATGGGAATGACACATCGATGAGGGACATGATGAGCACTTCCAATGGGACAATGACCATAGTTGAGGCTGATGATGACCACAGCCGACATTTGTTGATGAAGAAGATGGTGATCATTGATGATGTCAACATTGATTGCCTAAGCCACATACAACATTCATGGATGAGAAGGTCGATGATCGTCCACGATGCAGACAGTGATCGTCAAAAATGATGAAAATCAATGCAGAAACAACCCCCACGTACAAGGGTAGGCCAACTATGTATGACAAGAGGAAAATTGTGGCCCTCATGACCAACGAGAAGGACGATGGACAATGACGTGGACGACTACTGCAAAAAACATATACACCAATGATGAATACAACAAAGCTGATGATTACTATTGTCCACGATAAATGGCCATTGATGATGCCAATGATGACTGAAATGATGTCATGGCTAGGACTAGACATTTAGAATCGCGGACCGGTCAAACCGGACTGAACCGAGAATATAGGTCATCCATTTGAGGGTGGACCGGTTGGTCGGACAGGTTTAGGTCCAAGGGTCAAAAAGACCAGAACCAGAAGTAAATTATTAAATATTAATTTAATATTTTTTTGTAAAATCCTAAATATATTAGCTCAGCATAAATGCGGTGTATTTGACCATCTGGGAGCTCCCATTGAATGAAGAGCTCTTCGTTGAAATTGGGCTGCAAAAAACCATCAAAATCTCTTCCTCAATTGAACTTTTCTTTCTTCTCTATTCACCCAGTAGTTCTCCATGAAGAAATGGAGGCATGGAGGGAGAAAACCCCAGAGAGAGAGACTGAGAGAGAGGGGGAAGAAAGAAGTGAGGTGAAGGGCATTCATTACCTTCAGTTCTAAAGATTGTTATGGTGATATTAAACATAACCATCAACATAAACTTTCTATTTTAACTTTGACATTGAATAGTCAACAGACTGGATGGGGACCAAACAAGAACATACACAAATAGGCAGAACTTTCTCACTTTCCCTCTCTTGCTCACACGCACTCTCTCTCACTCTCTCTACATCTTTCTCACACCCTCTCTCTCACTCTCTCTCACTCTACATCTTTCTCACTTTCCTTCTCTTGCTCACCACACTCTCTCTCTCTCACTCTCTCTGTCTCTTGCTCTCTCTCTCATTCTTTCCCTCTCTCCCTCTCTTTGCGTATCTACTCCTCTTCGCCATCCATCCATCCCACATCTATTCTGTTTTTATTACAGACGAATGACAGAAGATGACTGATGATGGAGTTGTAATGATGACAAAGCATGGACAGCTGAGGATTCGAAAGAAAAAAAACGCTGTGGACGGGTGACTGAAGAGATGTCTGTATAGTCCTGTTCTGCCCATCCGAAAGGGTCATCCGTCTTTCATCCAACAAGCTTAGGGGCTATGGTTTGGCAGCCGTCATCCATCACATCACATGTCACAGTGACGGCATCGTGACAGATGACGTGACGGTGACAGTGATGGATGATGACCTGGTTGTGACGGTGAGGTGACGGTGGTGGGGAGCATTGGACGGGGGACGTGAGGGGACGGCCGTCACGGATGATGGCCGTGACGGATTTTTAAGAGTCCTTAAAAATCACCAAAAAGGCTTAAAGCCCGTTAGATTTAAACTTTCTGACGGCTGAAGATTTCGCCATGTGGCGTCAGTAAATCGATTTCTTGGTATTTTGCAAAAAAGTCCCTGCATTGATTCGAGTGCGCAAAAGGATGCCGCTTAAAAATAATTGGAGATATGCCCCTCTGATTCTCTCTCCTCCACAAGGGTTGTTCTATCCATCACACGTGACGGTGACGACGTCCGGTGATGGGGACGTGACGTGACGCTTAATCAGGGACGCGTGACGATGTTGTGACGGATTTTTCCAAAATCCATGGACGTGTGATGGGACTGTGACGCGACAGAACTTCCATCACATCACCGTCCATCATGGATCGTCATCCGTCCCGTCATGTCCCGGGCATCATGTCCAGGACGTGCCGTTCCCTACTAGGGGCTACAACACAGGCACTGGTGAAGGCAAACCCTACCTCCTACTGGATGAATTGGATAATGGGCCAAATCAGAGACCTACAAAAGTCCGGCCCAGTTATAATGTTAATCTTTTGAAAATATCTCTTCCTTTTGGTTGTTCTGATAGCTTCAGCGAAGTAGAAGATACCTTCTTCAATGGCGACGGTGCAGCACGTCTACTCGGCGCCGCTGGCGCGAGCGGTGCGGTCGCGGGCGGCGCTTTCAATCTCCTCCGTCGTCTCCACCTCCGCGCCTGCGAAGCGCTCCACCGGCGAAAACTCTCGCGTGCTCATCGGCTTGTCCGAGCCCGATCTCCGAAAGTTAGCCACCGATTTCGGACAAGTGAGCCCCGCAAAAACTTCGAAATTTTCTCTGATTTTATTCAATTTTCTCCTTTTTAATGGTTGCGGGTGGTTTTCCAGCAAAGTTACCGTGGGAAGCAGCTCCATGATCTTCTGTACAAGACCAAGGCGAAGGAAATCCAAGATTTTAGCCACTGTGGGTTATTCTACTCTCGCCCTTTTTCTCAATTTTGGGTTTTGATGGTCATCGTACTATAATTTGGAGTAGAGTTTATAATTTTGATTGTGGATTAATGGCGAGCAGTGCCTCAGGCGTTTAGAGATGGCCTTCGGGATGCAGGATTCAGAGTCGGGCGGTCCCCCGTCCATCGTGTCGCCACTGCGGCCGATGGCACGGTGAAGGTAATAATTACACTGTTTAGCTTGATTTTTTCGGAATTCGCGTTTATCTACCGTCGAATTGCAATGGTTATAGTTTGATGATGAATATAGATATTGCTGATGCTGGAGGATAATCGGGTGGTTGAGACGGTGGGGATTCCAGTAGAGATTGAGAAAGGACCGGATCGTCTAACTGCCTGCGTATCATCACAGGTAATCAATATTGATATCAACCAAGATTAACCCAATTCATGTCCTTGTTTTGATTCATTCTCCTTCAATTCTGCTCAGGTGGGCTGTCCCCTACGCTGCGCGTTCTGCGCAACTGGTAAAGGAGGTTTCTCCAGGAATCTGCAGCCACATGAAATTGTAGATCAGGTTGGTGATCATCATCAAGTCCGACTCAGAGGGATGATTCGATGACGTTTCATTATATATGTTCTGCCCTTGACATATGTGCCGGGTGCAGGTTTTGGCGATTGAGGAGATCTTCCAGCGCAGAGTGACTAATGTGGTTTTCATGGGGATGGGTGAGCCGATGCTGAATCTTAAATCGGTGTTGGAAGCTCATAGATGCTTGAATAAGGTCTGCATTTTGTTAAATATTTGTTCTCCCACCCATTCAAAGCAGGGACTTAATACTTAATGTCATAAATGCTAGGTTTGGCATCAAGGATGATGATGACAAATTGCCTTTGTCCATGGTTAACAGTTACCAAGAGCGGCCGTTGTCATTGTCATTGTCATCCATCAATGTCCGAGCTTAGATGGAGCATTTAATCATGCCATTGTATTCTGTATCTGGTTTCCAAATGTTGTTCTCATCGCCATTCTTCATCCATTATTTGATGGGAATTGTCATTGCCTTTGTCTTCTGGTTTCTAAGAGATGTTGCTGTCATTATCATCTACTAGTTTGTAATCTTGGATATGGTGTTTAATCATGGCGTCGGCATCATCATCCTGTTTCCAAGGGCCATCGTAGTCGTCATTGTCATCAATCTGTTGATTTCATCATTGTCATTCTCGATTGTCATCTGGTTTGCAAGAGATGTTGTGGTCATCTTCATAGCTTTTAAAGCATTTAATCATGCCATTGACATCATCATCATCTTCTTCCTGTTTCCATTAACATCGTCATCGTCATCCATTTGTTGAATTTGTGAACGTCATTCGTTATCCATTGGTTGAATTTGTTAACGCCGTTCGTCATCCATTGGTTGAATTTGTTCACGCCATTTGTCATCCATTGGTTGAATTTGTTCACGCCATTTGTCATCCATTGGTTGATGCCAAAGAGTCATCATCACTCCGATTCCTAGAAGAATCATTATCATTGATTGATCCAAGCTTAGGTAGTGCATGTAATCATGTAGTCATCATCATCATTAGCCAGTTTCCAACTATGGTCATGATTGTCATCCATCTGTCGAACTGGTCATCTTCATTAATCCTAAGCATTTAATCGTGATTGATTACGATTAAGAATTGATCATCATGCATAAGACTTGCTCATGATAATTAACGCTGTTTTAAACTCTGATGATTGACAGGATATTGAGATAGGGCAGAGAATGATGACAATCTCGACAGTGGGCGTGCCCAACACAATAAAGACACTCGCCTCTCACAAGCTCCAGTCAACCCTGGCTGTCAGGTACCCAACATTTAGTTGATGTCAAACCTTAGTCAAGGGCGTTGACTTTTTAGATAGGTTCCTAAGCTAACTGTGTACTGTGAAGCCTTCATGCGCCAAATCAAGAGTTGCGGGAGAAGATTGTGCCCAGTGCGAAGGCGTACCCTTTGGAGGCACTGATGGTTGATTGTCGGGATTATTTCCGTGAAACGGGGCGTCGTGTCTCGTACGAATACACACTCTTGGGTATGTCGCACATTCTTTTTTCTGAAACCTCGATGGTGAACGGTTTCCTGAAGTTTGGTTTTTATATCCGCAGCGGGGGTCAATGACGGAGTGGAGCATGCTGAGCAGCTGGCAGCGCTGCTCCATGAGTTCAGCCGTGGTTCGCATGTCAACCTGATCCCCTTTAATCCCATTGAAGATTCTGAGTTCCGAAGACCTTACAAGAAAGCGGTAAGAAGACCCTTGTTTTCTTTGTATTTCTTCTCCTTCATCTCCATAATCATGTTTTTCTTTTCTTTGTCTCATTCGTCATCATTAGCCATTTCCTTTAATTCATCTCTATCTCATCTTTTATTTCCTCATCACTATTTTATTCTTTCTTCTCCTTCCCAATTGCCATAGTTATCGTCATTATCATCTTATCTTTGTCCTAGTCTTTATCACATCGTCTTTTTTATTTGTTATTCATCTCATTCGTCATCATTTGCATCATGTTTTCCTTTTTTCCTTCGTTTCCTCTTTTTTTCCATCGTTATCTTCTCATCCTCTTCTTCTCATCATTTTTCCTCTCATTCATCTCCGTCTCATCTCCCACATCCTCTAGTTTTTTCTTCTCTTATATTTTACTGTCTTAATCTTTATGATGCCATATTTTTCGTTTTTTCTTCGTAGCATTCTTCATCATTATCAACTTCTTCTTTGTCTTGTTCTGCCTCTCCCCAATTAGCATCTCATCTTCTTCATTCTCATAAATTATCTCAGCTTCTTCATCTCCATCGTCTCTTCCATTAATTTTCTTTCTTATATTACCATTTACAAGTTTTCCTTTTCTTCTTGTTCTTCTTCTCCTTTTCATCACCATCGACTTGATCATATATCATCATCACCATTTCAACTTTCATTTCATTATCGTTTTATTCATTACCTTAATCTCCTTCATTATTGGATTTTCATTTTTATATTACTGGTCACTAGTTTTCCTCTTCTTCTTGTTCTTCTCCTTTTCATCGCTATTGATCATTATCATCATCGCTATCGACTGGATCATTATCATCATCACCATTTCAACTTTCATTTCATTATCGTTTTATTCATTACCTTAATCTCCTTCATTATTGGATTTTCATTTTTATATTACTGGTCACTAGGTTTCCTCTTCTTGTTCTTCTCCTTTTCATCGCTATTGATCATTATCATCATCGCTATCGACTTGATCATATATCATCATCACCATTTCAACTTTCATTTCATTATCGTTTTATTCATTTCCTTAATCTCCTTCATTATTGGATTTTCATTTTTATATTACTGGTCACTAGTTTTCCTCTTCTCCTTGTTCTTCTCCTTTTCATCGCTATTGATCATTATCATCATTGCTATCGACTTGATCATTATCATCATCACCATTTCAACTTTCATTTCATTATCGTTTTATTCATTTCCTTAATCTCCTTCATTATTGGATTTTCATTTTTATATTACTGGTCACTAGTTTTCCTCTTCTTCTTGTTCTTCTCCTTTTCATCGCTATTGATCATTATCATCATCGCTATCGACTTGATCATTATCATCATCACCATTTCAACTTTCATTTCATTATCGTTTTATTCATTTCCTTAATCTCCTTCATTATTGGATTTTTATTTTTATATTACTGGTCACTAGTTTTCCTCTTCTTCTTGTTCTTCTCCTTTTCATCACCATGGACTTGATCATATATCATCATCACCATTTCAACTTTCACCTCATTATCATTTTCTTAATTACTTTAATCTCCTTTATTATTCAATTTTCATATTTATATTACTGGTCACTAGTTTTCCTCTTCTTCTTGTGCTTCTCATTTTCATCAACATTAACATTACCATATCATGAACACCATTTCAACTTCCACTTCATTATCATCTTCTTCATTACTTTATTTTCCTTCTCGAGCATCATCATCATCATCATCATCATCATCATCATCATCATCATCATGAAACATGTATCCATAATCCATGGGCTGGCAGATTTTGGCATTTGCGGCAGCGCTGGAAAAGAAGAGAGTCACCGTCAGCGTGCGGCAAACTCGCGGTCTTGACGCAAGCGCGGCCTGCGGGCAGCTCAGGAATGAATTCCAGAAGAAACCCCTTGTTCTTGAGTCATCTTCTGCAGCTCAGGACACTCAATTCTCCCTGTCCCCGTCTTGAGGTTGAAGAAGGTGCAGAATTGGGTACAGTTGGCCCACTATTCCACCGAACCGGCCCATTATCATTGGTTTTTTCTTACCATAGTCCCAGTTTATTTCAGTTTTCGCACGGCTCCCTATTTCCTGGGCCTTTAATAGCCATTTGTATGTCTTTAATGTGTATTTACAATTTTCTTGATTATGCCATAGGCTCGCACCCTAGGTGGGTGTATAATTGTCAACAGTAAAATTTACCGAAGCATTGAACTACATTGGTAGAATATTAAAATCGTCTACCCGTCTTCGGGAGTTTAATGCCTTGAGTTATTTTGGTTGGTCAAATGAAAACTGAATTTGAAGAGGAAGTAATGATATTCTGGAGAGACGTGATACCGCCTTAAATATTAGGGAAATATTAGATATGTGCACATACTCCAAGCTTATTAATGTTCTTTTCAGATTAGGAATGGCTGATGAAGAATCTCTGACCGGATAAAACACCAGTTGTATATTCGATTCGGAACTTTCAAGGTGGTAATAATTGACTGACAGCTGGATAATATCTTGCCTCAAAAGAAAGATAATTATGTTCACAAGGTTGAAGTTTTGGAGAGATGAAATTTGTGAATATTTAATGATGACAGTTCAGATAAGGAACGTTTGATTATAAATCTTTAACCGTATTCAAATTCAGTAGAGCTAAAGATTCGAAGCTTTAAAGGTGGCAAACAACGGATATGCAGCTGAATAACAGCCTGTCAAGGTTAATCTAGACAGCAACTACTTGCTCTGTTAAGATACCTGCTTTCTAAAGAAGCAATAACACAGAAGGTAAACAGTTGTTATGCAAGGATAACTTGCTGTATCAAGACACTACAGCGCCTCTACTGAGAGAGACGCTTAATCTAGACGAAAATTATCATTAATTACTTGCTCTGTTAAGATACCTGCTATTTCAAGAAGCAATAACACAGAAGATAAACAGTTGTTATGCAAGGATAACTTGCTGTGTCAAGACACTACAGCGCCTCTACTGAGAGAGACGCTTAATCTAGACGAAAATTTGCAGGAATTACTTTCTGTATCAAGATTCCTGCTTTTTAAAGAAGCAATAACACAGAAGATAAACTGCAAGGATAACGTGCTGTATCAAGACACTAAAGCGCCTCTATAAAGTCAAAAACAAAGTCAAAAACATCCGCACATACATAATATTTAATACGGATAACAGGAGATCGCGGGCTACAACTCACTTGTTAGTGCAGCCACTTCAACCCCTCTTTTCCACCCTCCCCACACTCTCCCAAAAGAAAAAAAGCCAAAAGCAAAACAGCAGAGCACCGACCCACCCACTACCTCTCTCTCCCCCCCCCAAACTCCCACCCCAGTAAAACCCTAAAAATTTCCCCTGGCTAGAGAGAGAAAGAGACAGAGAAAGGGACCTCAGCTCAGACCCGGAAGTTCTTTCCGGAGTAGGTGCGGGAGAACTGCCAATCGGAGGGCGCCACGTTCCATGAAGTGGAAGTGCGGTGGTCGCTGGAAGTGACTCTGAAGGAGAGCGCCTGGCCAACCAGCATAGCGTTGGACTGCCAGTTTTGGCCCCAATTCCTGCTCATCGGCAGCCACCCCGTCTTCGACCCCTTCACGCTCACCTTCACCACGTCCCCCGCCCCGGCCACGTTCGTCACCAGCACCAGATTGAAGAACCTGAACCCGTTAATGGTGAATCTTATCCCCCCCGCCTTCCTGCACGGAACCCTGCAATGAAAAAAACAGAAACCCATGAGAAAAAAACAAAACCCATGAGAAAAAACAAGAACCCATGAGAAAAAATCGTTAATTTCGATGTGGGTCGGGGTGATTTGGGGGTTTGGGCGGACCGGCGGTAGGAGACGGGGACGATGCCGGCGCGGTACTCGGCGATCTTGAGGAACATGGGCATGGCGAGGTCGAAGTGGGGGCGAGGGGGGTTGCACCAGCCGCCGTTGTCGGAGGGGATGGCGAAGTTGGGGGGGCAGAAGTTGGTGGCGGTGATGAAGATGGAGGGGCTGCCCGGATGGCACCACTTGGGGTCGTCGGCGCACTTGAGCTCGAAGCAGGCCCCGCAGCTCAGCCCGTCGTTGAACAGCGCCGTGCTCAGCGCCGCTGTCTCCACGCCGTAGCCCTGGCTGTACAGGTTCCCGTACCCGCAGGCCCCCCCTGTCCCGCAACTCGACCCAATCAGGAGAAAAGAAGACGTTGAAGAGGAGCTAGCATCGGAGAAGATCTGAAACAATAACTAAAAGGGGAGAAGAAGAAAAGAGAGTAGAACTAGGAGGAGGAGAAGAAGACGACGAAGTAGAAGAAGAACTTGACTAACAAGGAGAACTGACGGAGAAAAAGGACTGAAGGAGAAGAGGGAGAGCTGAAGGAAGGAGAAGAAAATGAAGGAGCAGAAATGGAGGAGAAGAACTGAAGGAGACGTGCGGAACTGGAAGTAGGAGAGGAACTGAACGAAGGAGAAGAAGCAGAGCTGGAAGAAGGAGAAGAACAGAGGTGGAAGAAGGAGAATCACTTCAAGAAGGAGAAGAACTGAACGAAGGAGAAAAAGCAGAACTGGAAGATGGAGAAGAAGCAGAGCTGGAAAAAGGAGAAGTAGAACAGAGAGAAAATGAAAGAGGAGAAGAAGAGCTAATCGAAGGTTAAGGACTGAAAGAAGGGGAAGTAATGAGGGACGAAGGAGAACTTCTGAAAGTATTACTGAAAGAAGAAGGAGAAGAACAAGTACAGCTGCAAGAAAAACTCCAAAGTGGAACTGAAAGAACAAGGAGAAACAAGTAGAACCGAAAGAAACACCCAAAAGTGCCGCTGAAAGAACAAGGAGAAACAAGTAGAACTGAAAGAAAAAATCAAAAGTGGAACTGAAAGAAGTGAAAGAAGAACTCAAAAGAGTAACCGTCAGAAGAAGCGAAAGAAGAACTCAAAATAGAACTAGAAGACAGGAAAACAAGAACTCAAAAGAGGAACCGAAAGAAGAACTCAAAGAAAAGCTAGAGAACAGACAAGAAGAAGTAGATCAGCCATGGAAGCGCCAAAGTAGAGAGACGAGAAAGATAGAGAGAGATAGAGATAGAGAGAGAGAGAGGTTACCCATGGTGCCGGAGGCGTCGCTACCGCCATAGAAGGTGGCGTGGGCGTTCTGCCATTGACCGCCGGTGTAGGCGCCGGGAATGCGAGCTCCGGCCATTACTACCATCGCCATGACCAGACCCACAACGTGAAGAACGCCCCTCCTCGCCATTGAATTGAATGCCCTCTACCAAGACGAGCTCCAGAGGAATGTCGAATCGTAGCCACCCCCTTCTTCTCCAAGGTGGGTCTCTTATAGCAGAGCCGCGAGACTGAGCTACTACAGAGAAAAAAAAGAAAAAAGAAAAAAAAAACACAGTAAATTCCCACCGGGTAAACCGGAAAAGCAAAAAGGCGAAATTTCCGCCGACATATTTACAGATCTCCCCCTCCTTTTTCCCACAATGACTAATTCCCTTATCCCTCTCCCGCATAACGACCCAGCCGTCGCCGTCAGGTAACGGCATCACCCCCTCTCACACGTGATTCCCGCGGGCCCCACCGTCAGGCGCCGTACTAGCCCCTTCCGTCATTGCCAAAAGTTTCGAGGGGTTATCTGAAAAATCCCGTGGGCCCCGCCCCCCTCGCAAATCGTGCCGCCGCCGACACTTTCTACTGGAATGTCGGATCCGCCCCGGGTTACCGGATAGCGAGTGTTGACGTGGCGGGATCTCATTGGACAGGGATGCCACGTGGAGTGCGCCCATGTGATCGGAATAAGTGATGGGACAGTAGTCTGGCCATTTGACCGAACCGTCCACGTGGGCTCAATTATTACGGCCCAAACCTTTCACAAATTCGAATGCGGTGTTTTCCCGCGCTTTCTCTGTTTTTCTTCGCCGACTATAAAAAGCGCAGCTGGCTGTCAGCGATAGTGGTGGGAAAAGATCTGGCAGGCGCACGGCGGATGTTCGACGAAACGCGAACATGGGAAGAAGGGTAAGTGTTCGCCACGTTCTTCTTCTGACTCTGCGATCCGTCGTTCGTTGACTTGGCGATGCGCGGGGATTCCGTGAGTCGGCTAGACGGCGCGTGAGCGTGTTGAGCGAACTTTTTTTCAGCTGCCAGATCGCGTCCTTTCGAGTTCATCGCCTTATCTTTTTGTTGAGACTGTTTTGAATGCGTTGGACTTCCGTGATTCTAATTAGATTGGGAACTCTCATTTGATTCGCGGCGATGTTTGACTGTACAAGTCGTTTCGGTTTCTATCCTTAATTGGATATCGGTTGGACATGCTAGGATTCAGATGATGTTAATTGAGTTCGTCATTACCTAACGTTTGGACGATATCTTGATCGTCTAGATCATATTAGTTATTCTCCGAGATGAACTTAACTAATATCAACTAAATTCCAATTTCTCGAACTGATGTCGTCTGATTTGGTTCTCGGCAATGTTTGACTGTGCTGTAAATTCAATTTCTATCAATGATTGGATATGAGTTTGAGTAATTTAGGATTTCGATGAAATTCACTGAGTTCATCTTTCCCTAACATGCGCGGACGATGTCTTGATCGTTAGCGTGTTGGCCGAACTTTTCGGCTTCCAGGTCATATCAGTTCGAGTGTATAAGTATTGAAACTTTTAATTGAGACCGTTTGAAATATGTCGGTCTTCTACGATTCAAATAAATTGGGTACTCTGATTTGATTCTCGGCGAAGTTGAACTCTATTAGGTATTCAATTTCTTTAAAAAAATAAGGTATTCGATTTATATCTATAACTAGATAATAGCTTGAGAAATAACGAATTAGGGGGCATTCGTTGAGTTTATCGTTCCCTACTTTATCTCGTCATGTTTGCGATTCTTTGCTTTAGGTCGAGTAATGTTTTCTCTTGCAAAAATTTACTTACTCCTGAGGAAGAGGCATAATCGATTACTTTGGAGCCTAAAATGACAAAACATGGATCCTGTTTTCGCATTTTCTTGAAATGTATATTGTTACAGGTGAAATGGACACTGTTTTCGCATTGAAATGCTGAAAGTATATGTTCTCGATCATCAGAATTTCGTAAATTGATTTATAACTAAATTATATAGTATAGGTTGGATTGTTGATGGAATGCGTATATTTTTGAAATCGAAGGATCTACGTGTAGAAGGATCTGAATGTGAACAAGGTTCATTCGGTTGGAAATTCAAAAGTCGGCAATTAAGAATAAGAACAACCGAAACTCTGTCATCTCTTTCTATTATTCAATAGCTTTAAAAATAGCTTAGGTTTGGAGTCAATAGCTCGCTCATGGCACTGCGAGTGCTAGACGGGCATTGTTGACCTTCTGGGTGAGAGACATGTTAGGCTGTCCACCACCAAAGGGAACTCAGCAACGCGAATCAAATTGCAGCAGAAATTGAAAATTCTGTTTAAAAAAAATTGAGCCCTTTAGATGTGGTTATCACTTTACTACTTTTGAAACTTTGCTGTAAGAGTAAGCTGAAGTTTGAAGTTGATGACTCATTCATCAGAGTGTCTATACAGGCCTTATTGACCTTCTAGGCTGGTGAAGTGTTAGGCCTTAATCTCAAGACCTAGTGACGATGAGCGGTGCTGGGTCACCAGACTTTTTCTACAGGGAGGCTTTACGCCTCGGCTATGTCGCCAGATCAGCGTTTAAGGTCTGCCCAGTTCTTCCTTTATCCACCTAATGTCCATTTATATATCCGTATTTTGAGAGACTACCGCGTGATTTCTTCACTCTCAACTCAGCTCCTACAGATGCAGAAGCAGTACAAGCTGATAACCCCGGGCGCCTCCGTCCTCGACCTTGGCTGTGCGCCTGGGGCCTGGCTTCAGGTACACTCTTTCTTTCCTCAATCAGGCTCTTCAAAAACATGATTAAAATTGGTCTAGTTGATTTAAAGAACCAAACTTTGACTGATAATTAGTGATTTCTAGGTTGCCTGCCAGGGCTTGGGTTCAGTAGACAAAGGAGGCCTAGTCGTTGGCATTGATATTAAGGTGGGTAAACCTGTGAGTCTGTGACAAGCTTAAAATCACATTTTGAGTTCTTTTATGCCTCATTTCTGCTTCCTCTTAATTGCAGAGCAGAAAGTGAAGGTTCCCAGTCTCTACTGTGACTCAAGAGTGAAGACTGCTTGTGCTGATGTCATGACCTTGTCAAAGGCCCAGCTTCAAGCTTTGTCGCCACAGGTTTTCCACTAAATCCATGTTTACTAGGAATTCAGGATCTGTTTTATGCTGTAAGTCCATCTTACATGATCAATGATGCATCATTTTCATACAAAACCTTTGAAGCTACAAGCATTTTGTGTTGACAATCGGGTCACTATGATGAAATGCATCTCTCACATAGCTCTTGATGGATTTCAGCTGATAATTCTCCCAAATAACCCGGTCATCGGATGCATTTATGTGTACTGCAGGGCCGTGGATTTTCTGTGATACTATCGGATATGTGTCCTCCTGTTTCCGGGATTCCGTCCAAAGATTCTGCCTTGTCATGTGAGTTGGGCTTCCGGGCAGCGTCCCTGGCCATCGGTGATGTTGACCCAGACAATGCGTCTTTGAGCGGCGGCGGCATGCTTAGAGATGGCGGCAACCTTGTTGTCAAGCTTCTTGAGAGTGAGGACACAAGAGGTATTTCTTTGAGATGTTTGATTTGTTGGCATCAAAGTGAAGCAACAGTTGAAAATGAGACTCTTTTTGCCTTAGAATTCGCGATGTTCTGCAAGCCTATGTTCAAGAAGATGTCTTGGACGAGGCCCAAAGCGACGAGGCCAAGCTCAAGAGAGATCTATCTTGTCTGCCAAGGCTTCCAGTCATTCTCAGCAAAAGGGTAAGTTAAGAGAATGAGGTAAACATAATGAGATAATGTGGTAGGAGAGAGAGATACTAAGAGCTATGGGTAGGGATGGCTCAAGTCTGGGTAAAAGCCAATATGATATACCTAGGCCTCCTGCTTTTCTCAGCAATAGGGAAGGTGGGACCAATGAAATAAGGAGGAGATAATGCGAGAGGGGAGAGATAGAAGTAATCTGTTCAGTGTCTTTGTTTTTAGCACTATATCTCGTCATATCGCATTCAACTCTGTGATACTTGAGAATCACTTTCAATACATGTTTGTAGACTAAGAATAGTTAAATTAAGCTTAAATATGTATAGATGCATTAAGGAGAGACTTACATTTTGCGCTTGAGGATTTCAGTCATATCATGCATGATATGTTTTTTCTTAAACTACTACACTTTAAGCGTTTTCTATGATGTCAAATAAACCGTGTGCAAGACCCTCTAGATGTATGTACCCATGAAGTTAAAAATTCTAATAGCCCATTAACTCTTTATTTCTTTACGTAATTAATTGCCTATGTCAATTTTACAAATTGATTTATCATCTGTTACTGTGTGTTACTGCGATTATCATCTTTTGCTTTTTAGTTCATTGATCATCTGTTACAGTGTGTTCCAAAAAGTATTATGGAGCTTGCAAATTCATGGAACCTATTTATCTGCTGTTACCTTAAACTTGCGATTCCACATCTATGTGTTGTTCCTTAAATGATTTAGGGAATGATCAACTACTGAATCTATCCGGTCATTATAGCTGAGGTTGGTACATTAAGAAATCATTAATTGGTATCTCCATTACCTAGCTTGAGGATTTTATTTCATTGTCTTCCTTAAGTCTTTGCCGTATGTTACATAGAGCAAACAAGCTTTAAATCTCATTTTTAGAGTCTCCAAATGATCATCAACACACTACCGCCCATTTACAAGGCATAGTTAGTGTCTCAAGTTTCACTAGTAACACAACTTTAACATGGATCCAACTGATTAATAGTTAGATATAACACTATTTTATATATCATATTAATACCCTCTATTGATCTGTATTTTCTCTACACAAATGGTTATGACATTAACTTCTAAATATTTCAATGTCCTTGAAATTCTATGAACAGGAATGAATAAAATATGTATTTGGATATAAGAACTCACCATACTATGGCATTAGCATATTCCACTTAATACGGTAAATATAAGTTTTCATCATAAACAGTACACATGGCCGAAAATGAGAAAGAGAGCCCCTCTACTTCACCATAAACATCACACATCAAATCACTTTAATTCAATTGATCTGCCAATGTAAGAGTCATTCCATGATAATTTTTATATGGATAGAGAGCTCAATATATGGATTATAGGATGTGATCTCTCCTTCCTATAAAAGTAATATTTATTCATCCTTTTCGACTATCTTTATTCCAAAACCAAACATTGTAATAAATATTAGGACAAAGGTCATGGATAAGCTTAAAAATCAAGGTTTCAATATGTTGTTGGCATTTTTAAGTTTATTCAATAAAAATATAAGCATGTGATTTAGTAAGTGTAGCTAATGATGAGTATCTATTTTCTCCATAAGGAATGATAGTCAAGGATTAATTTCATTAAAATAGTGATTGATAGGACGAGATGAGATATGCATAAAATATGGAGTCAAGAGATGAGAAAATGTAAGGCTAGAGGGTGGCAAAATTAAGATGATATAGTAGATTGTAGATATTGATAATTAGATGAATGATTGAGAACAAATGTGGAGTGGCTATAACGAGGTAAGAAGGTAAATACACAGATGTGATGAGATGAGAAAAATGAGTTGTGTAAGGTGCATGACAAGTGAGATAACAAGTGAGATGACAAGTGAAATGAAGAGTGAGATGATGTTTTGGACATGGTCCAATGTTAAAAGATGAGAAGTTTTGGTAGAACAAACAATGAAAGTGATCTAAGCTAACAATGAGGCCCGGAAGAACCTATGTAAAGTAAGGTTACTTACTGTAGATCCTTACTTTCTGCTTGGATTGTAAGGATTTACAAGTGCAGGTAAGCTCCCCCTCTTCTCTATGGCTCTTCTCACACACCCAAGACACCAAGAACAAGCTTGATGGATCTCTTAAACTCACTAGCTTTCAATCAGCCCACATAAGTAGGAAGCAAGTTTAAGGATGAATTTGATAACAATCTTTGCTTTATTTATAGATCAGCGTGCATGGATGGAAACAAGGGGTGAAGACAAAGTGGCCTTCAAAATTTCAGCTCAAGTCGCCTTCTCATCTTCAGATATCAAGCTTTGAATATGGATCAATCTTGGGTGTCCATTTTTTTTCTAAGCATGATTGTTGATATCGCTTCCTCGTTTTCCCTTGAAAGTTAGACTATTCAATAGTCATAATTTAATCATTGGTGTAACTGATACTTGGAAAGACTGACAAAGTAGAAATTTATGGCGTCTAGCAAAGCCCTCATGCATGGTTCACAAAGTTTAGATGACTTATTATTGCCTAAGAGTTGACCACATACAAAGTGGAACCTACTAAGCTTTATCAAGCCACCTCCTTTGGAAGAATTATTCGCATGGTATATGCGGACGACATTTTGATTACTGATAGTGGTACCTTCGAGATCAAATAGGTTAAGGCCTTCTTACGTACAAATGAGATTTGGGTGCGCCCAAATACTTTCTAAGCATTGAATTTTCTTATTGATGGGGACAGCTGATTCTCAATCAATGTAAATTTCATAATGGCTTCGCTTGAGGAGACTAAACTTCTTGGCTGCAAAACTCAATCTTCCCCCATTGATAGCAAACCCATATTTTGGGATTATAATTCCCTCTACTCATCAATGTCCATGTTTATCAGCAACAAATTGGGAAGTTTGTCTACTTAACCTTTAATTGCTCACATATATTGCTATTTAGTGGGCCTTCTCAGTCAATGTATGAACACTCCTCAAGAGATTCACCAGCATGCAGCTCCATGTATTTTAGCTTATCTTAATCATGCTCTTGGGTGAGGTGCTCTATTAGTGACACTGTCATCTTCGAATTGATGTATATTTTGATTCCAACTATGTTTGTGATCATGGTGACATGAAGTTTAGTTATAGCTTCTTTACATATATGAACGGGAATCTTATGAACTAGTAGAATCAAAAGCAGAGAGTGGTACCCTTTCTAATGTAGAAGTGGAGTATCATAATATGAACCATGCTTCCACTGAGATGTTATGTGTATCATGGCTACTTTTGGAGCTTCTTTCCCCATCAAATGGTCTGTGTAAAGCAGCAGTATTTATTGCTACTAATCCCAATTTTCTTGTGTGCACCAAGCAAATTGAGATCAACTGTCATAGTATTTGTAACTGATTGCTTGCTGGACTTATTTCTACTCCACATGTTGCTTACTTTGAACATCTTGCAAACATTCTAATGGATTCATTTTATGAAAGCTGGGGTTGTTTGATCCTCATAGTCCAGCTCTTTGGAGATTGTGCGAGAATATCGGACACTTACCCTATTACTCACCACATCCCTATTTATGTGGCTCGTCGTTGCGCTTCGCATTTATCTTTTTCAAAAGTAATACTTGTACTTGTTTAATTAGTTAAACCAATTCAGTTGTCTCTTATTTTCACAACCTGGTAGTAAAAGATGATCTATGGTGATTTCCTTATGCCTATCTTGTCCTCTCCTTCTCAAAAGCCATCCATATTCATCCATACTCATCCATCTAAATGCATCTAACATATTTAATTAATATCACATGTTATTGTTATTCACTATGCCATCTTATTCTATTTATGTGTGTATATATATTATTTATTACATAAATATGCCATTACTTATCAACCTTCTCATCTCACATAATTTCTAAGTTTATGAAGTATCTATTGTAATCCCCTAATCAACATTTAAAAATGCATTAATTCCCTTGTCACTTTTCATGTGGAGATGACCCTTTATCATCACTATCATAGCGGACATTTGTATATTCAAGTTCTTACAATTGTTATTATTTAAATAATATATCTGGGACAAATTAAATATCCCCAAAATTGAGTTCATTATGGGGCCCTCAACACATGGTGTATTCTCTATCTAAAAGTCTCAGACATCTACGATTTAGTCTAAAAAGCTTTCTAACATGCTCCATATAATTTTGCATTCACATCTTGCATGCTTACAGAGTTCTTAACAAAATGCTACTAAAAGCTTTTCCTTTGCACCCTACGGAATACATATTTTTGAGAAGTGATAACATGCAAATAAGAGCTGATAAACTGTTAATTTCATCATATTTTTGGGCTTTTAATACTTAAAAATATTAATTTTTAATGCATGTTATCATGATTTTAGTTTAAAAGAAGAATTTCCTTAAATTTCAAGTTAAATATTACATTGATAAATAATTAGGTCAATATATATATTTTAAACATTTTTAAAATGAATTTTTAAAATAAATTAAATTTTTAATTGACCATTTATATAAATAAAAAGAAATTAAAAAAATGGATTTTAGAAATTAATCAAACTTTTTTTTCGCATTAATAAACAATTTTTACGATTTATTCCATTCATTTTTGAATTAAAAAGTTTTTTTTATTTAAACTGGCCCTTATTGGGCCAGTTTTGGCATTCACGGGGATCGTACATGGCGCAGGGCGTACGAGACCACCGCAGACCAATCAACGCGCAGATTGGTGTCTTCGGTGCACGACACGCACATACGCAGCGCCGTGCGTGTCGCGCACCACGCGCGACCGCATGCTGACAAATCGCATGCGGCTTAACTCGCTGACCAAATGATAAGCTCAAAAAATACATGTTTAGATGTCGTTATTAAGGGTTTTCGAAGTTAAGCAATAATATTTATTTTATGCCTTAGTGTTTAAGTAAGGGGTCGAACCCTAGGGAGGAGGTAGGGAAATTCAGTTTTCCTCAAATTAGGGATTAGCACTCTAGGTTTTAACAGATATGGTTTTTTTTATTTTAACAGATTTTATGATTAGTTAGCAATTATTGATCAGAATTACTAACTAATCACATACTAGATTGTTTAAGTATCTAGTGGATCCTAGATTTTTAGGATGTGAGTGTGAGAAAAATCTAGATCAACAGTTCTCATTAAGCATGATTTACTTATTTATTTAACCCAAATACTTAATTCAGCTTGAATTTTTTTAAAATTTTCTTTTTAGTAAATTAGAAATGATTTAGAGAAGAAAATTGATCCCAATTGTTATTACCAATCTTTTTATAAGGATTTATCCAGATTTCTTATGGACTAGAAGGCCTAAGGTAATATTTTCTAGTAATTTGTATTTTTATTTGATTTATTTCTCACAGATTTAGAATGTTAAGAATATTTATTATTATTATATTTTATTTTATCCTGATTAATTCGGAATTGCGAAGATGTCCTAAATTAGCAAATCGTGAATACGATTTGCTAACTTAAGAAATAGGGACTAAAATGAGTGATTCAAAGATCAGATATAATTAGAAATGGTTCATCTAAACTTAAAAATGTTAATTGATTTGAAAGCAAGGTAAAGTTCAGAATTAAATTGATTAAAACTGAAAATTAAGAAAAACAATGGCTAACATAAACGGAATCCTCAAATTGCTACAATTATATGCGAAATAAAGGGTAAAATACAAGCAAAAGAACCTAGAAGTACCAGGGATACTCGGAGATCAATCCAGGCTGATTCCGCGCAACGAACGCCCCATTTTCCACAGATTTTAGCTTGAACTTTGGGAGGAAATGCGGCAACGGATCTGCAAAATTCTTGTCCTAATTGAGCTCCAAATTGCTCCTAGATGATTCTTGTGTCTTCGAGGAGGCTAGGTTTCCTTTCCCGAGCTTAAAAATCAAGAACAGGCAGAATAATCTTTGTTCTCGCTTTTTATCACGGCCGAATCGGAAGCACAGCTTCTTCCGATTCCGTTATTATTTCTCTGTTTTTTGCGTTGTACGCATAGCGTACAACGCAGCGCCATTCGCCGTTCTGGTGCTGTGTTCGGGTTTTTTCTCCGTGCGCACCGCACTAAGTGTGCGTGCTTTCCACAGTAGAGAACTCGCCCAGCGTCGCACGCAGCGAGTTAAGCCGCATGTGATTGGTCAAGGTGCAGTCGTGTGTGGTGCTCGACATGCACGGCGCTGCGTATGTGCGTGTCGTGCACCGACGACACCAATCTGCGCGTTGATTGGTTTGCGGTAGTCTCGTACGCCCTGCACCATGTAAGATACCGGTGAGCGCCAAAACTGGCCCAATAAGGGCCAGTTTAAATTGAAAAAACTTTTTAATTCAAAAATGAATGGAATAAATCGTAAAAATTGTTTATTAATGCGAAAAAAAGGTTTGATTAATTTCTAAAATCCATTTTTTAATTTCTTTTTATTTATATAAATGGTCAATTAAAAATTTAATTTCTTTTAAAAGTTCATTTTAAAAACGTTTAAAATGTATATATTGACCAAATTATTTATCAAATGTAATATTTAACTTGAAATTTAAGGAAATTCTTCTTTTAAACTAAAATCATGATAACATGCATTAAAAATTAATATTTTTAAGTATTAAAATCCCAAAAATATGATGAAATTAACAGTTTATCAGCTCTCACTTGCACGTTATCAAGAAGGAAAACTGTATTTTATTAATCCCAAGGAGATGGTGTAAGATTTTTAATTTGTTTGAGGCAATTGTCACATTTTTATACATCATCACTTTGGCAGTGCCAGCTTCTCTTTGATTACTTTCTCAAATTTTCCCATCTTTATTTTAAAAAAAATGATTACAATGCATGTTATTTAGCTTAAAATGATTTGACATATTTTTATAATGGTATTATGGTTTTTTTGGGTTTTATTTTTATTTTTATATATATTTTGACATCATATTCCTAAGGAGAAATTTTTTTTTGAAGTCACAATACGTTTTTTTAAGATTTGAAATACTTAAAATAGATTATACAATTATTTAAATTTTTTTGTATTTTTATAGGTTTTGACCCATTGACAGTCCAACTCGTGGATCAAGGAGAAAAGAAAAAAAAAGACTGGTGAGAATGGTATAACTTCAAATTGCAAAGTCTAAAAATCCAAAAGGTATTTTGGGCTGAAATTTTTTGAGCATACCTTTGTCTCTCTCTCACTTACTCCTCTAAGCATACATAGCATATGCACATAATCGTGAACTTTCTTCTATACTAGTAAGCTGACTGAAAGAAAGTTATTTTGAGATCCAACAGGTTTTCTTGATGCCCATCATTAATTGAAGGTATAAGGCAAAATAGAAATAGAGAGCTCTCCTTCTGCTACAAAATGCCTTAATATTGGCAGAATATAAGGATCTTCAATGAGTATTCTCAATGCTTTTGCAATAAGTTAGTAGTGTCTCTTGGTACCTTCATGTACCTACCTGACATTTGGTGCCATCCTCAGGTGTCATTTGATTGAATACCATTTTTTGCCACTGCAATCCTAGATATATTTGATGCCTTCTTGTGATCCTTCGCGTCATTCCTACTTTCCAAATCTCACTTTGATAAAGGAGTGTCTATCTACTTTTTAAGTATTTTCTACCTATGTTTTACCTTAAAGCTTCAAATGGGCTATGCATTTTTTAACTTTCTAGGGGAGTATTTGAGAAATTATTTAAAATATAATTTTGGTTAAGGGTTTCATTTGCCTGTATAAAGGTAAAAAACTCTTATATTGCATCAGTAATGATCACAAGGTGGATGGATGGGAGGGTTGTGATGCAGGATGAGTAGGGAACGCATGCAAGATGACGAGGTAAAACAGGATATTAGGAAAATCTAGGGTAGGAGTAAGATAAAACAGACCACAAATCACGCGTTCGAATTCGAGGGTTTAAATTTGGCACAAAATAATGATATTGCAGCCCCTTTTCCTCGTCGAGGGCGGGGGTACTGTCTTCGACCACGCAGTGATGCCAAACACCAAAATCAATAAATTCGGACGGACGATCGCTAGAAGATTGAAAGGCCTATTCAGTCTAATCGCTTGAAGATTCAAAATCCAAAACTAATCTGACGGCGGTGGATAAACACTCAAAGAATATTCGATGAAGAACACGACCATCAAACAGTGCAGAAAGTACCTCGGCACTATAGTGCGTCGTGGCAATGGGGGAATTCTCGATGCGTCGTTGACGAGATGATTGACGTGCGCTTCAATAGGGTGTTGCAGATCCAACTACGCGGTCAGTTGGCGGGGGGGTCAAGGGGGGAGTCGCCCCCTTGCGGGGTTCGAGGCAGCGTCCTGAAACCTAAACGCTATGCGTGGTGACAAGTGGCTCCGACGCGAAAACCAAATGGCAGGTGAAGGTACTGGCGGTGGCAAGTGGCGACAGAGAGGGCAGGCAGGTGGCTGAGTGCACGGCAGGCGCGGGCGACGGAGGGCGTTGTGGGCACGGGCGGCTGGGCGCGCGCGCGGCAGCTGGGCGCGCGCGGCCGGGCGGGCGCGAGCGGCTAGGCACGCGGCGGGCTCAGGTGGCGGATGTGCACACGGTGGGTGCGGACGGGCGGCCGTGTGTGCGGTAGGCACATGAGGGCAAGTGGTCTTCTCGACGGCGATGGTGGCAGCAAGAGGCAACGGCCGCGGCTCGGCAGGGAAGACGGCTAGGGCAAGATTCCTTTTAGAAGAAGAAACTTCAATTCCAAATGAAATTCACCAAGTGCTTCTTGTGACATTGGCCTATGTATAGGCCTCAGAGGAAAGAGAAAATAAGATTAAAGATAGCCATCACGTCGACGTAGGCGACGTGTCAACTTGTCACATCAAAGGGTGGTTCTGCATTTGGCGTTGATGACATGTCATGACGCGGGACATCTCGCGTGTAGGTGGGGGCGCATCCGATGACGGTGTGTTGACGTGGTCACCATCCAGGTGGTCCTGTAGTTGGCGTTTACGATGAGTCATGATGCGAGGTGTCTCGGATGACGGTGGAGGCGCATCCGAAGATGGTGTGTTGATGTCGCTGCCACCAGGTTGTGTGTGATAGAATGCAGATTCTTAGATTGGAATAGTGTTGAAAATACTGAACTTGATATTAAGAATACATTGCACTAGGTTTTGGAATACACATATCTATAGGGTTGGAGGTGTCCTAAGATACACACATGAAATTAAAACGTTTCAAATGGTTTCCTTGGTGAGGTGATGTCTGTGCAGCTTCGTCATCTTGTTGGGACATAATACACTTAACAATGTCATGGATGGTGTTGTCACCTTAACCATTACTGATGGTGTCTGGGTAGTTGAGAGATGAGCCGACAATTGAGCTGTCACATAGTCTTTATCATGCAACAACAGGATCACACATGGGTAAGGTTGAGCTTACACATGCTAGAGGTTTTCTGAGTGCATCAACCAGTTGATCATGAGTGGAGATGAAATAGAACTGTAAGTTGCCTTACAAAACACATTCTCAAATGAAGTGACAATGAATCTTAATGTATTTACTTCACGCATAAAAATTGTTTTTTGACTAAGATATGTAGCACCGAAGTTGTCACAACAGAGAGTAGACTTGATACCAGACTTAGCATGGATTTCATGCATTAAATATTTTACACGAAGGAATTCAATCGTAGCGTTGGAATCAACACCTTATCTCTTTCATCCTCTCCACTCATGCCCATCTCTATCCACAATCACATGGTGCTCCCAAACTGCTGGCTAAGGTATCTCAAATTATAATTAATTATCATTTTTTCTTTAAAATATGAATAGTTACATTAAATAGAATTAATATTTTATGGCTACCTATCATTATTTTGAATTATTTGTCCCTATATCTTTCTTAAAATTAAATTTAATTCTTAATAGATATAAAAATCTAAATATAGAAATTAAAGATAACATATGCTGATTAAATACTTGCTCCTTGTGGATTCGACCCTACGTGCTCTATGCTTGTGAGGAAATTATAAATACTGTTTCATGTAGTAGAAACATCAAAGGATATATTTAATTCTAGTTTTTTCTTCATCATTGACGCATGTAGATTGTTTAAGTGAGATCTCAATGAAGAAAATAGTTAGAAATATCAAGTTGTTTAATTTTCCAATGGTTAGTAGATGCAAGAGAAGCTACAACTTGATGCTACCAAGCGAGCTATGCATTGATCTAAGGATCCTTCAATCTACAACTTGATGCAAAAGATCCATTTGCAGCCAACAAGATTGGTGTGAGAATGTAGCAGGACAAGATCCCAAGTGTGGTTTAGAAGAAGGGCGATATTTGAGCGCTTGGGCAACTGAGGGTTCAAACGGAACAGAGCCATACATGTTTCTTTTATCAGCAAAAAACACAGCGCCAGGTACAACCAACCCCTAGGGTTGTGCCCGTAGACTAATCCGACTGTGCCATGGACGTCACCTAGGGAGATTTTATTTAATCAATGTAGTGTTCAACATCGTTTATAGGCGTGGAGCAACGTACATGTCCCAATTACACACAGACCCTACTTTCCCATGCCCTTGGTGCTGTAAAAGAAAAAATACATGAGTGGTACCTATTAATAGCCATGAGAAGGTTGCTCGTCGTCGTTAGTGTGTTGGAGTCCCCAGCGTGGTAATGCATGGAGTGTGCGCAGTCCCCGTCGTCCGTAGATGCCAACTTTGTGGTGCACAGTAGGTAGGCCTATCAGGAAATAGGGCCATACATGTAACATGAGGGTATGACGTATTTATTGGAGGGAGAATATAATTCAAATAGAGGGTGGAAGCATTTGAGAGAAGTTGGGTTGGGGGGGGGGGGAGGAGAAGCGATAGACATAAAGGGGATAAGCACCTGTGATAAGCAAGGATTGCAATAACCATTATAGGGGAAGGGGCCTACGAAGGGCATGCAACTAAGGGCTGAAGGAGAAAAACACATGTTGGGGAGGATGACTCTAAGATAAGCAATGGGCTGGGGAGAGCGGTGGAGGTTTGTTGATGTTTTAGGATAGTAGCTTAGACAACGGGAGCCCTAGGTTTGAGGGCAAGGGTGAAAACAGATATACAATTTCATCAAATACTACATCCCCTGAGATAAAAATACGATTAGTGGGAAGGCAAAGACATTGATATCCATGGTGATGTGCATCGTACCCAAGCAAAACACTCCAATCTGATCTTGCACTCAATTTTTGGAGGATGGGTAATGCTGCTTGAGGTTGGGAAAACACATGAGACCGAATGTCTTGAGGAAAGAGTAGTCATGGGCTTGATAATTTACTACCTCAAAGGGTGATGTGATATGTAGTTGTGCCATGAGGAGTCAATTGATGAGATATGCCATAGTAGGTGTGCCATGATGCACTAGGGATAGTGCCATTTCAATGATGCGGAGATGTTTTCATTCTGAAACACCATTACATTGAGGTTCAGGTGGGCAGGAGATCTAATGTTTAATGCCTTGTTTCTAGAGAAATTTTTTGAGAGATTGTTATTTCCAACCCCAATCAAATTGGAACGCTTGAATGGGGCAGTTGAACCTCCTTTCAACCAGATTCTGCAATTTAATGAAGATGTCGAGTAGGTCACTTTTTGTTTGTAGAAGAAATATCTTGGTGTACCTGCTAAATACATAAATAGAAGTTACATAATAATAAAATCTTAACTAAGATATACTGGGGGCGAGTTCGGTGAAGAAATTGTGTATGAGTTCCAAAGGCTTTCACATAAATCTGATTAGATTTTCCATATGGTAATTAGTTTTCCTTGGACATAGCACATGACTCGCAGACATGCGGTCGAGGCGAATTAGTTAGTGGAAGCCCTATTAGGTTCTGGTGCTTTGATCAAAAGCAAGAAAGTATTTTCTATGCAACATAAACTATTATCAATTCCAAATCGATCGCTAAAACAGAACACATGAAGTGTGTGTTGTGGGTAACTTTGTCCACCCTTAACTTGATCCCTAGGAGATTCATGTGTTATGACTTTTAAAGTATCCACACAATCAAGGAGCACTTGGATCTCCACTTTCTCTTGTACAACGTCTTCTTGAAGCTCTTGTAGATCTCCTCACCATGAAGACACTCTTCTTTATTGATGGAGAACATGAGAAGGAAGAAAAGGGGGAAGCTTTGGCTGGCATATGTGCCAAAAATGGGTACCCCTCGCTCATTTATACTTCACTTAAGATTTTTTATAAAATTCAATTAAGTAAAAGTATATCGATGAATGCCCCTATAATCTTATATGTGTGACACTCTTGGTACATGAATTAATAACTTGAATGATCAAATAAAAATTAGTAGCCAATATTATTAATTAACTATATCAATGTATAGATTAATTATGGGTCGATTTAACTCAATCTATGGGTTAAGTTTTCAGTCCATGGGGTGCCAAGCTACACCTAATGCTATGGAAGATACATAGTTTTGTTCTATCTCACGGAACCTTTACCATCATCGATTATAATATATTTATAATCCTTCATTCATGTGAGACTGATGGCGCACGGCATCTTGATTCGTCATCCGCGCCACCCTACACCGTTGTCGATAGCTGAGTGAAGCATGCTAGTTTATCGCATTTTGATTTTCATCGACTTCTTTAGTAGTACTTTGTGTTTTTGTACTTGTCAGTTTATTTTCGTCACATTGCGATGCATCCCGTATGTCCGTGTTTTCGTCGTCATGGGGAGGGGTCCTTAGTCATTTGGACCCCCTCCTTTGTCTTTTCCCTTTTTCTTTTTATGTTTTAATTCTTCCTTAATTTTGTAAGGGGGCCCCCATTTTATAAGGGCCCCCTAATGTACCCCAATTACCCCCTTTTTGTTGACCCATTAAGGGGCCCAATTGAACTCCCCTTTATAAGGGAAGAGGGGGGCGCCCTAAGAATCAGACCAGGAAAAATCGAAGGAAAATTTGTGTTGTTTTTTTTGGCCTCACTCCCTCCTTCAAAGAAGAAGAAAGAGGAAGGGGAGTTGAAGGAGAAGAGAGGCAGTGAAGCAAGGGAAGGAGAGAATAGGGATGATGGAAGGAGTCTCAAACCACCCAATTTTGAGTCGATTTTGCGATGCCGAGTCACCTGGCGCATTCACAACTAGACTCAAATTTTCTTGTTCCCTGGTGACCCCGGCCGCGCCTACATCTGGCGGTCAACGCAGTCCTTACTGTGAGCCAAATTCACCCTCGCGTTCGACGATCAAGAGGGAGATGCCGCATCCTGTCGGCAAGCTGATGAGCAGGAACGGTATTTTTGTTTCTTCTTGACCGGCTGACTCGACATCGAGCTTGCACTGGTCGATTCCACCCACGGAGAAGCCACGACCGTCAATCTAGAGGACCCACGCTTCTAGTACTCCTATCAATGGCAATTGAGATTCCATGGCAGAGACTTTGCCGCTCCACCTGGATGCCCATTGGTGACCAGGTCGACGTTGACGGAGTCCCCGGCCGTGAGTCCCCTCTCTGTGCGGTCCGACAGCCATCTACCGGTGGATCTGTCGTAAACGCTAGTTGACTTCATCAGCCCTATGAGCTGAACCACCACCACCTCTCCCAGGTCGGCCAGAGATTCCCCATGCCAAAACCGCGCCAAGTGTTTGCTCAAATTACTCCACAGAGATGGGACATTCCCCCCCCCCAATCTTTGATCTTAGCGTCGGTCAACACTACCCTCGGCGATAGCCGTGGGATCTACCTGTGCCCTCCAACCGCCGTTCGCTGCTGCTCGCATGTTGGTCTGCCTCTGCCATGCATATTTGCATAGGAGTGCACCCAAGATTCAGTATCTTTCGGAGCCGGTGCCCATTGCTCTCCGTGCCTCTCTCCACCCTCGACTTCTCCGACCTTTTAAAAGCGCTCCTGCATTCTATTGTCATTCGAGCCGCTGTTTGCTCTCCGAAGCCTCTCCATCACACCCACTCCTACCTCCACAATTGTCAACGACCCTATACGACAAGCCCCGTATTGATGAGGTACCACGTCCCCGTATTGATGGCTCTCCGTGCCTCTCTCCACCCTCGACTTCTCCGACCTTTTAAAAGCGCTCCTGCATTCTATTGTCATTCGAGCCGCTGTTTGCTCTCCGACGCCTCTCCATCACACCCACTCCTACCTCCACAATTGTCAACGACCCTATACGACAAGCCCCGTATTGATGAGGTACGACGTCCCCGTATTGATGGCTCTCCGTGCCTCTCTCCACCCTCGACTTCTCCGACCTTTTAAAAGCGCTCCTGCATTCTATTGTCATTCGAGCCGCTGTTTGCTCTCCGACGCCTCTCCATCACACCCACTCCTACCTCCACAATTGTCAACGACCCTATACGACGAGCCCCGTATTCCTTTGTAGTATAATTTTTTCTTGACTCCACCATGCTCGGGCTAGGTAGGTGAGAGAGGTAATTGAGAGAAACTACGACACAATTGAGCATCTTACCGTTACAGACAGATAATGCGAGACCTACGGATTGATTCCATTTGACCGTAGACATTTTCGTCGCTCTGACGAGGTTCGAGAGGCCATCGTCGCTGTCACCCGATGACCCCGTCCAAGCTCGGAGCTCGGCGCCTCCCTCGAATTGGAGGTTTCACGTAGGACACGTAGGACGCATTGCATCATAGTTACATCAACCCGTTAGCGTTTTATCTGTTGGACGATGACACCATCGATGTTTGATACCACTATCTAGGTATCTAGCCATCATACTCGGTACTGACCGGATGACATCCTTGACGACGTCTGGCATCAGAGACTCCCGAATGACTTAGTGTATGGCTAATCATTTAAACCTTATCTATCATTGTATTAGTACAAATGTGTAATCATAATCATTAGAGAATGCATTTTCCTTTATCCTCACTACCCTGTATAGTCTTCCTTGAGGCAATATCCTCTTATATCGAGGACATATATTCTAGTCTTGACAACTCAATCGTATCCATGTGCTTCTTACTCTATCTAAGCTGAGACTTGGTTGAATCCCATAGTTATACACTCGAATGCTATAGTCAAAACATAGTCTTTCATCCACAAGATGTCATTGGTGGTTGATGACTCTCAATATGTCATAAATAATTAAGGATTCTCTGAGCATAAAAGTGACATTTGCATACATTTAATCCATAATAGTCATATTTCATGCACATTATTTTTCCCACTTACTAACCCCACTTGATTCTCTGAATCAAGTGGATTAGATCTCACTTATGGGATTTATGAGTTCAGATATGGATCAAGCATCAAGAGGACTGCATTTGATCAAGAGGAGCTGGCGAAAAATTATAAGGAAGAAAAAGCCCAAAAAAAATCTCCAAGAAGCACAAATGAGAGAAACCTATAAATAGCCTCTTGAGAGTGCATTTTAGGTTGTCCAGAATTTCCACTTGAACAGGCTAGGGCTTGGAGAAGAAGAGTTCTGCACCCTCCAGGAGTTGATGAGCATTGGAGTTGGAGAGAAGGAGCAAGCTGAAGATTAACTTGGGTTAGATGACCTCCACCTTGCCGAAAGGATCGTGACACAAGGCCGGAGCGATTTCTCAAGTTTCAGTAACTGTGCACTCCTCTCCCTATAGACAATCTAAGTTGGGTTGGAAGAAACACTCCAGTGATCTTCCAATGATTCCAACCGATATTGTTTCCATTCTAGTTTGATTTTGAGTTCATTGTTTGTTCAAACCTATCTTCCTCTCATTTTCTCAAATCACAGTTTTCTACAGCAATCCCGCTTGAGTTTTCCTTCCCTGTAGCAGCAGCCAGGTTGTGCACAACCAGGGCTGCATGCCACCATAGGCCGCCAACAGCCAAGGCCGCCAGCGACCAAGGCCACAGCCTAGGTCGCCAGCAGCCCAGGTCGCCAGCGACCAAGGCAGCCAAGGCCTCTAGCGACCAAGGCCACAACCTAGGTCGCCAGCAGCCCAGGCCGCCAGCGACCAAGGCAGCCAAGGCTGCTAGCGACCAAGGCCACAGCCCAGGTCGCCAGCAGCCTAGGTCGCCAGCAGCCTAGGCCGCCAGTGACCAAGGCCACAGCCTAGGTTGCCAGCAGCCCAGACCGCCAGCAGACCAGGCCGCCAACAGCCAAGGCCGCCAATAGCAGAGCTGCGCACGACCAAGGCTGCCAGCAGCCATAGTCGTGCACAGCCTAGGCTGTCAGCAGCCAAGGCCGCGCGCAGCCGAGCTGTGCACGACCAAGGCCGCCAGCGACCATAGTCGTGCGCAGTCGCCGCGTTGCGAGCAGGTGCACCGCTCGCAGGCAGCAGCTGTGCGCAGACCCCGCGCTGCGAGCGAGCACACCTGTGCCCAGGCAGTAGCCCGCATGTAGTAGGCACCGCGCACAGGCCGCACCCTCGCGCAGGCACGCTCGCGCGCAGGAACACCCACAAGGTGTTTGTGCAATTGCCCTAAAGGGCAGAAGTAAATCATTCAGTGAAGAAATTCTTCACTGAAGATTCTACTAAATTGAGTTTTTTTAAAGACTGTCCTGCAAGATTTTATTGAGAACAATTTAGCTTATTGTTAAAACGGAATATTCAAATCTAAAAGTACAAACTGAATTGAACTGAATTGCTATTGTCTTACCTGCTCTCTGTGGATCGACACCTTACTCGCCCTAAGGCTGTGAGGTTAACTTTTATTGTTGAATAGCTCAATTCCTCACACGGCTGACCCATAAACAACCAGTAAAAAAACCACCTAAATTGAGTCTATCAGTGGTTCAAGTCAATGTATCCCTTTTACAATCATGACATGAATCAACTTGAGAAACGCTTAGGTACAATACCATTCATGGATTCATATATATCAATTCAGTGAACTCTTTCTCCAAAAATCACCCATCGCTTATCCTTAGTGTCTCCCCACGAATGGCCACATGATCATATAGTGTGGATAATGGCCGCATGCTTATCATATAAGTAGTGATGGATATTATGTGACTGTCAAGCCAATCATAGTGCCATGTTTATTTAAGTCCATTGAATAAATATTTTTGTTCATTATTATTATGTGTGATGTTTGTAATGAAGTCCATGAATACATGCAATGACTTAGTGAATTATGATGAGATCATAATACAATGATCACTGGTTTTTAAACATATATTCTAAATATTCCTATTCGATGGATAGTCGAGGCGAACATCAAATTATCCGGATATAATAGCACTAGCTGATCCTACTTATACAATAAGTATAGCTGATCATGTGGCTATTAGTGTAGCGACACTAATGACAGATAGTGGGTGCTTTTTGGAGAAAGAGTTCATTGAATTGATCCGTATGAATCCCTAAATGGTGTTATACCTAAATATCAATCAGGTTGATTCAAGTCATGGTTGTATAAGTGATCCACTAACCTGAGACACCAAGGACATATGGTGAGTGGACGACTACATTTTGACTATGACTTACGAGCCTCTAATCATGGGATTCAAATAAGTTATAGATCAGATGTAGTAAGAAGCTTGAGGAGATGATTGAGTGGTCAAGATGGGATCATCCGTCCTCAGTATAAGAGGAGATTGACTCGAGGAAGACGATGCAGAAAAATCCCTGGCCAGTGTAGTGAGGATATTGAAGAAGGCATTCTTTAATGATCCCGTTACGCATCATTACTAATCAAATGATGGATTAGAGTTTGACGATAAACCATACCCTAAGTCGTTTGAGAGTCTCGCGCAGATGATGGATTATACATATACAGTAACCGATGATAGTAAAGGTTCCATGAGAGAGTTCAAGACTACTCGGTATCTTCTAGAGCACGAGGTGTAGCTTGGCACCCCACGGGCTGAAAACTTAACCTATCGATTGGGTTAAATCGAGCCTTATTTAATAAATCTATATGTTGATATAGTTAATTAATAAGGTTGGTCAATAAATGTTATTGGGACATTAAAGTTATTAACTAGAATGATACATGGGCCTAGAGGGTCACACGCACAAGGTCATAAGGGCACTGGTGGATATATTTTACTTTGGAGGGTTTTTGAGAAAAACCTTAAGTGAAATATAAAGAGGGAAAGGGATCTCATTTGAAGCACTCATGCAAGCCTAATTTGAGAGCCTCTCCCCTTCTCCACTCTCTTCTCCACTCATCCAAGGAAGAGTGTCTTTATGGTGAGGAGATCTTCTAGATTTTCAAGAAGAGTTAAAGAAGAAGACATGGAGATCCAAGTGCCAAGTGATTGCGTGGATACTTCTAGAGGCCGGACGCATGAACGGTTTCAGAATGATCTCGGAGTGGCAAAGTCAAGAGTGGAATGAGTTTCCCAAAAGGTACACTTAGTATGTTGATTTTAAAGATTGTTTGTGAATCGATCGACCACGCTTCTGCATCCACAGAAATGTGATTTCTATGGACGAACCAAAGCATCAAACCCAACAAGTAGGACCATGTCGTTCCATTCGATCTGGATAATTTGATGCTTATCTTGACTATTCATCGAATAAAATTATTTTGAATACATGTTCAAAGACTAGTGATCACTATATATGATCTCATCGCAATTTAATGGGTTATTGTCTGCATTCATTATAAGCATCACTCCATAATGATAATGACTAAAAAATTCTTTCAATGAACTTAAATAAAAATGTGGTGGTGTGATTAGCTTGAGGACCACATAATATCCATCAAATAAAAAACAATTAATAATGTTTTTCAAAATATAAAAAGCAGGGCGGCCAAGGCATTAATGCCATTGCTCCAGTGATGTTTTTGTGCCAAAAAAGGTTTGGGAATGAGAGTTATAGATGATATAGTTCATCACAAATGTCACCCTTGAGTATTATGTCCTTGGTCTGTCGATCCTTGATGAATCACATGTAAAGGTGAAATTCAACAATGACATCATTATTTAGTGTAAGTTGGAGAACATATATAAGATTCTTAGTTATTTTGGGAACATGAGAGTTATTTTAAAAAAAGGTTTATTCAAATGAGTGAAGATGGTAGAGTTACAAATAGATGAGATGTGCAAACCTTTGTTGTCTCCAACGAAGAGTTTCTACGTACCTTGACAGGGTGTGAATTGACCTAAGAGTTGTTCATCTGCAATAACATGATGAGTGGCACCAATGTTTGGAACCAATGGGGCTGTGCTGGGGTCGGTGGGACTTAAGTGGATCCTAGAGAGAATAAGGATGCCTGCACTGGAGGGTAACTAAATTTACTTAGAGGTGTAGGAGTCATGTTGTCTCCTGCTCTTGGACCAAATTGATTGTATCACACATCGGCACCATGGCCAATCTGAGGATAGGTTTGACACTTTGGGCTGGTTATTCCTTACTGATTTAGACTCTATAGTCATTAACGACCACGGCACCAAGTTTGTCCACAATAATGTCATTATGTCTCAACATGTTTATTCTGGTCCCACTTGAAATTGATTAGCTACCGATGGTGGACCTTCTCCTTCTTTATTATCACTGAACATGACCATATTTTCTTCTGATCTTTAAATAGCAATGCTAGTATCAAACATGCGTGTACTATGATGAGTATTCATACTTGTATCAAATGCTTGATATTTTGGCCCAAATCTAGGGAGTAGGATGCACTTCAATTTTCATTGGTTAACCTCCCTACTGCACCAATATATGTGGTGGTGGTTTGTATTTCTTGAAAAAAATCATTTGATAGTTCATGTACCTCAATGGATGTTATGCAATTTGCTAAAAAAAACTTAAACATCTTCAATCTTCAAGCTGGAGGAGAGTTCATTGGTGAAAATTTTCCACACTTTCCTCTGTAGTGATGCAATCTTTGATGATGGGACACACTTCATCTGTCATGAATGACATCATGGTGGCCATAATAGCCATGTCCCTCTTCAACCGGGGATGTTCTGAGTCTGAAAATAAAGGAACATTTGAGGGATTTTCAGGGAGAATGATTTCAGCTTGGTGAACTTTAGTCCCATGAGGGGCATATGTTGAGCCATCCCTTTCTCTGGTGATCTTATTCTTTGTCACCTTGCTCACTGAACGTCGGCGTCATTGGAAGATGCTTCTTCAGATTCTCATTAAATAGGCTCTAAGACCATGTTAAAAAACAAATCTCACAAGGATGTGGACAACTGTGTCTAGAAGATCAATCGACGATAAAGAAGAGTAATGTTGAAAATACTGAACTTGATATCAATAATGCATTCTGCTAGGGCTTAAAATGCACATTTTTATATGGTCAGATGTGCTCTAATTTACACAAATAAAATTAAAAGGTTACAGAAAGTGTCCTTGGTGAGCTGACATATGTGGGACTTTGTCGACATGTTGAGACATAATGACATTGTTGTGGACGACATTGCCACCTGACCTGTTCATGATGACCTCTAGAGTTGAGGGATGTGCCGGCAGTTGAGCTGCTTTGTAGTCTTTATCACATATATACGATACAATTATATGGTACACCAACATTTTTATACATATAAATTAGTGAAATAACGTTATGTCATTATTCATGTACACAGTCTCATTATTCACAAAGAATAATGTGATTCTTATATTTCTAGTATCATAAGATAATAACACAATAATATAATGAATGAAGTTGAATCACAAGTTATTAAGTGTGTTTCCTTGAACACTAGTAAAATTTCTAAATTTCAGGAAATTTCCAGAAATTATGCCATATATTTCACAAACTAAAAAATTACTTAAGTCAGAACATTTATTTCAACGATTGATTAGTATTTATTTCAGGAGCTGCTTTGTAGGCTTAATGGATTTGTGTATGGGGTCACCAGGTCTGTGTGTTGATCCTTGGTTGTAGCATGGGTCATCATTCGCCAAATAGGTCGAGGAGCAGGCTTGCGGGTTAAATGGGCTGGAGATAATGGGCTGGGGTTTGGCTGGGCAGGATGAGATAGTTGTATGGATTGGAGCAGCCCATGTTGAATGAACCCAGATTCAAGTGGATAGTGGGGCACACAACACACACTCTCTCTAAAAGATGCTTATATATTTATTAATATTTCTCAAGGGTAATTTAATCAGCATCCAAGTCCCACATCAGGAATCTTAAGCTTATAAATAAATGTCTCAGGGGTAATTTAATCAGCATCTGAGCCCCACATCATGAACATGCATATAAAATATGTATAGGTCTCAAGGGTACTTTAATCAGCATCGGAGCCCCACATCATGAACCTGCATACAAATATTTATAAATGTCTCAAGGGAAATTTAATCAGCATCTGAGCCCCACATCAGGAATCTGCATATATATAGAAGAGCAGAGGGAAGAGCAACTTACGACAAGTGGGTTCTTCCAGGAAGATCTGGCAAGCGATTCTCAAAGAGTTGAGCGATAAGAGAAAGGAAAGAAGATAGCGCTGTGCATGGAGGCCAAGTGGAAGCTGCCCAAGAAGGGCAGCTCCTTTACCAGGCGATGTGTTTCACTCGTTAAGGAGCAACGCGCCAAGTTCTACATCGTCCGTCGGTGCGTTTCCATGCTCGTCTGCTGGAGAGATTACGGTGATAGCTGAGCTGCTTCTTCTTCTTCTTCTTCTTCTTCTTCTTCTTCTTCTTCTTGTTCCTCCTCCTCAGCTTCATCTCTCCGCGGCGACTTTCTCTGTAAATTATCGTGAAATTTTCCCGATTAAAATTTCTCTTTCAAGTTTTCTCTTCCTTCTCCCGTCGGCATTCAGCAGGTTCGATGAGCGGGAGAAAGAGAGAGGAAGGGAGAAAAAGAGATATGGAAGACAGATGTTGAATGAGAGGGAAGAGAACGATAGGAAATTGAGACGAAGAGCGAGAGGGATAAGAAAGAGTGACGGTGCGAGTGAGAGAATTAGAAGTGGAGACCAAGAGAGAGAAAAAGCGAAAGACGTAGAGAGAGAAAGATAAGAAATAGAGATGGAGAGGGAGGGGGAGAGGAAGGAAATAGAGACGGAGAGAGTGGAGATAGAAACATAAGAAATAGAGACGGAGAGAGAAAAGAATTAGAGAGAGAGGAGAGAGATAAGAAATAGAGAGAGAGGAGAGAGATAAGAAATAGAGAGAGAAAAGAAATAGAGAGAGAGGAGATAGAAATATAAGGAATAGAGAGGGAGAGAGAAAGGAAGTAGAGACGGAGATAGAAAAGAAATAGTGATGCAGAGAGACAGGAGTTAGAATATGAAATAGAAAGGAGAGAGAGGAGAGAGAAAAGAATTAAAGAGGAGAGGGAGGAGACAGAAAAGAATGAGAGACGGAGAGAGAAGAAATAGAGACGGAGAGAGAAAAGAAGTAGAGACGGAGATAAAGAGGAGAGAGAAAGATTTAGAGACGGTGAGAGAAAAGAATGAGGGACGGAGAGAGAGTAGAGAGAAAAGAATGAGGGACGGAGAGAGAGTAGAGAGAAAAGAATTAGAGAGTAGAGACGGAGAGAGGAGAGAGAAAATTAGAGCCGGAGGGATGGGAAAGAAGAGAGAATAAATAGAGACGGAGAGAGAAAATTAGAGCCGGAGGGATGGGAAAGAAGAGAGAATAAATAGAGACGGAGAGAGAAAATTAGAGCCGGAGGGATGGGAAAGTAGAGAGAAGAAATAGAGACGGAAAGAGAGAAGAAATAGAGACGGAGGGAAAGAGAGGAGAGAGAGAGGAAATAGAGAGGAGAGAGAGAAGAAATAGAGACGAAGAGAAAGAGAGGAGAGAGAGAAGAGAGAAAGATAAGAGAGAGACTGCGAGGGAGAAAGAGAGACGGAGACAGTGAGAGAGAGATTGTGAGAGAGAAGGAGAGGCGGTGAGTGAGAGAAGAGAGAGAAAGAAGGGAGAGAATAAATAAAAAGAAAGCCTGTGTGCCGACTGCAGTCAAGATTGTGAAAAAGAAAGACTTTGTCTCCCAATATTAGTCAACACTGACGTCATCGCATGAAGAGGATCACATTCATTCAACTCCAATATACCAGCAATTTGCAAGACATTATGTTTTTATATTATTCCAGATGCAGTGTAATCTGCCAGAGCTGATATCCTGATATCGAATGCCGACATCGGATATTCGTTGTTATGGTACCGAGTCACGTCTAATTTCGGCTTATGACCAATGCCCCACCTAGCTGAATAGGCATGACAAAGTTACCTGAAAAAGGTTCTTTTGACGCGACTTTAGGAGGGAAAAAGCAACGAGCAATCCAGTACTGATATCAGCATCCACCGACATCTTGAGATTTAGATACCGATTTCATACTAGACATGGTTGTTCTGTTCTGTTTATTTTAACCGAATAAAAAATTTGCACGAAGGAACCGCATAGGGCCTTATTCTTTATTCTGTTCTTTTTTTTTCTAAAACTAACAAAATTCACACATTCGCACAAATTCGCACAAAAGTTGCACAAAGTGAACAAAAGAACAACACACGGGTCTATGGGATGTTCTGTTCGAACTTGTTTTTGTTCCGTTCAGAAAACTGAGCAAAATGAACAATTCGCACAAATTCGCACAAAAAAAACATAACTACCATGTTTATTTCAGACACAGCTAATTTGTACTGCATAGAATACAATGTTACGACCTTACAAAGCATTATCCTAAAGTTTAATCTTAAATATTTACATTCTTGGCACGTTTCTCGGCTCTCGGCGTACTCGGATCAAATACAATTCCTTAAAAATGTTGCCTCAATCATCTGCTATGTCCCGGTACTCGATGGCAATATCCATCCCGATTATCATACTTGTTACATCACAGGTATCCGTCCCGATATCGAATATCGTCATCGGACGGCTAACACAAGTGACATGTCCATGCCAGGTCAGCAAGGTGGGGCCTGCTGAGTCACGACCACGGCAGCACTTGGGAGATCTGTGGTGAAGGGGATCACGTGATTGGGGTCAGCATGGCAGGTAGCCCTTTAAAACCTTAATGGGCTGCCTTTGGCCCAATAGATAAAAATCGACTTAGCCCATATACTTCGCGCCTAGAGAATTAGCCCGGAGAAGAATTCTTCAAATTCTTCGTCGATCGTCGGCTTCCTTGATCCCAGATGAACATCTGAAAGCAAATTCTTCGAAGATCAGAGCTCGATCGTACAAAAAATCAAATAGTGAGAGAGAGAGTGATCAAGAGAGAGAGGGATCAAGAAAGAGAGAAAGTGATCAAGAAAGAGATCAAGAAAGAGAGAGAGAGAGAGAGAGATCAAGAAACAGAGAGAGGGAGAGAGATCAAGAAAGAGAGAGAGGGAGAGAGAGAGAGAGAGAGAGATCAAGAAACAGAGAGAGGGAGAGAGATCAAGAAAGAGAGAGAGGGAGAGAGATCATGAGAGAGAGAGAGATCAAGAAAGAGAGAGAGGGAGAGAGATCATGAGAGAGAGAGAGAGATCAAGAAAGAGAGAGAGGGGGAGCGATCAAATGAGAGAGATCGAGAGAGAGATCAAGAGAGAGAGAGAGGTCGAGAGTGAGAGAGGGGGAGAGAGATCAAGTGAGTGAGAGAGAGAGAGAGGTAAAGAGAGAGATAGAGAGAGGGAGAGAGATCAAGTGAGAGAGATCGAGTGAGAGAAATCAAGAAAGAGAGAGATGGAGAGATCAAGTGAGAGAGATCAAGAAAGAGAGAGAGGGGAGATCAAGTGAGAGAGATCGAGTGAGAGAAATCAAGAAAGAGAGAGAGGGAGAGATCAAGTGAGAGAGATCAAGAAAGAGAGAGAGGGGAGATCAAGTGAGAGAGATCACGAGAACGAGACAGATCAAGAGAGCGAGAGAGAACAGGAGAAAGAGAGATCAAGAAAGAGAGAGAGATCAAGAGAGAGAGAGATCAAGAGAGCGAGAGAGATCAGGAGAGCGAGAGAGATCAAGTGAGAGAGAGAGATCAAGAAAGAGAGAGAGAGATCAAGAAAGAGAGAGAGATCGAGAGAGAGAGATACAGATCGAGAGAAAGAGAGAGAGATCAAGAGAGCGAGTGAGATCAAGAGAGAGATAGAGATCAGGTGAGAGAGAGAGATCGAAAGAGATCAAGTGAGAGAGAGAGATCGAGAGAGAGAGAGAGAGAGAGATCAAGAGAGGGAGAGAGATCAAGAGAGCTAGAGAGACCAAGAGAGAGAGAGAGATCAAGAGAGAGAGCTAAAGAGATCAAGAGAGAGAGAGATCAAGAGAGCGAGAGAGAGGGAGAGAGAGATCAAGAGAGGGAGAGAAATCAAGGGAGAGAGAGAGGGAGATTCAATACCCCATAAAGATGACGGATAGACAGCAAGATCAGAGCTCGAAAGTTCTTCAATAGTGGCGCTTGGGAAGATCTCTTCGATGAAATCGTCAATTTCTTCATCCTCGCCCGCTTCTGGCGTCGTTGTTGAGGCGAATCGGCTGCAGAAGGAAGATGAAATTTCCCTCCAATGGGAAAGAAAACGAAGACGAAGAGCAGGCGAGATCTTTACCTAATTTGGAGATGCTCGTCGGTGACGCTCTCTGCTGAAGTCGCTTCGAACTCTGCGAGAGTGATCACGGAAGATGATCCATGAGAGAAGCCGCTGATTCCGCAAGAACGATCGTGGGTCTTTTGCTTGGACGGCGGCACTGTCGAAGATTCTTGCTGGAATTTCCTCTTCTTACTATAATCTCGATCGCAGCGCCTTTGTTCCCCCCCGTAATCGAATCTGGATAAAATGGAGGCGTTTCTCAGCACAAATTAAAGCGGCGACTCCATAAAATCCGGAAATATGTCAAGAATTCGTAAAAAAAATCCACACCAATTCCCCAATCACATCGCCTTTTAATCCCTAGAAGTCGAATCTGGAAAAAATGGAGGGGTTTCTGAGTACAAACTGAAGCGGCAACTCCACAAATTCGGAATAATATAACGAAATCATCGAATTACACGTCAATTCCGCAAATACAGCGCATTTTTTCTCCCTCGTATTCGGATCTGGATAAAATGGAGGCGTTCCTGAGCACAAATTAAAGCGGAAGCTCCATAAAATCCGGAATAACTCCACGTCAATTCCACAATCACAGCGCCTTTTTACTCTGACGTAGTCGAATCTGGATAAAATAAAGACGTTTCTGAGCACAAATTAAAGGGCAACTCCATAAAATTCGGAACAATTCCACAATCACAGCGCCTTTGTTCTCCCTCGTAGTCGAATCTGGATAAAATGAAGGCCTTCCTGAACCCCAATTAAAGCGGCATGGGCTATTTGGGCTGTAAAACTCGAAATAACATCATGAAATCGAACAATTCCACGTCAATTCCGCGACGGCTAATCGTTCTCCTGCGGGAAAGGAGAAAGAAGGAGAAGAACGCACCTGAAATCATTAAGCACTGAGCCTTGGCTTCCCTCCATAGTCGATGGACACGAGATCCGCAGCGCAAAGGTGAGATCGCGGCTTCTGATTTGGCTAGGGTTCCTCCGATCAGAGGTAGAAGAGGAACAGGAAATTGATCGGATTTTGTTCTTTGTTCGTATTTATACGAGCGAATAGACTTTTACCCAACCAGAAAACGACACGTCATCTCGGATAAGCATGCCACGTCTTCATGATATTTTGAAAAATATAACGGAAAGGGAGTTGGGCCGAGCGTGGGCTATTTGGGACCTAAAAACTGAACGATCTGTACGATAAAACGTCATCCGGCACCAGTAGGTATAGTTCCGGATCGTCCGGGACGTGCATAATGGATAGGATGGGACGAAGATCGTCCCCTTCGACGTCCGGAATCAGTGCAGGGACACGAAAACCATCCCATCCATGGTCTGAGGACGAAGTTTTCATCCAACCTCGCTGACGAAACGATTTTTTCATCCTGCGATGAAAGAACCGTCCCCTCCACATCCCTGAACTAGTATAGTTCCGGATCGTCCGGGACGTGCATAATGGATAGGACGGGATGAAGATCGTCCTGTTTGACGTCCGGAATCAATGCAGAGACATGGACAGGA
>NC_135842.1:850000-992500 GCF_029677425.1 Wolffia australiana
CTTGGAGAGCACGAGCTCGCACTGGAAGGACTTGCCCTGTCCCTTTCCTCCCCAGATACCGAGAATGAGGGGAACCTGCGCAAACCAGAGGAGATCACTTCCGAGACTCGGCAAAATTAACAAGGAGAGAACCCAGAGATTGCGAACGGGATGAAGAGAGGGGAAAACCTTGATGCCGGGGAGCTTGAGGAAGTTCTTCACGACGTGGACGACGAGCTTGTCCATGAAAGCCGGGGCGATGTACAAGTCACCCATGTAGTTGTCCATCTTCAGCCTAAGGCGCCACAATTCACGATCAGAGGAAGAGCCAGAGAGAAAATTGAAGGAAAACTTGGGGAATTTGAAGGGGGGGAGGGGAAGTTACTCTTTGAGGCCCTGGCTGATGTACTCGTAGGAGCTGAGCACGGCGTCGTGGGTACCGGCGCCGGTGGGGGCCTGGAAGAGGGAGTCGACGAGGCCCTTGCCCCTGGTGATGTCCTGCTGGTCGTCGGAGGTGTCGTAGTACAGGCCGAGCCACTTGTCCTGCTTCGTCTGCTTGTCCTCGTTGAGCTCCTCCGCCATGGCGCGGACCACGCTCGTCGCGATCCGGCCCTGGCTCGAGCCCGCCGGCGCGCTCTTCCTCAGGCCCGCGCCGAGGAATCCCGACCTCACCGCGCCGTTTCCGCTCTTGGGCACGGCCGGCTGCCACAACAAAGCACAAATCTTTCACCTCAGGGAAACAAAAACCCATAATTATCACGATGATAATGATGAACATGACGGAGAAGAACAAGAAGATGGCGATAATCAAGAAGAAATAGAAGAAGATGATGATGATAATCAAGAAGAAGATGACGATAACGAAGAAGAAGAAGAAGATAATCAAACAGAAGAAGACGATAATGAAGAAGAAGAAGAAGAAGATGATGATGATGATGATAATCAAGAAAAAGATGACGATAACGAAGAAGTAGAAGAAGAAGATAATGATGATAACGAAGAAGAAGAAGAAGAAGAAGAGGAAGAAGAAGAAGAAGAAGATGATGATAATGAAGAAGAAGAAGGAAGAATAGGGTACCGGGGCGCGGTTGACGGCACCGACGGTGGACATGGCAGCGGCCATTGGCGGAGGAGGGGGAAGGGGAGAGGGAGAGACGGAGGAGAGTAAGAGTAGATCTGTGGCGGGTGGGGGGAGGAGGAAAGAGTGGGGGAGGCAATAAATAAAAGGCGGAGGAGAGGGGAGGTGGAGAAGAAGAGCAGGACCCACAGCGCTGCTCTTGGCTGCGGAGCCATTGTTTTGGGTAGCCGCTTGAAGCACTCGCCTGTGGATGAGCTTCGAAGATAACCAGCACCACACGCTGCAGATGGGCTGCTTCCACGTGGCGCCCCCTCGCTAGCTTCCTCTAGTCAGATAGACCGCTGTCCTGACGTCCTCCTCCCCTTGGTCATTCTGTCTCTCTCTCTCTCTCTCTCTCTCCGTCCGTGCTTTGCCCAGGCTGTGGCTGCTCCTCTCCCCACCACTTCTTTAGCCCCTCCCGTAAACCCAATCATAGATGGATACATACATACCTACCCACATAGATAGATGGATAGATACATACATACCCGCATAGATAGATGGATACATACCCACATGGACAGATAGATACATACCCATCCTGGATAGATACATACATTCCCACATAGATACATACATACATACATACCTACCCACAGAGATAGATACATACATACCCACATGGATAGATACATACATACCTACCCACACAGATAGATACATACCCACATGGATAGATACATACATACCTACCCACACAGATAGATACATACATACATACATACCCACGTACCCACATGGATAGATACATACATACCCGCATAGATAGATACATATATACCCAAATAGATAGATACATACATACCCGCGTAGATAGATGGATACATACCCACATAGATAGATAGATAGATACATACATTCCCACTTAGATAGATACATACATTCCTACCCACATAGATAGATACACACATACCTGCATAGATAGATACATATATACCCATATAGATAGATACACACATACCCACGTAGATAGATGGATACGTACCCACATGGATGGATAGATAGATACATACATTCCCACATAGATAGACACATACATACCTTCCCACATAGATAGACACATACATACCTACCCACATAGATAGACACATACATACCCACATGGATAGATACATAATTACCCACATAGATAGATAGATTCATACATACATACCCACATAGATAGATACATACATATCCACATGGATAGATACATACCTACCCATATAGATTGATACATACATACCCACGTAGATAGATACATTTATAATTCATGATACATAGATAGATAGTTACATACTGTTCATGAAACATTGATAGAGAGATAGATACACACAATTTTTATGATACATAGATAGATACAAATGTACATAGATTCGTGATAGACTAATAGATACATACTTACATACGTACATGACTTATGCGCATATACATACATACATTCATGATACATAGATAGATACATTAGGATATGGCGTCTCTCCTCTCCACTAACCCAACATTCCTCTTCTTTAGCCTTCCCATAAGTCCAATGATAGAGAGATGCATACATACATTCATACACAGATACATAGATAAGTCCCCTCTTCCCTAGCCTTCCCATAAACCCAATGATAGATAGATACATACATAAATACATAGATACATACATTAACCAAATGATAGATAGATCACCTCTTCCCTAGCCTTCCCATTAACCCTAATGATAGATAGATACATACATACATACATAGATTACAGAGATATGTATATATGATAGATAGATACATACATAGATACATATGATCCGGGGTCTCCCCACTCCGCCAACCCAAAACACTCGATTCAAAGGGGAATTAGCCTTCCCACATTAATGGAGAGCCAACTGGACAGATACATATACAGTAATACACATTTATCCATAAATAGATACTTAAGTGATGGATAGATACTGTAAGATGAATTGATAGATGGATAGCTATAAAAAAAAACAACGGTCTTATCTTATCTATGTGGTCGCATTCTCGCACAAACTCCTGGATTTAGTTACCTAGTATCCGTATCTCTCTTTCCATTTTCTTTGGGAATCTGCAGGAAAAGACAGCACTGGCCCCATCTCTCTCTCTACACATGCCACATCTTTGAAGATGAGGCCCTTAATCGATAATCAATCTTATCCACGAGCCTACTGCTGTGGATGGAATCGAACCGGGCCGGAAATTTCTAGAACCATTATTATAGAGTATATAAAACAAGGGTATTTTTGGAATATTTCACGATCGTGGAATGTTCTCGAAGTTGTTTTTTTTTTTTTTTTGAGTGAAGGAATGTTCTCGAAGATCGTTTCTCATTTCAGGATCTCGGACTCGATCTCCTCCAAACTCAGGCCCTTGGTTTCAGGAACGTAGAAGATCACGAACAGGAGCGAAAGCAGCGCGATGGAGCCGAAGAGGATGAACAGATTGTCTGGCCCTAGCATTTCCTGCGTGATCATCAGGTAAGGGGAATCATCCGTGGAATCAGATTGATAGATGAGCAGTCGTGGATTTCATTCGAAGGTTGTTGATCGTTCGGAAAGCGGAATTTTCGACATAGGAAACGGAACTACATCTAGTTTTCAAAAGAAAAAATCCTCTTGAAGAACTAAGGTTCTTCAAGATCTGGGATCTAGAATTTATCGGATAGCGGAATTTTCAGCATACAAAACCGGATTTCGACTTCATACATGAAATTGAACACCTGGTCCGCAGTTTGGATAAATCGAATTCTTACAAGACAAATTGCTCTTGAAGAACTAGGTTCTGAAAAAAAACTCCGTATAATCCTAGACTCAAGTTTGCAAAATCTTCTTCGAGTTGATGAATGCATCATCCTCCATGTGAAATAATCCTATCCAAGGAAGAAGAAGATGATGCTGCATATGATTCATTCCATGAACTTAATAGTTCTTAATTGTTCTGGGATCAGGACAGATAATGGAACGTCCCATTTACTGAGACGAAGCGTTCCACTGGACGTTGGAAAACGTCATCCCAAGAGTTTAAAATATTTTTAGAATAGTTTATTGATCAAAATGAAACGATTCAAAATTGTTTATTATGATTTAAAAAATTAACAGCCTACATTATGCAAGAAGTTAATTTTAAAAACAAAAGGCACCTTGAGAGGAGAAAAGGCAAAGGTCACCAAGGCGTTTGAGCCGAAGTTGACGAGAACTGCTAAGCTTATTCCCTTTCCCCTTGTGCGAATTGGGAAAATTTCAGAGACCATCAACCAGCTTATTGGACCAAACGAGACCTGAGACAAAACCAGTCAAATTAGGAAGCTGAATCATGAGAGAAAAAATAAAGCAGGAGATTAATAAAAGTAGATTCTTAGGATGGTTTGTGATGTTAAATCCATGGTAAATATCATTTCTTTCCTAAAAAGGGTGGGTTTTACATAGCCTGTTCTAAATTTGTTCAAATAAAATGTTTAGCTTATTCCATGTGTCTTGCCAAAAAACACCTTTTTTTGCGAATTTCCTATCTTCCCATTCATTCTCGGTGGACCATCATCTCCAAATTCTTTCCATTCTATCAATGAATTGTCTGTCATGAATCCAAACCGGCTAATTGTTTTCGTTGGCATTATGAAAAGCAGAAAATAAGTACTCTCTGAGATAGTTTAAATGTATCAAGTTATGGAAGTTAGCCATGCTTTCAGCATATCCAATGAGCAGAAACTTCTATGGGTCCGCTCCTTCTCGGACATGTGAAATCATGTAGGTTTTACATCGAGGAGTTAAGAAACATGAAGATTAAAGGCCAATACATTTAACTTAAAATGCCCAAATATTTTCGTGAATATCCCTACATGCCTAAAGTTCTAAATAGACTTGGTAAACTTGAGATGGCTTCCATCGTTGAAACATGGAAAAACTATGCTAAGAAACAAATTCCTCTCCATCCAGGATTTAAAAAGACGACCAGAAGTATGCCCTTCATATAGCTTCTGGAAGTGATTGATGGGAAAACCCATGCGAAAGATTTTCATTTTATCATTTGCATGATATCATATTGTTGATCATCCATTGATTCAAAGAATCACTCTATTACAATAAAAAATGAGCATATAAATATGCAGAAAAGCAGAACAAATGTAGGCCCTTAAGATGATTTCTAGAAATGATTACAGATTTTAGCTTTCCTCATGGAGCAGAAGCCTCAGACAGACCATTTTTATTTTCCAGGTATGATCCTTAATAATTGCAGAGCCTACTTAGGTCCGCATGTAATCATCATCTTCTTTCTCTCTAAGTTTGGATTTATGTATTAACAGAAAAGCAGAAGAAAACACCAGGGAAAAACATGGAGAGGCCACAGAGATAAACCTGATATGAACCAACGTAGAGGAGCAAAGCACCAACGGCAACAAGAGAAAGCCCGCCAAGAAATTTGTAGTAGGCAGCCAGAAGAAACAGGGAAACAACCTGATCAAGCAGAAAATTTTTAAAAAAACTATTAGAATGTCCCGAGATTCTTTTTTTGAATGAAATTAAAATATCCAGAGATAAAAACAAGAGGACAAAGTAAGACAGATGATGTACTATTCCGCCGACGCCTCCCATCAGCAGAGGCCTTCTCCCCAGTTCATCAACCTTCAACACTGCTATCCCCGTCATCAAGAGCTGAATCAAAGATATTTAATCATCTCGATAATTATTTGGGTAATTATTTTTCTAAAATTGCACAAAAACTGCTGATGAAATGCGAATAATCCGAACTGATGAAATTAGAAAAGAAGCAATCACCTAAAAAAACTTTTTCATTTGACAAAATAGAAAAAGGATTATGAATTCTACTTTCTAAGATTGGATTCTCTAGCTAGAGAGGAGAGACAGAGTCCATTTTTTTATCGTGAAATTCGACATTTTTTTAGGTCTTTGGACAAAAATACAGTTATCATCATTATTATGATTATAATAATAATTACTAGTACTTTATCTTTTTATAAAAGTCGCGAGTTTAGGAGCAGGAACGTTTGCAGAAGCGACACGCGACTTTTACGCGCGAAGATGATAAGCATTGAATTAAAATTAAGATGATGAGATTAAGATGAAAGTACCTTAAAAACGCCAATTACAACAGCTAAGCGAGTGGCATCTGATGCTGCTGAGAATCCAGCACTCTATTTCAAATATAGTATGCTTTGAGAGGAGATCAGAAAGTCCAAATTACAGAAAATAGGAAACGAAGGCAAACCTGAAGGATGGAAGCCGCATAATACAGAACACTTGGTTGCCCAGTTATCTGTCATTAATAGTTAAAAATATATTCTAAAGATCTTAAGCTTAAAAAAAGAAAAAAAATCTGGATAACTTACCTGCTGAAAGAGGACTAAGCCACCACCAATTATGAAGGCCTTCAGGCTTGGACCCTCAAATACCTCCAAGAAACTGGCCTCTTTTTCTTGATCTAAGTATGCGGTTTTTAAGGAGTCTAGGGTCTCCTCTATCTGTGCCTCGGGCGATTACGGCCCGGCGTCGGGCCCTTTCAACCTAGCCAGGGATTTTACTGCCCTGTCCTTGTACTCCTCCATGGAACCCACACCTTGAATTCCCCGTAGAAGCAGCCACCGCGGCGATGGCGGCAAGCTCCACATGCCTATGCCCATCAATAGTGCGACTGGGGCGCTTAATGCATACATATAGCGCCATCCTCCAACAGCATCAATTTGGAAATTTCCCACGAGATAACCCAGCTGCAGTTCATTGACAAACATCAAGAACAAAAAAATTAGACAATAACTGTTAATAAAATCATGATTAATGTGAAGAAACAGAAGAAACATGACATGGAGAGAGCAGAAGATGAACAGACAAACGTTGCAAACTAGACAGGCCCATTGGCCCATTAGGGCCAATCACATTTAAAATTTAAATATATTCGAAGAATACCAGAATTCCAAGAACTATGAAGAGCTCCTTCAACGAAATTAGCGTTCCCCGGATTTGGGATGGCGCGGTCTCTGCGATATACAGAGGAGCACCATGCATGGCCTGCAAAATTTGTACACCGTGTTGAAAAAAGTAACCAGAATTTTAAGGAAATACCTAAAATTTGCAATAGCACCAACCAGACCAATGCCGACTCCATAAAGAAGCCTGCCAACTATGAGGATGCTGAGATCAGGAGATAGTCCTGTAACAAGCCCACCAAGAATGTAAAGGGCGGCCGCGACTATTAACTCCCTTCTCCTTCCTGTATCAAAAGATTATATACAAAGATTACAAATTTGAGAGAAAATTATAAGTGAAGAGTGATGTAAACTTGTTGGCATATATATAGTGCAGGGACGCGGAGGGGACGATTTTTGCATGCTGGGACGATAAAATCGTCCCGTCCAAAGGTATGGACGAAAATCGGGATGAAAATTCGTCCCGGGGACCACCGGACGGGACGGTTTCGTCCCCTGGGACAAAAAAACCGTCCGTCCGGGGGTCTCGAACGATGGTCAAACGAATATGGACGAAAAACAGCCGGATTCACATCCAATGGTTGAGATGTAGCCACGTGGCCTTGCTATGACAATTTGCATCAAAGTCCCTGTATTTTTATGCGTGTGCAAACTGATGCCGCTCAGAAAAAATTGTACATATGTCCCTTCGCATTCTCTCTCCTCCGTATTTCCCTAAAAAACTTAGAAAAATATATATTAATATATTAAAAATATAAAATGGGTTTTTTTTGTTCCGGACAAGGGCACGACGGGTTTTTCCACTGACGGGACGAAAATTCGTCCCAGGAGGACTGGACGGGATGGTTTTCGTACCGTTGGACGACAAATTTGTCCCGTCTTTTGTCCCTGCACTGAATCTGGTCGTCGGACGGGACGAAATTCGTCCCATCCTGTCCATCGTCAACATCCGGGACGATCTGGAACTATACCACATATATCTGAAAACAGGGTATAGGGAAGTGATAGAAATTTGGTACTGAACAACTAAACTACTACTATAAACTTTTTACTTATAAAGGAAGAGCTGATCTATTTGAAGAGAAATCACCCTAGATGCAGAATGACCAAAATGCCCTAAATAGGCTACAGAGCCAAGAGGGGTATCGGATCGTATCTAAGAACTGTGAAATGGTATACCGAGCGAATCAGAAATGGCATAAGCAGTAAGAGACCCAGCAAGAGCTCCATAAAGAGAACCACTGACCTGCAGCAAGAACAGTTAACCAACTGTCAAGGGAAACAGAGTCAAAACTGGTAAAATAATTCTTCTTAGTTTTCTATAAATTTGTTGAATGATGATGTTGGGGGAGAGACAATTACCACCAGGCCGAGCTGAACTGCTGAGAGATCAAACCAGGTCGTTCCGCTGAGTTCAGGTGACTATAAGGAAATTAGATCATCAAATAGACCTGGATGAAATTCAGGGAATTCACAGCAGAAACGAACCCTAATCTAACTAATTATATATTTTTGAATCAGGAATGAAAGGGTAGAATAGGTGATACAGCCGTTGAGTACCTGAAGAGAGATGGTGGCTCCAGAGGTGGCGCCGATGTCATATCCGAAGAGTAATCCTCCCAAAGCAGGAAACAGAAAACTGTGCAATTGGATTAAAAAAATTGAAACAAAATATCGACTCAGGCATATAAATCTTCTAATATGCAGTAGTAGTAGCAGAAATTGTCACCGATGGGATCATAATTTGAGCCATTTGTGCATGAACCACAACGGTATGACTCTACGACTCACGGGAGAATCACAGAAGTCCAGGAAAAGCTGCCCTCCGATGATTCAGCTGCCGCACTTGATTTAGCTCGAGTGAGAACCTGAATGAATGACACCACGGTATTACAATCTCAAAAAATGTAGTTATATGAACACCCATCATAAAACTTGGAATTAATCTCGTATATCAATCTCTATACATGTATCTCAGTATCTAAAGAAATCAATGTATAATCTATTAAATCAAAATATAACTATAAAATCGAAATAAACTAAAATTTCATAACACATGACAAAAATAGGAAGATGCAGCTGAACGACGCAAAAACTTACGCTGTGGGAATGAATTGGTAATGTACCCTTAATCTCGTATCTTTTGATCTATCTAGAAATATAAAATCTACACATACTATAAAAGAAAACATTTTAAAAAACATGTCAATAATTTAAGAAAAAGCAGCTGAATCCATCAAAACCTTCCCCTGCGCAGATGAATCTATGTATTGGCTTACTATTGTATTTTTTACATTTCTTTATCTGTATCTATAAAAATAAAATCAAAACAAATTAGAAAAAAGTACCTAATAAAATATGTTAAGAAATAAAAAAAATGCGGCTGAATGAACCAAAACATTCCACTTCGCTGATGAGTCTGTAACGTACCTTTACTATCGTATCTTTATCTCAATACACATATCTGGATATATAGATATCTATCTATAACGGTAAACATCTAATAAACTATAATTGAAAATATCTAAAGAGAACAAGTCAAAAAATAAGAAAATGCAGCTGATAGAAGCAAAACCTTCGGCGGTGTGGACGAATCTATAACGTAGCTTTGATCTCGCATCTTTGTTTCTATCTAACTATAAAATATAAACAAACTATAACAGAAAAAAAACTAAATAAAACACGTCAAAAACTAAGAAAATGCAGCTGAATGAAGCAAAACCTTTCCCTGCGTGGATGAATCTGTAACGTAACCTTAATCTCGCATCTTTATCTCTATAATGTCGCATCGTAACCATAAAATCTACATCTAAAATTGTAAAATTTAAAACTATACTAGAAAATATCTTATAAAGATTTCAAAAAATAAGAAAATGCAGCTGAATGACGCAAAACCTTCCGCTGCGGTGATGAATTTCTAGACCAAGCGGCGGAAATCCTGACGGTAGAGCCGGATGATAGAGAACTTCGCCCCTGCCGCAAGCTGAAAGATACTGAGCCAGGGGACCGATCGCCATGGCGATCAACAGACTGGAGAAGCCGCGATCGAATTAAATATCTCAGTTCTCTGACCTCTGCTATCCGTCCAACTACCGGAAATCCCGCCATGGCTCTCCCTTCGAGCTCGCAGTTGTCGATGGCACAAAAATCGAGGCTCAGAACGGAGGGAATTAGTGAAAGTTGAAGGGCTATTTGATAAATGTTATTAATTTTGGGTTGTTAATTGTTATATGCTATGGGTGCCCATGATGAATGGCCCACTTACAGCTGTAGCTAAGGTTTGGCTGTCCCAATCCGGTCCAGGTATTTAGCAAAGACCTAAACCTTAACTAAACTTTGGCAAAGATACTTTTTCAGTGAGCAAAGTGAGAATGGAACAAGTTCCACACAACGTGGTAATATCATCTTTGAATTTCTAGTTCAATTCAATTTGATTTTCATTGATTCTGCTCTGTTTATAAGTTCAATGATCAACTAAAATAAAGCAAAATCCCAACAGTGGTATCTGAGCCAATTTAGGAGCGTTTTGATTGCATAAAATTTGAAAAACCTCCAAAACACTATCCAAATATTTGATTTTGGATGATGTTTGGGGCATTTTATAGTTCTAGGGGCCATCGTCAATGCCAACATCCTCACCAACATTGAAGGCTGCCCCCTTTAGGGCATCCCGTGACCCCCTGACAGTGTCACAATGAACGAGGACTGTTTAGTTATGTTTTTTAATCTGTCTAATGTTCATGGTCTTTCATGCAGGTTGTATACCCTCATTTTGTGAATGACAATGACACATGCACAAGAATTGAACGTTGTTGCATTGTGCACGTCGCATAAGAATGACATCATGCATGTCTAGGGAATGGCACGTCCAGGACGTGATGCCCCAGACGTGACGGGACGGTGACGGTGACGTCACGAACATTTCATCACGTCAACGTCACGTCACTCGTCTGAGGTTTTTACAAAAATTCCTCACTGACCCGTCACTTGTCCTTGCGGTCTCGTTTCGTCACGTCACCGTCACGGTGACGGCGTCACCGTCACTAGTGACATGAATTACAAAATTATCATTTATGTTCTATGACATAATTTCGGAATTACAGAATGAGGCCTTCCCAAACGCTCCCTCTCCTTCTCACGATCTTACCTTGGTCCCGCTCCTCATTCCTCCCTCTCTCTGTCTCTCTCTGGATCGCTCCCTCTTCCTCTTCTCTGTAGATCGCTCCATCTCCTTCTCCCTCTCCCTTTGTGGATCTCTCCCTCAGTCCCTCTTCCCGTCTCTATTTCGATCATTCCCACTCCTTCTCCCTCTCTATCTGTGAAAGTAGTTTATTTTTCTTCTCTTGCGTGGACGGGGATTTCCACGTACGGCTTGATACCAGATTGGGGTTCGCGATCAGCCTGCTGATCTCTCGGGGTATCAATCAGGTAATTTCGTTTGAATTTCATTGTCCTTTTTATGCTTGAGTGATTGATCGTCTCGTTTCTTCGCCGTTTGTATTTGTTTGCTCAATTGTGCTGATTGCTGAAAAATGAGATTGAAAGTAGATTGAATGATTGCTCGTTTCTTGTTTCTTCGTCGGGGAAGATTACCATTCTATGGTTTTCTACATTCCCTCCCCATTTGCTTCACTGATTCAGAGACAACGCACGTACATATCCGTTATTTCTTAAGTTAATTTTTTTATTCTGTTGTGTGATAAACTATACTCATTTTAAAAAATGCTGGTCAACTATAATATATTACTCGATTTGTTTAATATACTACTGATTTAGAGCAAAACAAGTTCGCCAGATGTTGTTAGTGTATTTCCAAAAGGGATAAGTTCTATTTTTTCCGGACTTTTCCAATAACTGTAAAGTAAAAATTATTCTTTGGCGTATTTTGTGAAGGTTGGAAATCTAAGAAAAAGGTCCACATACTTTCGCACATAGTTGATTCAGAGCAAATCTAATGGGCAGGATATTGTCAATAAACACTCCTTTAGAGGTATGTTTCATCTATCTTTCTGTGTCGATCTAACATATAGAGGTATGTTCCATGATCTCCCATAAATAGATGTGAGTTATAAATAGAAAGGAGAGAAATAAATTGAGTCATTATCTTTCCTTCCATATTACAAGAACAAGAAAAGAGGGTAGAGGGGAGAAAGAGAGAGGAGCTGTAGATTTTCAAGCTCTCTCACTCTCTTCTCTCTTCCCCTTCTACTCTCTCTTGCTCTCTCACCCTCTCTCAACTCTCTCTTGCTCTCTCACCCTCTCTCTCACACTGTCCTCTCTCTCACTCTCTTCTCTCCTCCCCTCTACTCTATCTTGCTCTCTCACCCTCTCTCTACTCTCTCTTGCTCTCTCACCCTCTCTCTACTCTCTCTTGCTCTCTCACCCTCTCTCTCACTCTGTTTTTACTCTGACTCTCTTCTCTTCTCCACTCTACTCTCTCACTCTGTCTTCTCTCTCACTCCCTTCTCTCTTCTACTCTATTCTCTCTTGATCTCTCACCCTCTCTCTCACTCAGTCTTGTTTCTCACTCCCATATTTTTTTCTCTTGCTTCTTCTCAATCCTCTTTGCCACTCTATTTCGTCTCTTTTCTTCGAAACACGTCTCCCATTGCTTTCTCTCATTATTCTCCATTTTCTTTTCCTTGGCGCTTATTTTTATTTCTTTTATCTCTCTCTCTCTCCTTCACGTTGATCTTTTTTCTCTTTGATCTTGTTTCTCACTCTACTATCTCGCTCTTATTTTTTCATACTGATGTCCATCTAAACTCTTTCGTCACGCTAAGCAGAGCACCACGAATTGTGCATATTTTATTGACAATTGAAATGGCCTGTTTAAGAGAACTCTTGTCCGTGAAGGTTTTGACATGTGCTCGTATAGTTAGTTTTCATTTTTCTTTGGAAAATTCTTGCAACTGCCTTACAATTTTTTGTTTTGTTCATTTATAACATATTTAGAAAGGATGAAGACAAATGAATGCATGTAGAAGACATGGCGATTGGCTGTTAGAACCTTTTGGAAAACTTAAATGTTTTTTCAGATATGCTATTACAGAGCATGACATCCTTTCTTCATTCGAAGATAATTTTATGAGTGAATAAATCACTTCTTTCACCTGTTTCCCAAGGACCTAGTAGGCAATGGGCACTCTAACTGGCGATGAGTGCGTTAACTTGGCCGTAGAGTCCTTGGATGAGGACATACAAGAAACGACCCTACTAGTGGTTGGGCCGTCACGTCCCAAACGTAAAGGGACGACTGAAATACTGTGGTACTTCACTGAGATCAGCGCAGGTGTGTGGGCTTGCCTACTATGCTGCGACCAAAAAGTGGATCCATTGCGCAATAGGTTGAAGCGGCAAAAAGACGGGTCTACGAACATCTTCTGGAGGCATCTGGAGTGCAGCCATAGCAGAGTATACAACGACATGAAGGGGATTAATCTTGATCAACGTACAATAACCGAGGCATGCGGACAGGGTGGTGTTGTCAAGAAGACGCTGGAAAAAACTAAGGAGATCATAGCGTAGTTCATCTGTCTCACGGACTCCTCGTGGGCTATAGTGGACAACGTGGGGTTCAAGATTATGTGGAAGTACGCCGCGAAGACGACAATTGACCCGCCAGGTTCGAAGGCAATCAAGGATGCGACGCGTAAGCTATATGGGAACATGAAGGGAAAGCTCGTACAGTTATTAACAGATGTCCCTAGGGTGTCCCTAACAGTTGATGCATGGACCGCCAAGAATTCATGTGGTCTTCTCGGCATCACGGTTCATTGGGTGAACAACATGTGGGAACTATGTGAACGTGTACTTGCTATACATGAGCTAGTCGGCAAACACAGCGACGAGAATATGAGCGCAATAATCATCCAAGCGTTGGAAGACTTTGGCATGAAGACGAAGGTCGACAACTCTTAAACTGGCTTCAATTTTGGCTCGTACGTCCATATTGAAAGACTAACAATTTTTTCATGCAGGTTCGTTCAATCACTACCGATAATGCGTCAAGCAACAGGCAGATGGTAGGGCTGCTTGTAAAGGAATTAAAGCCGATTAACAACCGGTTCACTCAGGACCGACATGTCCCATGTGCTGCCCATGTATTGAACATCATCGTCCAGGCTACACTACAGTCATTACGTTTATCAGTGACCACAAATCCTCCTAAGACTGCTGACAGCATCGCATCATAGGTAGCGTATGAACCAGATTATGACACTGATATAGACGACTTGGACGCCATGCGAGAGGCTGCGACAAGTCATGCAGAAATGGTCAGCCATGATGGTGGCCTCGTCCTGGGAGATGCGATTGCCCATGTTCGGCAATTAGTGATGAGTATCGACACAACGACGACAACAGTACGTGAAGACGTGCAACGACATGGGGAAGAATCACAACCAACTGCCGTTAGATTGCCCGACGCGGTGGAACAGTACGCACGACATGTTGCATGCTGCATTGAGAAGAGAGAAGTCATCAATTTGATGGTGTTACAGATCATGTCGGTGACCGACAAGGACATCAAAATATCACGTGAGGAGTGGGAAATGTTGGCAGACTTTCGTGACATTTTAGGGCCATTTTATTTGACAACAAAATATGTGAGTGGATCGAAGACAGTAAGAGTCGTGGAAGTGACCCGCATCTTGAAGGCGCTGATGCGACATATCGACACGATCTTGTTGAAGTTTGATATGGCCACAATTTTTGCATCGGGAAGGAGGATGACTGCCGCACAAATTGCATCCATCCGCAAAGCTTGTGAGAGCATGACGCCGAAGATGTTAAAATATGAGAGGATGATTTCGAAGAACCGTGCAACGACGACAACTGCAATTCTGGGCCCTTTCAACAAGGGAGCATCGCTTGACTCTAGTGACATTCAGGAATCACTTGCATTTGTTCGCCGACTTATGCCCCAACACGGTGAGCAAGACCTGATCCCTAACGACCCCAAGGATGAAGACTCGCTCGCATAACTTATTGATGGCGTACCACCAGCTAGAGAGATGGAACGGCGAGTACCAATTCCAGCCGAGGAATTGGAGGTGTATCTGCAATCAACGAAGAGGAAGGACAACGAGACGGCATTGGGATGGTGGGCACGTATTGGTGCACGATCCTACCCATGGCTTTCTACACTAGCGCAAGAATTCCTCTCAGTATGTGCAACCAGTACGCCAGCAGAACATTTATTCTCGGCCGGACGTGCAGTTGTCACTTTCAAGCGAGCACATCTTAGTGCTGAAAGCATCAAGCTCTTGGTTATAGTGAATTGTTGGTTACATGCTGAGAACACACAGCTGTGCGACGGAGATAGGGGGGAAGATTCTCCTGACGATGAAGACTAGTGTAAATCTTTGGTCTTATTTTTTTTAACAGTGGTCAATTTTTTTTGCAACGTAACCAATGGTCAGTTTTTTTGCCGGATCGTCAATCTTGGTGCTCATTTTTTTTGTAGCATTGTCAATTTTTCAGCAATGGTCATTTCAAAATTGACATCGTAAGTTACTTCTAGCCGATTACGTATTCTTGTCAAAATTGATATCAAGGATTTATGTTTAATTTATAATAATGTAGTGAACTTAGAAGTGAAATTGTTAATTATTCCTTGAGCAATGCATGATCCAAGCATTCCTCAATCAATCTGATCGGAAATTTGATCGGAACTCTGATATTGTATGAATTGATATATGTAAGTCCATTTTTTTGTTTTCTATTTACTGGTCATCTCTGTTTTAAGGCTTGAAAAGTCTATAAAAAACTCACCGTGTTAGCTTTGACATATGAGATAATAAGAAGAATGGAGATTATTTTTTCTCTCTTTCTTTTTAATCTCTTTGTATAACTCCGTCTATCATTAAGTATTCAACATCAACGTTCTGCATGCGTTTTCAGGTGGGTCAACATCAAATGGACATGTCCTTCTTTTTAGCACCGTGCCCCTCGGAAAGGACCTGATCGTCGCAGTCTATGCACCATCTTCATTCAAAAATGATATTTTTGTCTTTCGAGATCGGCAACCGGGGTTCTTTGATATCGCTGCCAATTCCCCATAAGAACAAGAATACTGTGCTCACTCGGTCAAAGTTACAGACTTGACTTTCTGAGTCAGTTTCAATCTATTTCAATCAGTTTACAAGAACAAGAAAACTTCAAAACAGATTCCTTCTTCATGATCATTTTCTAAATTTTGGCATTTTCCCAATCGTTATATAAATTTATTATAACTTCTATCTATCACTGGTGAGTTAATAAATGGTTCAATAAATTACTAAATTAATATATTAGTATGACTTCTTGACGACTGCGTCAACAAGTTAATTATTACATTAGTTATTTCACACCCTTAAAAAAAATTCAGATTTAATCAAACTATTTTTGCTAAATATTTAAATTCCCAACCAAGCAATTAAATCTTATGTTACTTATATGATGTCAACAATTTTGGTATCCTAACATATTAAACCATAAGACAGTAAACACTACATTATTCCAACAGAATCTAAATTTATTAAATTCTTCTAGTAGGATAATTCTTTAATTATTTTCCAAATGTAACTAAAATTTTAAAAAATGTAAAAAGAAAATTTTCAATTTTACTGGACTTTGCGTTTATAAGTCCATAATTTCTCGGCCAATAAACTAATTGGTACAAACAAATTCTTACATCCCCTGACAAGCCTCAACAAATTAGTTGTCAACCTGCATATAAAAAATATATAAATGTCTCATTTTTCTGTGAATAAATAATTCATTATATTCTTTAAATTTTCAATCAATACCTTAAATTATAAACTATTTACATTCAAAATTTTAGGTCCATAAGTTTATTATCATAACATTTTAAACCATACATCTCATTTTAAACAATTTGATCATTACCACATAATTTATAATAAATTATAATTGTATTAAAAATTACATCACGGACGTCATCCGTGACGGATTAATCGTCACGTCACTCGTCCGGACCACACCGTTACCGTCACCGTCACCGTCACAGGCAATCCGTCACCGTCACGATCAACGTCACGGACCCTCTGATATGTCACTGTCACCGTCATGTCATCCATCACGGTGACACGTGACGTGACGGATGATGAATGCTGATCCCTATGCATGTCCCATGAACTTGTGTAGTTTGTGCATTTTCAAGGTCTAATAAAGATGGTGATGACACCTAGGTTCCTATAGTTTTCGTGCTCATTTCTTGAACCCCTAATGCCTCTTCCAAAATATGTATCCCTAACTGCGACGGTGGCCTCTCGAACCTCGTCGTAGCGACGAAGGCGTCTACGGCTGAATGGAATCTATTTGTAGGGTTCACACATAACAGACGTACTCATCCATACCGGTAAGACACTCAGTTGATTGTAGTTCTCTCAATTCGTCCTTTCTCACCTACCTAGCCCGAGCGCGGTGGAGTCAAGACGAGGATATACTACAAGAGGTAAATCAACGAGTGACGGGAGAGTACAGCGTACCTCATCGGCGATGGCTCGTAGTGCAGTATCGTTGACGGTCAGTAGCGATTCGATGCGGGTGGGGCGGAGAGCTGCCGGAAAGATCACGGCGGCTCGATAGGCAAAGTAGCGCTGGAGCTCTTTGTGAAGGTCAGCTGAAAAGTCGTTGAGGACGTCCTTCGCTCAGGGCGACGACCTCTTCGGGGCGGGGAGGAAGGGCGCCCAAAGCGTCGTTCTTTGAGGTGTCGCGGGTCGACGACGATCGGCGGGGGCGCAGGGCGCGGTGGAGGTGTCTGGTGGCAGTGCCCAGTGAGGTGGTGGCGCGGGGCAACGGCGTGCGCGGTGGCGGCATCTGGCGTCAACGGTTGCAGCTGCCCTGCGGCTGCTCCAATGGCTATGGCTGCGTCTAGCGCCGGCGGTCAGCTGGTGTGGTTGCGGCCGCTCCAGCATTTTGCGGCTGGTCCGGTAGCTGCGGCGGCGCTCGTTGTTGGGGGTGGCGCCCACTACTGGTGGCGACGCCTACGACTGGTGGCGGTGCCCGCAATTTGCCGTGGTGCCTGAGGCTGGGGGCAGCGCCCGGTGGTCGCGGCGGCGCCCGGTGCTGGTGGGGGCGCACGCCTCTAGCGGCTTAGGCGCCGCTTCTAGCGGCGCCCGCTGGGCGGCGTGCCCGCTGCTGGTGGGACGCCCGCCTCTGGCGACGCCGCTTGTGGCTGGGGGTGGCGCCCGTTGGTCACGATGGCGCTCGTGGTTGGGGGCGGCGCCCGCTTGGGCGACAACGCCCGCTGCTGGTGGGGGTGCCCGCCTCAAGCAGTGTGGGCGCTGCTTCTGGCGGCGCTCGCTGGTCTTGGGCAGCCCGGCGGCGGCGTGGTGGTGCCGCGCCTGCGACGGCGGCTGCCTTGGGCTCCAAACGGAGCCCTAGAACGGGCGCGCGGGCAGGACGGAAAGGGCGCGAACCCAACCCTGTTCCGTTCCACCTATTCTCTCTCCTCTTTCTCTTTTTTTTTCTTCTTATTCTCCCTTTTTTTGTATTTTCTAAAGTTGAGACCAAGATAAACTTCATACAATTTTTCCTTCTTCCTGGTCTATCTTTCTTAGGGCGCCCTCTCTTCCCTTATAAAGGGGAAGGAATGGGCCCTTAAGTGGGCAACAAAAACAAAGGAATTGGGTCCATTAAGGGGGCCCTTATAATTTGGGCCCCCTTATTACAAGGTAAAATAGGGAATTTAAACATAAGGAAATAATGAAAAGGGGGGGGGGGAAGAAAAGGACGGACCCTTTTCCATGACGATAAAACGACGGACACGGGACATGACACAGTGCGACGAAAACATGACTACTCGAAGGGGAAAACATAAAACACGAAAGAAAATGATAAAACGATAAATGATAATTGAGCATTTGTCACCCAATCTTCGACGATGGTGGTGGGCGGTGCGGACGACATCATCGACAATCTCCGATGGCATGCGCCATCATTTTTCCAACCATAATTGGAACAAAGGAGCAAACAAGAACTTAGCATCAAATCAATTTGCCTCGCAACAACATCCGCAAAATTTTCAAAACTACTCTAGGCCTTTTTTACTTTCATCCTAACAACTCTAATGAAAACACTAACTCTACTTTAATGGATTTTATCAGGGAAATGCATGAAGAAAGGAAGATGTTGATGCGAAAATTAGAAGAGTTCCACATAGAGATTGAAATGCTCAAGCAAGGACAAGGCGCACAAGCGCCACAACCATACCTCAGAATGAAAGGTAAATTGGAAGATATCACTTTAAAATACCGCAATCCAGGTCAACTTCCTACTCAACCTAATATTAATCCAAATAGTATCATGTTTTGTGTAGATAGAAATTTATAATCATCATGTTGCATCATGTACTAATTTCATAAATGATTTTTTGTACAATTCAAAAGGCCATAGGAACAATCAAAATAATGATGAGCAAGCGCATGCAATTTCAAAACTTAGAAATGAAAAAATTCTGCTTGACCCGCATGAAAAAGGTGTAGAAATACATGAAGCCGTAAAAGAAGTAAATGGAGAGATGGATAATGATCAATAAATGAGGGTTGAATGGATGAAGAAATTCAGCCAAAAATGGTAGACCCTAATCCAGTTGATTATAGACCATTCATTCCATTCCGAATGCCCTAAAGTTGACCAAACAAAAACCATAAAATAGCCACTTGCTTGAAATATTATAAAATTTAACCATAACTCTTCCTCTTACTGAACCGATACAAGATATTCCTTCATATGAAAAATATGTGATTGAGTTGTGTACCCTTTCTAGGAAACAGAAAAAAGTAAAACTTTCGGAAAATATCTGTTCAATTCTATTGAATGATATTCCTAGAAAGCAAAGAGATCCTGGGCCCCCTCGAATTAAATGTGAAATAAGAGGAATCATTTAAAGCAAATCACTTCTTGATTCTGGTTTTGGTGTCAACATAATGCATAAAGCTTTATGTGACAAATTTAAATTTGGTGAATTTGAGCCAATTCTTCTTGAATTACAGTTAGCTGATGGATCAATTAAGAAACCTTATAGAAAATTAGAAGATGTTATTGTGAAAGTAGAAAACTGTAAATTTCCTGTTGATTCCATGGTTGCAGATACGAAAATAACAGGAAAGCTTAGACATGCACCAATAATTTTAGGGAGCCTTTTCTAGCTATGGGAAAAGCCACCACGGATTGGGATAAGGGTAGAATTGAAAGAGTAGGAGATGAAAATATTGAATTATCGATCTCAAAGTTAATCAAATACCCTAAAGACACTAGTGAGGATGTTTGCTTTCTAGGGTTGGTAGAAGATGATAATTTTGATTTTGATCCATGCTCTTGTGATTTGGTTTCTGATGAGTCTAATGGGGGCACGGACGAACAATCATCAATACCAGAAAATATTTCTCTACATTCTGAAGTTGAGCTTAAACCTTTACCTTTGTCTTTGAAGTATGCTTATTTAGGATCATATAATTCCGTTCCTGTAATCATATCATCATTGTTATCCTCTGAGCAAGAGTTGGAGTTATAAATATTTTATCTACTTACAAATCTGCCATAGGATGGAGAATAGATGATATTAAAGGTACTAGTCCAAGCATTATTGAGCATAGAATTTTCTTGGGAAAAAATTCTAAAGCAACAAGACGGCCTCAATGGAGACCTAACCCACACATGCTAGAGGTTGTTAAGAAAGAAATCATGAAGTGATTAAAAGTTGATTTTGTATATGCCATTTCAGATAGCCAATGGGTACGTCCTAAACATGTAATGCCTAAGAAGACATGAATAACAATGATGATGTATGAGAATGGAAATGAATTTGAAACAAGAGTTAGTTCAAGTTGGGCAGTATGCATATACTATAGGAAGCTAAATTCAGTAACGAAAATAAGATCGTTACCCATTACAATTCATTGATCAGATTCTTGAAACACTTCAGGCCAAAAACTTTTACTGTTTTTTAGATGGATATTCAGGATATAAACAAATTACTTTTTAGTGGATACTTTTTGGATTTAAAAGAATATCTTTTGGGTTGTGTAATGCACAAGCAACTTTCCAAAGGTGTATGACTGCTATGTTTTCTGATTTAGTAGGGGATTGCCTAGAAATTTTTATGGATGATTTTGCAGTCTTTGGTTCATCATTTGATAATTTTTTATCTAATTTAACCATGATGTTTCATATATGTGTCCAGAACAATCTGTTGTTAAGTTTGGAGAAGTCCAACTTCATGGTGGAAGAGGGAATTGTCCTAGGGCAGCTTATCTGGAAGGATTGACTTAGGGTGGACAGGGCCAAGGTAGAGGTCATCAAGAACCTTCCCCCCCCCCCACCCCACAACCCCAAAACAGCTTAGAGGATTTCTAGGACATGTTGGCTTCTACAGAATATTTATAAAGGATTTTGCTAAAATTTCTAAACCGTTAACTAATTTACTTTCTAAATATAGATTCTTTGTCTTTGATGAAGATGCTCAATCATCCTTTTTGTAGATTAAAGAGGCTTTGATTCAAGCACCAACTTTACAATCTCCAGACTGGCATAAACCTTTTGAAATGACGTGTGATAATTCTGACTATGCAGCGGGAGCCATTCTGGGTCAAAGAATTGATAAGAAGCCAGTTGCCATGTAATATGCAAGCAAAAATTTAGGAGGATCACATGTAAACTATTCTAGGATTGAAAAGCATTGCTTGCTATTATTATTGCCTTATAAAAATTCCATTCTTATCCTTTAGGTAGTAAAATAGCAGTTTTCTCAGATCATGCTGCATTAAAGTTTTTACTAACTAAGAAAGAAACCAAGCCTAGACTAATACAGTGGAATTTAATTTTACAAGAGATTCATTTGGAAATCAAGGATAAACGTGGAATAGACAATACAGTAGCAAATCACCTGTCTAGATTATCTGCGGAATTATCAATGCCTATGCATGACAAATTTCTTGACAAATACATATTAGAAATTCAAAGAAAAACTTCCATGGAATGCTCATATTGTAAACTTTATTGTCACAGGGTTATTGCCTAATGAATGGGATGTTAATTATAGAAGAAGTGTTATAAAGATATTAATTATTATTACTATGATGAACCTGAACTTTTTAATTATAGAAAGAAGTCTTATTGCTATTATAATTTAAAAATAATCCACAATGTACAAGAAGAGGAGCAAATGAGTGTATTAGATGCTTGCCATTCCGCTTTATGTGGTGGACACCATGCCCCAAAATTAATTGCATTTTAAGTTTTAAATTGTGGATTATTTTCCCCATGTCTGTTCTCGGATGCCTTTAAGTTCTGCTCTAGTTGTTTGAAGTGTCAAGCTGTAGTAATTATTAAAAAGAAAGACACAATGCAGCTACAACCCATAATTGAAGTAGAGATCTTTGACCTATGGGGAATTGATTTTATGGGATCATTCCCAAATTCAGATGGACATGAGTACATCTTGACAGGAGTAAATTATTTCTCCAGATGGATTGATGTAATCCCCACTAGGTCAAATGATCATTAAGTAGTTCTTAAATTCATTCAACAACACATATTCTGCAGGTTTGGCTATCCTAGAGAAATTATTAGTGATGGGGGAAGTCATTTTAATAATTCTCAATTCAGGACCATATGAAAAAGATATGGGGTTCAACATAGAGTCATGGCCCCATATCATCCCCAAGCCAATGGTCAAATCAAGAGCTCAAATGGGGAGATCAAAAAGATTATTAAAAAAATTATTCGGCCTGATGAGAAGGATTGGTCAAGTAAACTCTATGATGCTCTATGGCATATAGAAGTGCTTACAAAACACCCACAGGGATGTCTCCTTATAGGATTGTGCTTGGTAAGGCTTGTCACCTTCTAGTGGAAATAGAGCATAGAGCTTATTAGACTATTAAAAAACTTAATATCTCGCTGGAAATAACGTTTATCGCAGATGCACGAACTCCAGGAGCTATTGAACGAAGCTTATGAAAACTCGAGAATTTATATAGCCATGATGAATAATTTTTACGACAAAAATATTAGCCGTAATCATTTTCAGAGACATCAAAAGGTATGGCTTTATAAATATAATTTGAGACCTTTTTTCAGGAAAGTTGAAATGAATATGGGATGGACCATTCACAATAACTGATATCTATCAAAATGGAGATTTTTTTTTTTGATCCTAAGATAGGGAAGGAGTTTGAAGTAAATGGCATGTGGCTAAAGCCATATATTGAAACAAAAAATCTGCCACCACCTACAACAATACTCTTGGAAAATCCAACTACAACTTAATGAAGGACCACCTTGTCCAGCCTGCCCCAGCTCGTCATCAGCAACAGCGTGGAGCCCGAGAAGACGTGAAGAACCCAAACTTCCACTACCAGGTTTAAATCCACATCCGCATCGTGTTGTTTTATCCCGTATTCATGTTCTATAACCATCACCGAGACCCTCCATGGGATTACGGAGGTTGTTTTTGTTTCACCAGTCTATTTCGTCATAGTGAATTGTAGGGAGGTCCTCGCCTGCGCGTGGATGGGCCTCCCCATGAAGTCGTGTTTTGTACCTTTTCATTTTCCTCTTTTGTACCACTGAAGGGGACGGGGAAACCATGCACAGTTTCCTCTCTATTGAAGTGCCCTTAAGGGGGAGGGGTTAGCCCACTAGGCCCTTTCCTGCTTAGGGAGCCCATTAGGGCTATTTGGCCCCCCCCCCCTTTCTCTCTCTTCGTTCCTTATAAAAAAGGAGGGGGAGGGCTTTGTTTGTTCAGACTGTTTTGGAAAAGAAAAAAAGAATACTTTGAAGTTGTTGTTTAGGATTCCCTTTTATGCATTTTCCTCCCCTCCTCTTGTTCCTTCTCCTTCCCCCTCCCTCTCGCTCCATCCGTTGGAGGTTCGATCCTCTTACACCCCCCTTTTTGCATGCATTTTCCCTCTCATGACCCTTTCAAGTGACCAGCACCCTCCGTGCAACGACCACCTTAACCGCCAGGGCGCCCCAGGCCTTTATGTCAAGCTCGTGGTATCAGGGCCCAGTTTGCACTCACGACCCGCGACTGGTGGTCAACACTAAAGACGCCCGCGTGACCGGTTCTCTCCCACGCAGGTTCTGCCAGGTCTACAGGTGTCCTACTAAGTCGAACACGGGATACCAGTTGTCCAAGCCAACCCGTCGAACCCACCACTAACTCACGAGTGCGATCAACGATTCTGCAACATTGAGAGGACTCAAAAACCTCACATCTGACGGCCATCAATAGGTCGCTCAAAACGACGAGCAACCCATAATTATGGCCGTGTGAACGCATCAACATAGCGCGTCCATCACCCCGGTCAACTGTTCATGCCCTTCGCTCTGCTGGTTGGCAAATCTCCCAGGTGATGTGAATCCCTGCTAGGACCCGTTCACCATTAACTGCCCCACTCTCGAGTCGACCCCGGTGCTCCGTGCTGATCACGTCCCATCTTTTGGACTTGCTGCCAACCGTCAGGCCAATTAACCGGTTAGATTAAACTGCGGGCTGCCCAGGCCAATCTGCAAATAAGCGACGTACGGGGTCCCTTCCCTCTCCTCCTCCTCAACAACCATCCATGCGGGTTGAGTACGGATCAGGATCAATAACTTCGAACAGACTTGAACAGGATCAAGGCAGACTTGAACAGGATCAATATCTTTTGGGTTTTAGGGACTGACTTGAACAGGATCAATAACTTCGAATATACAATCACTAGAAGATTCAAAGGCCTATTTAGTCCAATCTCTGGAAGATTCAAAATCCAAAACTTAATCCGATGGCGGAGGATAAACACTCGAAGAATACTAGATGAAGAACACGATCACCAAAGAGGGCAAAGAGTACCTCGGCACTAGAGTAGTGCGTCGTGGAGATGTGAGATATTCTTCGTGCGTCATTGGTGGGGACGATTGACGTGCGCTTCGATAGGGTGTGTCAGATCCAACTGCGCGGCCAGTTGGTGGGGGGTCAAAGGGGGAGTCTCCCCCTTGTGAGGTTTGGGGCAGCGCCCCGAAACCTAAACGGTATGTGCGGTGGCAAGTGGCTGCGTGGGCGATTTGGAGTAGGTAGCTGGACACGAAGACCAAATGGCAGTCGAGGGTACTGGCGGTGGCAAGCGGCGGCAGAGAGGGCAGTTGGGCGGCCGAGCGCTTGGCGGGCGCGAGCGGCCGAGAGGCGGGCTCGGCACCGGCGGCTGGGGGCGTGGTGGGCATGGGCGGCGGCCTTGCGCACAACGGGTGTGGACGGGTGGTCGTATGCATGGCAGGCACTGGAGGGCAAGTTATCTTCTCGATGGTGGCGGCGGCAGCAAGAGGCAGCGGTGGCGGCTCGCAGGGAAGACGACTAGGGCAAGCTTCCTTTTAGAAGAAGAAACTTCAATTCCAAAAGAAATTCACGAAGTATTTCATACAGTGTTGGCCTATGTATAGACCTTGGAGGAAAGAGAAAGTAAGAGAGAATAGATGAAAATAGATGACGTGTCAACATGTCACGTCAATGGGCAGTTCTGGAGTTGTCATTGATGACGTATCATGACACAGGACGTTTCGTGTGGAGGTGGAGGCACGTTCGGTTCCAATGTGCAGTCGTGGTCGCCACCAACTTAATAAGGAAATCAACAATAGAAGAACACGTACCCCATCTCAAGAATAGTAAATAAGAAACTATAAAATAAATAAACAACCAATCAGAAATCCCTTAATAAGATAACAAACAGATCTAAATCCCACACAATAGAAAAATTGAAATAAAGTTAAATTTAAATTTAAATCTAAACAAGTATATAATCATTGAGGACGGTGCACTTTTTACAACCGTGAACATAACGGGAAACTTTCCATTAAAGATATACAACTACCTAAAACAAGAACTTCCTGTTTCAACTCTCTGTAGCACTAGAAATACTTTGAGCATGTACTTGTTTATGTGTGGAATAAGATTGATTTCTCTCCTCTACCTTCTTGTCTCTTCATCATTCTATCTATTATTCTTCTTCTTGTTTCTTTACAGGGGGGATTGACGGTGAGCAGGGGGGGTGAGAGGGAGGAGCGCGGAGTGCACGGAGCCACATGGGAAGGGGTGGTAGACGCGGGGAGGGTGGCGGAGGGGGGTGGTGGTGGTCGATGAGGTGGGCAATGGGCAATGCGTGGGATGTGGATTGTGAATGGGGAGATGAAAGGCAAGGCTCTGGGAAGTATAGGATTGACCAAAGAAAAATTTAATTTTTTTTAACATACACCGGTACAAGTCTGATTTGACTTTCAAATCCTATCAAGACCGACCGGTCAGTCACCCTCAAAATGGTGGACCGCCCATCCCAGTTTGGTCCGGTCTGACTGGTCCCCAGTCCAAAATATCAACGCCTACCACCAGAAATACCTACAGACAAGTGAAGCACAATACCAACAAAATGTTAAATTTCCCAACAAAAGTTTCAGCATTATAAGGTTTTTGTTGATCAAACTAATCCCATGTTAATGCAGGTGATCTAGAGCATGAATGAAGATAAAAAGAAGATGCAGCAGTTCATTGAGGAGCAAGAATCAAAACATAAAAGGTAGATCAAAATAACAATGGAAGGACTATACTGCCGATACTCATCAAATCAGAAAAAATGCACAATTCCAGCTGCAAATTCATCGTCCCAAAAGTGAGGTCTATTTCGAACTCAAGTGCAAAAAATCCTAGAAATATGGCTAATGTGGAAGTTGATTTTATTGATGACAATGATAAGGAACAACATAGGAAAGCATGGCTCAAAAAACATGCTAGATATGCTATCTTCTTATCAGAATACATCTTTACCTAGTTCTTCTAGTAATAATGAAATCATGCGTCTGAGTTCCCATCTTAGGAATGGTAGAGTTCTACTTGATCCTCATGGGTCTAGAATCATCCATCAAGAAGGATACAATTTAGGAGATGAGTCAAATGAGGGAGAAAGGAAACCCGTTGAAGAAGACCCTATTAGAGGTGAACCAGACCCTAATGCATGTAAACAGCCTGTCCATTTCCTAGTGCCCTCAATAGTAAAATGTATCAGAAAAAAAAGAGCCCACACCTTGAATATCTTAACGATGCAACCATCAAAGTTCCAGTTTTTGAGGCTATACAACGCATCCCTCATTATTCAAAATATGTGAAGAGTTTGTGTACTTCGTCTTGGAAAATCAAAAGGATCATACTTTCAGAGAGTATAAGTTCAAAACTTATTAGTGAAATTCAAAAGAAGAAAAAAGATCCAAGTGCCCCTTTAATTAAATGTGAAATCAGATGGAGGATATTCAATAGATCCTTATTAGATTCATGGGCTCGTGTAAATATTATACTGAAAACTTTGTACGATGTATTCAAGTTTGGGGAAGTAAAACCAGTAAATATGGAGCTACAATTGGGAGATGGATCCATAAATAAACCGCATGAAGAGTTAGTAGATGTGATTATGAAGGTAGAAAATTATTGTTTTCCAGTCCATTTCATTGTAGCAGACGTAAAGATTAGAGTTAATATAGCTATGCCCCAGTCATCTTAGGGCGCCCATTTCTAGCTACAGTTAGGGAAATTGCTTGTTGATGGGAATGAAAAATCAGGTCAAGGTTGGGAAAGAAGTGGAATTACCTATGTCACATTCAATGAAATTTAAATTGGGCTTCCTAAAGCTGTGAATCTGTGTTCAGAGGATAAAGATGATGGCATGAATTCTAGCCTTATTATTTCTGAATTATTTAGTATTGAAGAGAGTATGCATATCAAGATGATTATAGGGCATTGAAGGATCCCACATCCAAGCTTTATATAGATAAGATTTCACATGTAGAAATTGACCTTAAACATTGACTTCCTCTTTAAAATATACCTTCTTAGGGTCAAGCTGCTCTTTGCCTGTTATCATTTCATCATCATTAAATTTAGACCAGGAGGAAAAATCACTAAATTTCTTAAAAGAATATAAGAAAGTTATATCATGGACAATAGATGACATCAAAGGGATTAGTCCAAATTTTTTCCAGCACAAAATTTTCACAGATGAATTTTGTTCTCTTGTGGTGCAACATCAGAGATGGCTGAATCCCCATCTTTATGAATTTGTATCACACTAAAAAATGGCCCATACAGATAGTCCATGTGTTAGCCCTATTCACATAGTTCCAAGGAAAACTGGGGTAATAGTCCAAAAAAATGAGAAGGGGGAAGAAATTGAAATGAGAATTACTTTTAGTTGGAGGGTGTGTCTTGATAATAGGAAGTTAAATGAAGCAACCAAGAAAGACCTTTACCCCCTTCCTGTCATAGATCAAATTCTAGAGAAACTTTTTGGCCAAAAAAGTATTGCTTTCTAGATGGTTAGTCCGATGACAACCAGATTAGCATCCATAAACATGATCAAGAGACGCATACCTTTACTTGTCCTCTTCGCACTTTTGCATTAAAATCACCTTTTGGAAGAACAGAGGGGTTTCACAATTTTTTAGGTGAAATATGAGCAGAAGGGCATATATCCAAATAATTCTAGGGTTGCTTCCAAATAAAATTTTGCAAAAGCGGAGGGATTTTTCTGCAAATTTTATAGAGAAAGAATTCCAAATGGATCAAATACCTTAGATTGCTCTTTTGATCTCGTCCTCCTCCTTAGATTGCTGGTCGACACGTCAGATTTCGTCCTCGTGGATGAGCGCCATTCAATCTCCATCGCTATTGTTATGCCATTGCGATCACATCGAGAATGGAGAGGACGTGTGGGAAAGGGAGAAGGGGAAGGCCCTAGAACAATTTTGGCTTGGATGATTTTTTTTCAGGGTTTTCTCCTATTTATACTAAGTGGGTATTCTTCATGAAAAACCTCAAAACATAAGTATAACTTCTAATGTTCAAAACAAACTGTTTGCTTGTGACCCTCTAGGCCCATGTATTAGTGTAGTTAATGACTTGAGTGACCGAATAACCTTTATTGGTCTTCCAAATGAATTAATTATATTAATATATCGAGTAATTAACGTCGGATTGATTTAACCCAATTTATAGTTTGAGTCTCCAACACGTGGGGTGCCAAGCTACACCTCGTGCTCTAAAAGATACAAAGGAGTGTGCATTGACTCACACATGGAACCTATTCATCATTGGTTACCATGTACATATAATCCCTCATCAACTTGATGCTCCTAGGATGACTTGGGGTATGGTCAACCATCAAATCATAATTGGTCGTCCGAGTTAGTACTAATGCATTCAGAAATTATTGGAGAACTCTTATCCGATATTTCACTACCTTGGTTAAGAACTTCATCACAAACATCTTCCTTGAGATGTCACCTCTAATACTAAGGATGGATGATCCCATGTTAACCACTCAATCATCTTCATGAACTTCGTGATGCCCCAAAACTAAAACTATTTAGATTCCCATAATTAATGTAGATAGATAGATTATAGTCAAAGTAAAATATTTCGTCCACAATACGTCAGGCCTAAGGACCATTTACACATTTGTGACATGAGTCAACCTGATTGAGAGTTTGGTAAAATAACATTCATGGATTCATACAGAGATCATTTCAGTGAACTCTCTCTACTAAAGAGCACCCATTGTCTATCCTTAGTGTCTCCACACTAATGGCTGTGGGAATAGCCATAATTATCATGTGAGTGAGACTAGATAGTGCTATTCTTTCTGGATGTTTCGATGTCATTCACGAGTATCATTTGGATAGAAATATTAGAACACATGCTTTAGTACTTGTGATCTTCATATTACAATATCATTATTATTCACCAAGTCAGATCATGTATCTCATGGACTTCATCATAAGCATCACACGTGCACATAATGAATATATTTTATTAATAAACATTGAATGATATATGGAATGTGAGATTGGCTTGATGGCCACATATATTTCCATCAGGACAGGGAGCTTATTATTCATTAAATCCTTTTTTCCATCCGTAAGGATGGATCAACGAGTGGACCCCAAAACTAAAGAAACTTAAGGAATACTTAAGGGCAAAAGTGGAATTGTCTCACCCCTTTACCCTAGATATAAATCCCCAATTTTCTCTCTCTTTTTCATTATTAGATGCTTGATCACAATATGCAGTCAGAGGGGAACTCTCATTGTATCAACTTTTGTCCTGGTATTTTATTTGATTTTGAATTTCCATCTTCATTGATCTTGATTTGTGCTTTCCTAAATCGCCTTAGCTAGGGCTAAATGTACTAGCCGTTGTGTTGATTCAGAAATTAAGTTAGCTAATGAATTATCAAATGGAACAATACTAAAAAAGTTAGATGGATTATCTTTTCCTTACTTTCCCCTAAATCCCCACATTCTTCCTCAACCATTACTTTTTAAAAACCCTATAGTAAGTACTCTGTTTATCTCATTACACTTCTCATTCTGGATCTTATCATCCCACTTTAACCTTGGAAATGTGATATTCGTTAAAGCTCATATCTAATAAAGGTTAAATCTATTAAAACTAAATAATTCTTAAATTAAATTATCCTTTAACTCTGCCTCCCTCTAGATGACCCCTCTACTCATCATATGCATCTTAAGATAGAGGATTTATGATAAAATATCATTGTATAAGTTATTTACAAACACCAATAGTAATTAGCCTAGGTAACAAAGTAGAATTTTGCTTATCAACCACAAATCAACATCATCGATTCAAACATTTAATTCCACACGTGCTGACGCTTGTGCAGGCCCTTTCCTTGGTCATGGGTGGGATGGGTGTCTTACAACCACCACGGTGAAGACAAATGCCCCACATTTAAAATATTGATTGGCAAACAATCTGAAGTTTCGAATCTATTCCACTATTTTTAACTCTGAGATGCAAGCCAAATCACGAGGGAGAATACCAGAACAAAGAAGAGTAGACCTGTGACATGAACAAAAAGAGAGTTAGAGCAGGGTTGGTGGTGGGATTGATGATGTGCACTTTGACACGGCCGAATGTGGATCCAAGTGTGGCCCAAGTTATGATGACTCATGGTGCAAAGTTGATGTCAGATGTTGTCGGGAACGTCGCTCGATGTGGTATCGAGATGATGTTCTGACACCAAGATGATGCTAGACGTCGTCTGATGCGGTACCAAGATGATGATCTGATACCAAGATGATGTCGGACATCGTCGGTGACATTGTTTGATAGATAAATTCCCTAAGGGGATGAAAATACGTGAAGGCAGTGTCCTAGGTGGATGTACGTGCAGGCCCCGACTCAAGGGGTTTTGCTGAAAGTCGAGATCCAGGGGGACGATCGGTGATAATGACTGTGACATTCTGACCCTCGTTGGAGCGACAACGATGACTACGACATCAAGCAGAAGAATTCTGTTAGCACTTGCACTTAATGTACAGGGTCAACCAGTACCTAAGAATTCCCTCGTATCATACTTTTCAAGCTATAAATCTCACCTTGAGGTGGGTGGCTAAGGTGGCATGCATGCAGTGCACGAGGGATTCATGCGACCACATTCGGTGTGGTTCATAAAGTAGGCTGGCTTTTGTTGAGGGCAAAGTGGGAGCTACTCGGCAGAATCACAACGGCGGCAAGGAGGTGATGCTGTCGATAGCTTCATGGTTGGATGGTTCAAGGTCGCACTACAAACGTGGATGGCGACTCAGACAATCTGTCAGCGCCGTGGTGTGCGGTGCTTTCAGCACCACACAGTGTAACTCCTTGTTCACAGGTCCACAATGGCGTCAGGGTTGTTCAGTGAGATGCACGGTATGGATGGTGCACCTGGAACACAACCGGTGGAATACGTGCAGGTAGTGCTATGTGGCTTGTATGGGCAAGGAATGCTGGTGACGTTGAGCAGATTGCACGTATGGGCAGGGCGCGATCGATGGTCCAACGACGGTCGCTGGTTCATGCAGGCGGTGTTGGGTGCCCCATAACCTAGGCCAACACAGGCAGTAGGTGGCTTGAGGATGCTCGTCTAGTTGGCACGGTGGCGTCGTGATTCGGCGCGCACGGGGTTGGACGCAATGCGAGCCACATTGACCGGTTGTGGGATGGCACTAGTCCACAATCTTGTGGTAACTGATAGGGCGGTGATGGCCGCGCGATACGTCGGCTTGACGCTGGCGACTAGGTATACGTCTCTGAACATGGAAGGGGGTCCGCCAAGGCTTGGTGGCACTCGAGGAGGTGTCCTGATATCCCTTCTTTCTTTCCTCTTTTCCTCTTCCTCTTCCTCTCTGCCTTTTCTCCTTTCTTATTCTTTCATGAGACCAATGCTGAACGAAAGCCTTTCAAAATAACAATCATGATCTGAGAAGTTAGGGCACCATTGTGCCCCCTTATATAGGGGCACGATGACCCTTACTAAGGGTAGAGGATCCCTTTGCAAGGGTCCTAGTGCCCTAACCGAGTGGGAGTGATGGTGGACCATCCACCTTCGAAGACTCGGTCACACCAGTTAGTCATGAGAGGGCTCACACACCAAACCCAGCCTTTAGAGTACCTGACCAAGTCAATGGGCCATAGAGGTTTGAGAATATCTTTTCTTATATCTTCTTTGTTTAGTAGGCCTTATATGTTGACCGCGTATGTGTTTGTTTGTTTTTGTTCATTCGCACGTGTTTGAGACGCTCTACGGACATACAAGATTGTGCCTGTGTGAGACCAAGTGTGGGCATGGTAGTTGGTATATCTCCTAATAGTGGGGTCCTAATTACTTTTAAATGGGCCTTCTCCCCTTTAATTCTAAGGGGGAACGCCCATATTTACCCCTATAAGAGGGAGGCCACCCGTAGGAGATGAGAGGAGAAGAAGTAATTAAAAAATGTGATTTTTAAGGATTTTTCTTGCTTTTAGTGTTCATTTTGACTTTTCCCCAAAATTAGGAAAATGCCACCACGACTTCAGAAATCCTTGTCTCCTTGCCAAAAATCGCCACCGCTCTCTTTGCCAGAGCTCTGGCCGTCATCTTCTATCAGTGTGCTGCCCATGACTGTGGCCGCCGACAACCTTCTACAGTCGCTTGAGCTTTCCCCACCGCTGCCCGTGCAGCCCCCTAGCCTCCCTACGACCACTACTTCTCTAGTAGCCACCGCTCCTCCCGCATCTATTGTCTCTTCCTGTAGTCGCCCATAGGAGCTCGCGGCTCCCATCTCCTCCTGCGACCACCAACTGGTCTTCTACAGCCTCCCGCGACCATTGCTTAGCACCCTACAGCTGCTTCTCGGCCTCCCGTGGGTGCTCGTGGCCGTCTTGCTTCCGGTCGCGAATGCCCGTGCCATAGACATGATTGCTTGGGGCCATCCGCGGCCACCCATGCCGCCTGAATTGCCTCCTTAATTGCTGCGCTGCCAAAACCACCACCACGACCGCTTGCATCGCCTCCACGATTGCTTGAGCCGTCTCTATGGCCACCAGCCCTTGCACCGCCCTGCCTATCCCTGGCGCACTGCCAAACCCCTTCGCCATGGCACAATTGCACCGCCGTGCCACAACACCACTTGCCACTACGTCGCCACACCCTGCTTCCAACTTAGCGGCAATGCGCACTACTGTCGCCGTACCACCGCACATCTGCACCTTGCCGACACATCCTGCCAACCTTGCTACCACACCCTACCATTATTGCGCACACCACTATGCCCGTCTTTGTGTTGGCCACCATATTTGCCACCATACCTCCCCCTGCACCCACCCACGTGGCTCGACCGCCTGGCATCGTCGCTCATCAGCACTCGTTGCTGTCGCTCTTCAGCACCCACCACCACTACTCGTCAATGATGGGATGCCACTCATCAATGCTTGCCATTGGTTGTCATCACCTCACACTTACCCCATTGGCCGCTAGTTGTGTTATTGCTGATATTGACATGAGGCCCACAACAAATCTGGTACGCCCGAAATTCTTCCTGTTTAAGCGTTCAGTTATTTCTTTCATCACCTCCCGAGCGTGTATCCACCGTCGGGATAGGTTACTAATAGATAGGGATACGTTAGTTGGAATAGGTTTCCATTCTTACGACCTTGGTTGATACATCGGACGGTGCACACCATGCGGTAATAGCTATACTCGCACCGCTAGCCCGCAATCTGTCGTCCAGGTTACCGGAAGCCTATTTGCATTCCCATGTCACACTTATTGTTGCCTAGTGGTCGTTGGTGTACATCGACGCCTAATTTATACTTCTCAGTGGATATTATAGTCGCATTATCACTAGCACTACATCAGCATTATTCATCTCCGTTGCATGACATGACTGCCCCCCTCCTCCCTGTGGTATAACACGAGTCGTTCGATCCCGACGTCCTTCGTCTTACATTAGGGGTTGGTGGTATACATAGGAATCCGTTTGAACACAAAATAAAACACACGTTTGACATGTATTTGATGACACAAAATGAAATGACATGTGATGATACGAACATGAACACGACATGACGGACATAGACACGATGAAAACAAACAAACAGACATGATAAAATGAAGAGCATAACGAGCACGTACCGACGGAAATCAAAAAGTTGAAAATATGGACATAATTTGCCCGAGGTATTTTAACCCAGGTGTCTTCACTTGCGCTTGGGCGTGTTGGTCAGGTTGTACGTGGACCGGTGGGGCTGTTGATGGAGAGGATGGCTGCATCAAAGATGTCTTCAAAGGGGTGGCTTAGTGCGCCCCACCAATAGTGCTCAAGGCAAAGACGCCATGAGCGATGACAACATTGGTGATGGCAGCCAAGGCAAAAATGGCTTGTGCGAGTGAGATGCATGCATAGAGGGGGTAGGCCCGCAGGTTGGCGAGTGAATAGTGGTGCAAGAAGATTACAACACGGGCGATACAGTGTAGTAGGACCATGGATGGGTGGTGGTTGTGTCTGTAGCAGGGGTGTTGGCGACGATGCATGGGCAGTACCAAGATGGGCAGAAAGTTTTGAGGGCTGCATGGACGTGGGCATCCATCATGCAGGCAAACTACCAAATTGATGACATGGGATCCAAAAAACTTAAAAGGGAAATGTTTCTTGAAATTGGAACTTGATGAAGAAGGGTCAAGAAGGGGAAGGGCTAGTGCGGTTGATGTGCGGTAGAGTTTGATTGCGCACACGACAATGACACACAATAGCAAGGGCGTCGCGATGAAGCTGGTGCAAGATGCACTCCAGGTGGGGTGCAAGATCTGACGACACAAAATGGGATACAAAAAATTTGAAAGGAAGAATGTTTGTATTCCTTAATGAAATTTGAGCAGATAAAACTAAACTTATGATGATATAGCAATATAGATAATGAGAAAACTTTACAACTAGTTTCCAAACGGTGGTGACACTTTTTGTCTTGATACTCAAACTTGTGACCTAATAATTTGCCATCATGATATGCATTACTGTCATTCTTGACCAATCTTTTCTTAATGCATACATCATATGAATTGGATCCATGTTATCACTATTTTTTTTTTTCAACATTCATTCCATTTCACCGTCCCTTTGCATATTTTTTGTGAAATTAGAGATGATATGATGTGATATTCATGTTTGACCTCACTCAGGGCCAATTCATGCTAAATGGATCATATTTTTGGAGTATATGATATGCAGGAGTAGTTGGGTTTGGTGCCTAGGTTCGTGCATGAAAAACATGTTTCCATGGATGCAAAAGCGTGTCAATCAATTTATAATCGATCTTTAAAAGAACCATGGAATGTACATGTGGAGGAACTCGTTCCACCCTTGACTTCACCACTCCGACATTGTTATGAAACCGTTCACATGTCCAGCCTCTAGAAGTATTCACGCGATCACTTGGGGCTTGGATCACCATGTCTTCTTCTGCAACTCTTCCTTAAAATGTAGAAGATCTTCTCACCATGAAGACAATATCCTTGGATGAGTGGAGAAGAGAGTACAGAAAGGGAGGGGCTCTCAAATCTATCTTGCATGGGTGCTTAAAATGAGAGCCCTTTCCCTATTTGTATTTTACTCAAGGTTTTTCTCATAATCCTTAAAAAATAAAATATATCCACCAATGCCCTAAATGATCTTGTGCGTGTGACCCTCTAGGTCCATCTATCATTTAAGTCAATAACTTTAGTGGCCCAATAATATTTGTTGACAAACCTTATTAATTAACTATATCAACATATAGATTAATTGAAAAAGAATCAATTTAACCTAGTTGATAGGTTAAGTTTCCTGCCCATGGGGGGCCAAGCTAGACCTCATGCTGTAAGCGATACCAAGTAGTGTCGAACTCTGTCATGGAACCTTTACCATCATCAGTTACTATATATAAATAATCCATCATCCGCGCGAGACTCTAGAATGACTTGGGGTATAATTTATCATCAAACCCTAATCTGTCATACGATTATTAATGATGCGTAACAGGGATCATTGGAGAACTCATCCAATATCCTCATTACCCCGGCCAGGAATTTTCTGCATCATCTTCCCTAAGGGAGGAGGATCCCATCTCTACTGCTCAAGCATCTTTGTAAGCTTCTACTACATCCGAGCTATGACTTGTTTGAATCCCATGATTAGAGGCTTTTAAGTCGTAGTCAAAATGTAGTTGTCCACTCACGAGATGTCTTTGGTGCCTGACGCCGGACGCCATCAAGGATGTCGTCCATTCGGCACCGAGTTTGATGGCTCGGTGCTGAGATAAGATAGTGGTATCGAACATAGATGGTGTCGTCCGACCGGTAAACCCTAAGTGGGTAAATGTAACTACGACGTGATGAAGATGCGCCCTACATGTCGTACGTGCAGGCTCCAACTCGAGGGAGGTGCCGAACTCTAAACTTGGACGGGGTCGTCAGGTGACGGCGATAGTGGCCTCTCAAACCTCCTCAGAGTGATGAAGGCATCTACGGCTGAACGGAATCAATCTGTAGGGCTTGCACGTAACGGATGGACTCGTCCATATAGGTAAGATACTCAGGACATCATATTTTCTCTGAAATTGCCTCTCTCACCTACCTAGCCCGAGCGCAATGAAGTCAAGATGAAAGCCTACTATAAGGGATAATTAAACGAGCGACCGGAGGACGGCATACCTTGTCGGCAGTGGACTCGTCATGTGGGGGGGGGATCATCTATAGTTGGGGCTGTCGTTGCGGGTGTGGCAAAAAGGCGCCGGAGAGCTGACAACGACTCGACAGGCGATGTGATGGCAGAGCGATGGTAAAGGGGCAGAGGAGAGGAGTTGGCAGAGGGGACCAGAGGTGTAGGGGCGGCTCGAGAAAATCTGCTAGGACCGGCAGAGCGATGATGCAGTAGTCAACTCGGGTGGGTCACTCAGCAAGGTGAGCAACAACTGTTGATCAGCCACTGGTTTGACTACCTACGTCGGCTGGCAATCGGTGTTGAGCAAGGTGGCTGCTCATCGGGGATGGCAGTTCAGGTGAGCTCCAATCAGCGACCCAGGGAAAGAATCACCCTCGTCGGCACCCTCAACCATGCCATAAGTTCGAACCAAGTCTTGATCCTCTAGCCCTACGAATGGGGTCGAGGACCCTCCTTCACCAGGACAAGTGGTGGTCGTGACAGGATGTGCCATTGACTGTTGAGCGACAGAAAGTCGGCGTGTCACGTGAAATTAGGAGGGGCACCATTGACTGCGGATTTCTTCAGGGGACGGTATTGTTTAACGAAGCCTCTTGGCTGGTGGGTGGTGAGTTTACTGAATTTTCTCACACATCACAAATTCACCATGGATCCTACTTAGTCTGAAGGGCTCGGATTCACCGATTTGCTGAAGGGGAAGGGGGGGATGGCTGCATTCGACAACTCACCGTGGACGAACGAATTTCCAACGGCAAATTGGGGAAGAAATCAAGCACCCCGACCTAGACGATGGTTGGAGAGGGAGAGCTTCCCTTCTTGCTCCTTGGCATCCTGTCCAGCCCCTATTGGCCTTCTCCTCTTCCTCCGCCTTTTCTGATTTCCCGATGGAAGGGGGGATGAGACGAGAAAGAATGAACAAAAATTCCAAATCGATTCTTCCTAGTCTGAGTTCTAGAGCGCCCCCCCTTCCCTTATAAAGGGGAAGGTGAAATGGGCCCCCTTAGTGGGTCAACAAAGGGAAGTCTGGTCCATTAGGGGTCCTTATATAATGGGCCCCCCATTACAAGATAAATGGAAATTAAGACATAAAAAAAAGACAAGAGGGGAATGAGGGAGGAGGAGTCCGCACTAGTAGGGACCCACCTCCCACATGACGGCACAGACATGTGGCGTAGACGGGACACGTCGCAATGTGATGAAAACAGGACGACAAGAGCAGAAAAATACAAAATATGACAAAGAAAACGATGAAAATGAAAATATGATAATGAGCGTGCTTTCACCCGACCATCGACGATGGTGGTGGGCAGAGTGGACAGGGTCATTGATGATTTTGAGATGATGTATGACATCGGTGTCTCAGGTCAGTGGATCACTTATACAACCGTGATTGATGTTTAGGTATAATACAATTTAGGGATTTTTATGGATAAATTTAGTGAACTCTTTCTCCAAAGAGCACCCTATATCTGTCGTCAGTGTCGCCTATGATGCAGGATATCATCCCGAGGGGTACTGGCGTGATGCTTGGATACCGAGTAGATAGCGGACATAGTCAAAGATGACGTCCATCGGTGTGGACATATGGAGATGCAACTACGTGAATGCAAAGACTGCTAGGCAAAGGTACGTGCACGCCCCGACTCGTGGGGTTTGCCAAGCCCCGACTCGTGGGGTTCGCTTGATTGGCTGCATTGACATGGCTCAAGAGGCATGGCATTAAGGAGGGAAAGACAAGGCAAGGAGCGAGGGCCTGTGACTTGACACGGTGGGCAGTAATGCGATATCGCACGGGCAGCTTGGTGCGGCGAGAGTGCGCAGGTGACGTGAGCAACACGTTGCAGCAGTCAGCATGTGGGTGGCACGTCACGGCAGACGACAACACCACTAGTGGTGGTGGTGTCGTGGCGGTTGCTGGCAATGGCATTGAGCGGCGGCGGCGAGCAGCTGAGGCACTAGCGAGTGGCGGCAATAGCATCGGGCTTCCGGGGCGGTCAACGAGCAGCAGTAGTGTTGAGCGGAGGCGGCCGGTGACAATAGCGTCACCGGGCATCAGCAATGGCAGGTGGCAGGCGGCGTCGATGTCGACGATGTGCGACAACGACGGTAGTGGGCAGCAGGCAGCGGCGGCAATAGCCGACAAGCGGCGGCGTTGGTGGCATCCAACGGGGGGCGTCGGTAGTGGCCGGTAGTGGTGGCAGCCGACGGGGGCCATTGGCAGTGGCCGGTGGTGGGTGGCAGAAACAGCAGCGACGGGCGGTGGCGGCAAGCACCCTCCCCTATCCCTTATCCTCTCTTCCTCTTCTCCCCCCTCTCTTCTATTCTTCTCCCTCTTCTTTTCTCACACGGCCTTGAACTACTTTCCAAAAATTCAACAAGACTTGAGTTTTAGGGCACCCATCCATCCTTTATTTGTTAAAGGATCCCTTAAAAAGAGTCCAACAAGTTGGGGCCCAATAAACATTGAGCCCCCCTTTAAAAACCAAAAACCAATACTAAATTTAAAAATAAGTATCAAAAAGGGACGTGCGTGTGGATATGGCCTGAAACATGTGAGTGATGAATGCCTTTGCCTTCCTCTAGGCGTGCCAATCTGGTGGGGCTCGAGCCGGCGGTTTTCGCCAGCAACGGCATGGGCTTCGGCATTGTCCTTAATGGAGTGGGATCTCCTGCTCCATCAACAACACTAATAACCACATAATCATCTATACTTATCATACAAGGAGGATCAACTTGTGTTATTCTATCCAGATAATTCGATGTCCGTCTCGACTATCCATCGAATAAGAATATTTAGAATATATGTTTAAAGACTAATGATCACTGTATTATGATCTCATCATAATTCAATAAGTCATTGGACTTATTCATGAACTTCATTATAAACATCACACAGAAAAATAATGAACGTAAATATTTTATTCAATGAACTTAAATGAACATGGCGGTGTGATTGGCTTTACGACAACATAATATCCATCAAGAGCTAGGGTGAAAGAACTCACTAAGAGATGATCATTGTGCCCCAAGTGTGGACAAAAATTTTGGGCCAGGGTGTTTTTGTTGGCACTAGTTTTAACTTCTTGAAAAAAAAATTGAAAAAATGCAGAATGAATGAATAAAAGCCCTCTTGAAGGAGAAGGATTGGGTGAAAATTCCATCCAATTCAGATCAGCAGATCAGAAGATACATCAAGCAAGTTGGGAGAAAGGTCGTTTTAAATCTTATTTTTCTCTTAATAATTTTCTCCAAATTTTATTTATGTTTCTAATTTCTATGTATTAATTGCCTAAAGTTTTGATTTCAATATCTCAGAAAGGAAATAAAAATCTACCGCGTGCCCACGTGCCACTTAAGCACCATTGCTTCATGGCCTTATAGTGCCACTCACACATTGTAGGGATGCGGAAGGGGGTCTGTCGTAGGGGATGCTTGTGTCGCTCAAGTGGTGCCATGGTGGTGTGTGAGGTTCAAGAGAGATACATGTACAAATGAATTCAAACATGTCTATTGGTGTGTATTTTTGATCCATGGTTGTTGTTGAGTATTTTTTAGATGTGGGACAAATCCTCTTATGTATCTTGTAGTAAACGTGGTGTCATCTAAGTCATCAAAAAAGTGAATGATCTGATAGTTATTGGAACAGGTGGGTTGGATCCACAGATCGACTAAAGAGAGAGGATACATGGTAGCACATGAATAGACATACCCTAACAAAGGCGACGGTAAAGGGGGGGACAAATACATGATCTTTGTGGAATGATTTGGGACATTATTCCCAGGTCAAAGGGATGATGCTGCAATGAATAGCACACAAGTGTAGGATGCACATGCCCAGATACAAGAGCATCATGCTCATTTTGCTTTAAACCTTCATCTTTTTCTCTCCCTTGGTGGACATGTGCCGTGGCACAATCTTAGCCCTTGTGCCAATGGATTGTTGATAACACCCTAAATTCAGCATTTAATAGCTCAATTGTATGCATATAAAGAGTTTAAAATAGGGTTGTTATCATATATTTACATGTTAGTTAATGTTTCCAAGTAATTTCTGATTTTTCTCTAATTTTCTGTTAATTTTACAAATTTATGGAATTTATTTAGTCGTTGATTAATTTTATTTAAATAAAAGGCAGGGTTAAAGATTAGTTTCATCTTAATTACTGAATTTTCTGGATTTTTATTGAAGTTTTTGGAGTTTAATCGAGGAAGAAATGAATTTTGAAATATAAAAGAATATATTTATAGGGAAAATAGAAGTTTTAAATCAAGTTTTGAAGTTAGAAGGGCTTTCGGGAAATTATGCTTACACATGCACTTGAAACAGCTCTTGGTCACCCATTGAAGGCGTAAAGATCCAGTTATAATAGTTAAAAGATTTTATTGAATTAATTGGAAAATTTCTGTGATATTTTTCTGTTTTTTAGGAAATATGGAGGAGGGAGAAAGTGAAAGGGGCATATACATAAATACTTTTTGGGCGGCATCCATTTATCCGCACCGATTTAAGCAGGGACTTTTTTGCAAAATTCTGAGAAATTCAATGGTGGTCAGTTCACCGCCCGTGCGGCGCATATACAGCGCACACATGGGTGGTGACATGGTGCTCTGTGGTTCCATGGCGACAATGAAAGCGCACGAGTATGTGCAAAGCTTTATGTACAATAATCATTTTTTTTAGTTTGTTCTTATTTTAGCAAGGGGGTACGTGGTGCGCCCTGATAGGAGGTGCCAAAACATCTTTAAAATATGCCAGCCAATGGAAGATCAACATGTCATTGTGCGTAAGAAAAAAATAATTCAATAAATAAATATTGATCCAATGGCTATGATTGGTAAAAATTCGTTTATTAATAACGTTTGTTTCTGAAGTCCGATTGAGATAATTTTTATGTATTTTCTATTCTCAACCTCTTTCTATATGTACAGTTGGATCAATCAGCCTCAAGTGATTTTACTTATGAATTATCTTCTACAGCTGATTTAATAGATATTGAAGAACTGAAGACATATATAGATGATGTTTTCTGAAAATATGTGGATGCTAAGAAAAAAAGCTATAATGGAAAGAAAAGAAAATATGAAAATTATTGGATCATTTACATATAAGGTAGCTAGCTTAGAAAAAGAAAATGCTAGATTAAGAGAATAACTGGATACATTTCTATCCCCTGAAGTAGTTGATAACAAAGCTGATCGTGACACCAAAATCGATGATTTAGAAGCACTTAGGATTTCCCATAGAATGGATAGAATTGAGAAAGATGAATTATGAAATAAATTATAAAAATATGCAGATAGCTCAGAGATCCTCAACATGATGTTGGGATCTGAAAGACCATCTTTCCTCAAAGAAGGGCTAGGATATGACCTTTCCTACAAGGATAAGACGGATAAAACAATGATAGCCGTGATGAAGGCAGAGCAGGAAATAAATGTAGTCCCCACTCCAAAGAAGAAGATGATGTCAGCATCAATATTGATGGACGAGAAGAAGAAGACGTAGGAGAATATAGACTCGACGTTCAAGAAGACCCAATCTCAAGAAATAAGACGTAGGGGGTCATATCCCATTCATGAAAGGGAATGGATAGAGAAAAAAATGATTAGGATGTTTCTTATCGATGTAAGACTATGCATCCATACTTGCAAACACATGTTCCGAGAAATGTGATGCCATATGGATATGTCTATGGTCATATGTGGAGACAACACTCTGCATATGGCAATTATTGTAGATATGTTTCTTGTAGAACTTATCCTAGCATGTATTATCATCTCCCTACATCTATACACACATATAGGTTCTTTCCTAGACATACCATACTTAGGAAATATGAAATGGACTCAATTTTCTCTATGTATATACCACTACACCTAGCCCACTTGCTAGGATGACATGGGTTAGGAAATCGACCTAGGTTTATTTAACATCAGTCACAGTCAAAGAGGAGCTGATACATAGATTGTGGTTGCTCAAGACAAATGACTAGTGACTCGTCATGGCTGACATGCATGAGAAACAGAAAAGGAACTTTTAAGGACAACAAACTTGGACAGATTCTAGGTATGGGAGATGTGAGTTTGAATCACGAGGTTTTGATGTGAAATATCTTGTATGTGGAAGGGTTTCATCATAATTTAATTACCATAAGCCAATTGTGTGGTAACAACCGACGAGTTGAGTTCACAAAGGAGACATGTAATGCTCTTAATTCCACTGCTGAGAATTATTGTTTGGTGTAAAGCGATTACAAAACATGTATGTTATAGATACAGATTCAATCAGTAGAGAAGGCATATGCCTTATGGCAAGAGGCAACGAGAGCGTTATTGATAAACCCAAGATACGTCATGCAATTATACATATTTTAAAATCATTTTGGGATCATTTATGTGTATTTTCTCCAATTTCATGTGTATTTTCTCCAACTTTACATTTCATGCACTCAATGGAGCCAGTAACGACATACCGCATTTTAATGTCATTTTTATGCATGTTACAGACCTTTTAATATTTCTCAGTAAAAACATATTTAAAACATTTTTATCTTTCTAATGCTCTATTTAAAAGGTACCTATGCTACGACCGGGAAGAAAATGAAGTTAGAGATATAAATAGAGAGAGTTAGTGAAATGAAGAAGAAAGAAATATATATGTAAATAAAAATATTGTTTAGAGGCCAGCTAAGGAGCCGACCAGGCGCATTGAGCCCAAGCCAACCGCAGACCAGCGAGCAAAGGGCTCAAGCCAGTACACAGCCAACAAGGGGCCGCACCTTGCAGACACACCCAGCGGACCACAAGGGGAACAGGCCCACAAAGTGGCCTGTAGAGAAGTCAAGGTCGCGCACTAGAGAGGTAAACCATTTCAATTTATTATACAATTTCCACCAAGATTTATGTAGTGCTTCGTCTTTTAGAAATTATTGCTATGGGATAAGAAGTCCCTTACCATTTTAATTGCAGCAGGCTGGGTCATTGAGTAACCTATTGATCGCGGGCCAGCAGGCCGCAATCTTAAAGAAAACAAAGTACAAAGAGCTCGGGCTTCAAGCCAACCTGGCCCGAAGCTTGTATCATTTTGGCCATCTTTAAGTAAGAGAGCTCGATCTTAGCCATTCAAACTTCTTAAAGAAGATCGTACCACAAGATCAGCCTTTTTTCTCAATATTTTGTTTATCTATTTCAGGGACTCCGTAAATTTTTAAAATAATTAAAATTTTGTGGAGGTCGTAATATTTTAAAGATGGTTGTTTTAATTATGCTGTGAGCATTTAGTCTTTTATTTTGCATGTTGGTTGTGAACCTAGCAAGTTCATCTCATGATATTTAAAAGGGTTATCTTCGTTTCACCGGAGCGAAAGTTGTTTAAGGTTGAAGATTTAGAGGGAGAGAGAGCGAGAGAAAGAGAGAGATCCCATGCTATTGATAGTTTGAACTTTAAAAATAAAAATTGAGAGAAAAATATAGTGGGATAAAGAAAAGTCAGATATAGAGAGATATATATTTATCTTAGCAACATATGTTGATATATACACAGATCATTGCTGCTGGAACTGGCAAGGATGACGCAAACGCGCGACCCATCGATGGATGAATCACAAGACGGGGAAGCTGATGAGGCAATGATGTGCCATGTTGACTAGGAAAGGAAGACGTACACTGATCATGATGGGTCCATTGCTGCAATTTAATTGCAGTAGTCGACCCAAAATAGAAGAAAAATAAGACGATCGTGGGCAATCTTGTGGTGTTGAGCCCCCGACGGTCCTCGTCGGCTGGCCGGCGGAGGCCACCAATGATGGGACCATAGGTCTGTCCAACGGCCTCAGGAAGGCCGTTGGATCAAGTCTCCCCTCCAAGGTGTCGAGATAACCTCTCTCGATCCTTTAAAAGGCAGGTTTTGACACCCAATTTACCTTATCTTTTAATCATTGTCCAGAGTGATGGCGAGGATCCCTTCTTGCGACGGCAAGAGCAGAAGAAGAGGCGTGACACCTCTCCAAACATTATTGGAGCTCTGGACGGCACCAAAGAAGTGTCTCAGCACCCTGGATTTGCGCCAGGACAGAGAAGACGAGCAAAGGAAACTGCATACTGAAGTTAGCGATGGCGATCGACGACGCCACCTTTTCTTGTCGTCTTAAGGCAATTCAGGTGATCTTGTGATTCTCTTTGATTGATTTTTACATTTCAGTACACTTTGAATGCATGATTTTGTACACAAATTGAGATTGATCTAGTTTTCTTAGAGTTTTGTTATCGCGATTTTGCTTGGACATTTAATCGAACACCTCCGTTCTCAATGAATAATTTTTGAATTGTATAAGTTACCTATTATCAACTTTATACCAATACATATACATATAAAAAAAAATACATACCAAACTTTGTCGGGCATTCTAACGAACACCTGAGAGGCGTTCGACAGCACTACCTATTCATCTTGATTTCCTCTTATAAAATCAATATATTCTATATACAATAAACATATAAAAAATCTATTAATATACATCTCACTTATTCGACCCTTTTTGGACATTTGGTCAAACACCTCCAAGGTATTTGACTACATAACCCATTCTACAACCTAAAATGAACTATAATAAATATATAAAAATATAATAACTGTTAGAAGAGATATACTAAGTTTAGAATAAATATTGTACTATATATGAACTGGTACAAATATACATACTTCTTATTTACTAGTGCTATTCTATCTATCCTCTTCTAATATCTCCTTACTACTTGGTATATTAAGATTAGATAGCCTTTAAGTCTCTCTTTATTTATCTTATTAGTATATATAAGTACTGCTCTAGCTTATCAGTCTATACTTAATTAAATAATCTTTCCCTATCTCTTAAATGCCTACTTGTTTTCTTCTTCCCTCTTATTACTAATTACTCTTATTAAGTATTCTATACTTCTTCACTAATTATTTTAATACCATCTTTAAATATACTATCTTAGATATCTTCCATAATTATCTTATTAAACTAATATTCCCTATACTTTTTACTTATCTCTTCTTATCCTTATAATTTTTATTAATATTACTTTATGTTAATAAATGACAACTTGATTATTGAGAACATCCCTAAAGGCCAGTCCCTGTGGAAATGACGTTACTCCAACTATACATTTGAGTAAGTTCTATATTTTATCAAATTAGTTAACAACGACAAATTAAAATTACTATGCAATTTTCCTCCTCTATTTATTGACCTATGGCATAGGGATCTCAGTGAAGGATGACCATCCAGTCGAGCGTGTTTAGACTCGTCATCAGCCACTTCCTAGAGCCCGAGCAGATGTGACGAACCCAAATTTCCGTTACCAGGTTTGAGAAGCCGTATTCATGTCATTTTGCTTCGTGTCGTGTCTCTTTGTGGTTTCATCGCAACTCACTCCTTGTGCACGGGGCCCCATCTTCATGTTGTTTTAGTCTTTTCTCGTCATCATTTAATTGTAGGGAGGCCCACTCCTACGTGTGTATGGGCCTCCCCCCCGTCTGTGTTTTTCTTTTTTGGTTGATTTAGTTTGCACCTCTAGGGGGGAATCCATATTTAACTTCTTCCCCCTCCCTCCCCTAAACATCCCCTTTAAGGGGAAGCTCAATAAGGTTCCCCCTTAGAAGGGCTCCATTAGGGCACCCCATAACTGTCCCTCCCTTCTTTTCTATAAGAAGAGGGGGGGGGTGTGAACATGGATGGCAGTTATTGAAGTTGTCCTTTTGGAAAAGACAGAGTTCTGTATCTTGTTGTTTTTGGAAGAAAAGAAGAGAGCTTTGTTTTCTTCTAGGTTTTCATGTTTTCCTCTCTAGCGGGAAGGAGAGCGTTGCATTCTCGCTGGCTTAGATCCTCTGTGCACTGTTGACTCCACATTCGGCTGGCGGTCCAGTCCTTTGCACCAATCGTACTCTTGTTGCCAACCAGTTGTGATGGAGTTGAAAGTCTCCTTCTCGAAGGCTCAAGCCCCTGTGACTGAAGAATTTGGTTGTGAAACGTTATTCCGACCCCTTCCTATCGCCCACTGACGTTCAACATCCTAACTACACTTTGAATGTGGTGGCATTTGCTCATTCCTGGTTTGGATGCTACTTGAGTGTTGATCTTGAAGGCATCTCTAGTGGCCATCAACCCCTCCTTCAAGATGATTTTGGGGCCCATGTCAATCCCTTGAGTTTGCTCCCGATCCCTTGGTCAAAGGAAAGACAAGTCTCTTCCCTCTCACCTTTTGTGGAAACCGTTACCTTGGGTCTGTCATCTTGGTGGTCCATCGCACAAGATCTTCAACGCGCCCCACTGGTGAATAGTTCCCAGTCGTTCATCCTGCCTTCTCTAACAACAATCCGATGGTAACCCTATGCAAAGACACTAGTGTGGCCATCAAGTGCCGCGACTAGTAAAAATCTGTGTGTGCCCTCCGCCACTCTTCTTGGTCACCTTGTGATTACACCGAGGCCCCATGACCTTTCTATCAACCCCGCATTTATTGCTCGTATGAAAGAATTCCTGAACCATCTTAAGCACATAGTGACAACCCTATTGGGTGTCGGCATCCCTACTATTGCACCAGTCTGAAGCCCATCTGGCCACTGCTCACTCGAAGATATTTATGCCACGGCTGTTCCACTTGCACACAATGTTTTTGACCCCCTCTAGTCCGAGAAACAACAAGCATGCGTGCTCCTCATTTCTTTTATTGCAGTATGATTGCCTCTTTTAGTGCTTGTTTATGATTGCTCCTCTGTCTCGGGAGAATTTATAACTATTATAGGTTAGCCACTGAACTCATAAGAGGATCTTTTCTTCTCGGTATTTAGATCAATGCTTTTAGTGTCGTTGAACAAGGACACCTATAGACAGTGATTATCCCCATCACTGTCAGCCTTTGGACAGATTACTTGGGTCATTGGGAGCATGTCTCTAGCGCGATTCCCTTGTGCCTTCCAGCTGTCTTGTCGATCCGTATCCATGGTTTATTCTTGTATTCCTCATTGAATTTAAACTGCGCATCATCTAATTCATGTTTGCATTATGCAACCACGATATTACCTTGTGGTGTAATGCGAGCCGTTTGATCTCGGCCATCATGTTACAACACTAGGTCATATAGGAAATCATCAATCAAGGAAGATGATTAGCAAAGGTTTAGTTAGAGGCCTACCAAAAAAGTTTGAAGACACTCAGAAAATGTGCTCAACATGTCTTAAGAGCAAGCAAGTCAAAGCAAGTTTTCCTTCAAAGCTTTTTGTTTACTAAGAGACCACTTGAGTTGTTACACATGTACTTATTTGAGCCAAACCAGACTCCAAGCTTGAGTGGAAAGTTGTACTGCCTAGTCATTGTGGATGATTATTCAAGATATAGTTGGGTGTATTTTCTAGCACATAGTAATTAAGCATTTGAAAATTTCAAGAAATTTCTAGAGAAAATAAGAAAGGAACTTGATTTTTAAAATTAAGATGATTATAAGTGACCATGGGAGAGAATTTAAGAATATGTTATTTACTGATTTTTATGATGAGAATGGGATCACACATCAATTCTAAGCCCCAAGAACTCTCCTGTAGAATGGGGTTGTTGAGAGGAAGAATCAATCTTTGATTGAAATGTGGAGGACTATGCTAGAAGAATATATGATAAAGAAGTCCCTATGGGTAGAAGCCGTGAGTGCTGCCTATTACATTGAGAAGAGGGTTCTCAGTAGACCTTATATGGAGACGACTCCATATGAGTTATTGATACGTAAGAAACCAATACTTGGACACTTTTGAGCATTCAGATGTAAATGCTACATCTTCAATATCAATAGAAAGGACCTAGGAAAATTTGATCCATCTAGTCATGAGGAGATTTCAGTCAGACATTCGGAGACATCCAGAACTTATAGAGTGTAAAAAATGACTTCAAAAAAAGTTGAAGGATCTATTCATGTTAAATTTGTGAAATTAATAGATGATGAATAAGATGATGTGATTGATGGTCTAGAAGATAACGATAAGAATGAGGAGGAGATGATGTTAAATCAAGATATTAGTGAGAGAGAAAGAATTACAGATTTTAGAACCTGATGTTAAGGAGGAAAAAGTAGATCATGAGATGATTCAACTTAGAGAGAAACTAAGCAAAATTAGACTAGCTAAGGACAACCCACCAGAGAACATTCTTGGCAGTCTTTTGATCAGATTAGAAATGAGTCCACCATTAGAGACAATGAAGATATAGTATTTACTTCTCAAATTGAGCCAAACAAAGTGGATGAGGCTCTAAATGATCCGGATTGGGCAAATGCTATGCATGAGGAGTTAGCCCAATTCAAAAAGAACAAGGTCTGGGAGCTAGTACCAAGACCTAAGGGTAAGAATGCCATAGGCGCTAAGTGGGCATTTAAGAATGAGTGAAATGAGAAAGGAGAAATCAGGAGAAATAAGGCAAGACTTTTTTTCTCAAGGGTATGTCCAAATCGAAGGGGTCGATTATGAGAAGACATATGCTCTAGTGGCAAAACTTGACACCCTTAGGATTTTATTGGCCTTCGCAGTAGCCAATATTTTTAAACTATTCCAAATGGATCTTAAGAGTGCATTTCTGCATGGAGAGATCAAGAAAGAAGTATATGTGAAGCAATCACCAGGATCTGAAGATCTAGGGAAACCTGACTGGGTCCTAAAGCTACATAAAACCCTCTATGGTCTTAAGCAAGCATGGTATGAGAAGTTGAGTACATACTTAACTTTGCATGGCTACATGAGACGTAGTGAAGATACTACTCTCTTTATTAAGCGAGAGGGAAAGGGCTTGATGTAAGTCCAAATCTGTGATGATGATATTATATTAGGATCTACTGATCCAAACTTATGCAAAGCATTTTCACAGCTCATGCAAAATGAATTTGAGATAAGTCTAATGAGGGAACTAAGCTATTTCCTCTGACTTAAAATTATACAGAAGCAAACTGGCATCTTTATATGCCAATAGAAGTGCACTAAAGAACTTTTAAAAAAGTTCCAAGGAGAGGATTGGCATATAAAGATGAAATTGAAATTGATATTAAAGATCATATTAATAGAGGTGAAATTGATCTTCGCTTCATAGCTCCTGAACAACAAGTTGCAGACATCTTCACTAAACCTCTAAGTGAAGATTGGGTTAGCACTTTATGAAGAGAGCTAGGCACGACTCATAATAGAATGATGACTTCCCATCAATGTTTTGTTTTGGCCATGTTTTTTTGTATCCACCAAGGATAAAACACAAATTATGATGGTCCTACTCCTATTAATGATCATATTAAACTAAAACTCTGGGGGAATCTACTCGTGATATACACAAATATTTAGTTTTTTGTATATTCATATAAAAGTTTTTGATTGCTTCTGCTTATATAAATGTACTCGTCTATATCGATTTTTCATGCAATTACTCATATGCCACAAGAAGATTTTTTTTTTATTTCTTGTTGACTCCCCCATATCGGGGTCTCAAAATTTCCATTATCGTCTTGAATCATTCCCTGTTTGTTGAACTCCAATTTGACTTGCCCTTGCTGATGGGAATCTCTCGAGTATACAAGCTATTTTTAGGGGAGGTAGAATGTATGGGGAGCCATCCTGATCTTTTTTAGCATTTTCAAAAAATGGGAGAAAAAATATGAGTATTGTGGCATGATTTGAAATTCATCAGATACGACAACACCCTAAATCAAGTATTTAATTTAAGTAGTTAGCACAATTTGATGCATTTTAAGAGTTTAAAATAAAGTTGTATCATATATTTACATCTAAATTAATGTTTCCAAGTCATTTCTCATTTTTCTCTATTTTTATGTACATTATATGAATTATATGGATTTAATTTAAGCTTGGATTAATTCTATTTAGATGGAAATGGGTAATTATTTTTAATTCTAATTATTGTGGAAATGAATTATGGAATTTTCTATTTTTTTTCTTGCATTTTGTTAGTTTTTGTGAATTCATTAGAGGAATAAATGAATTTTTAAATAGAAAAAGGATATATGTCTAATGAAAATAGATGTTTAAAGCGATTTCCAAATTTGGAGTGGCTTTCCTGAAATTATGTTTTGCAAATATGCCCTTGAATTAGGTCTTGCTTGCCCATTGAAGGCATAAAGATCCAATTAAAGTATTTTTTAGGATTTTATTTAAATAAATTGGAAAATTTCTGTGATCCTTTTTTTTTTTTTTAAGAAATATGGAGGACCAAAAGAGAAAGGGGCACATACACTAATACTTTTATGGCCGCGTCCGTTTGCGCGCACCCATTTAATCAGGGAATTGTGTGAAAAAATCTGAGAAATTCTCTCTCGGGGCAGTAAGTTCACCACCAGTGCGGCGCATACACAGCCCACACACGGGTCGCAACATGGCACACTATTGTTCAATTGTGGAAATAAAAGAGCACAGCTATGTGCAAAGCTCTATGTACAATATTCATTTGTTATTTTTTCTCTTATTTTAGCCTGGGGTTACATGGTGCGCCATGAGAGGAGGTGCCAAAACATTTTAAAAATGTGCCAGCCAATGGGAGATCGACTTGTTATTGCGTGTAGAAAAAAAAGAATATTGATCCAACAACAATGATTGGTCAAAATTCATATATTAACTACTTTTGTTCTTGAAGTCCGATTGAGGTAATTTTTATGGATTTTTCTCTTCTCAACCTCCTATCTCTATCGGTATAGTTGAATCATTTAGAGATAGCCTACATCGCTGATATAAATTTATTTATTAATTGGGGAAAAAAGTAATTTTTACCATCCAACCTTACATATAAAAACTGAATTTCGAGATTCGAAGGTCATTCTGGATGTGGCTCTATCACAGGTGCTAGGCAGTGAGGAGCTTCATCATGGATCAACCCTATTAGGTACTTTCTATTTCATTGAATTCAAATTTTTTGTATAATTTGGATTCTTAGTTAGTAAATTTATTAATCGTTCTTGTTGATCTTGGTCTGAATTTCTAAATGTTAGGCCTGAGTGGAATGTACAAGCCCTTGCTGAGATTGAGGGAAGAGATTGTGGAATTTACCTAGCTATTCCATTTGCAGATTAAAAAAAATTACAAAAGTTTAATTTCTAGGAGATATTAGAATGCTTTTATGATCTAATAGTTTGTAAATTTTGATACCGAATCCGCCAAAACAAACTAAATCCAAATCATATTTTCTTCTTATAACCTCTAAGTGACATCTTTTGTCCTTTTTATTAGATCAAAGAAGTCAATATAGAGCTTCTTACTTCTTCTACTCTTCCCACATCTTCTACCCCCGTTTCTTAACTCTTCATCTAATTAGGGTGCTTTGATCTTCAATGAAGATTAAAGTAACTAGAATTAGGATCAAATTATTCAAGCAGATCACTAATTGAATGACTTACTAGCTTCCCATAGAAAATACCCATCCATATTACTATACATCTTAAGTTAGGGTTTCATAAATTTTATTGTATAAACTAAAAGCAACAACGACAAGGGAATAAAAAATAACAAAATTCACCCCTATTATTGGCTTATCAATTGTATCTAAAGATTAAGCTTTAAGGGCATTTTTAGCACAATGCCTTAATCTGTATTTTGAAAAAATGTTGAGAGTGATGCATGCCTCAATAAGAGTTGGGATCAAAGCACAAGAGGACCTCAGTCAAGTAGTTGGCTGGATTGTATGTCAAGCTAAAATAGGAGCCTTAAATACAGTAAAGGGGTCCTTAGTTTGACCATATAGTGAACTAGTCAAACCATGTATTTAGGAATTCTTTTTGTATAACATGAAGCTAAATATAGTTTTGAACACTTCTCAGGTATTTTTAGTGAATTTGTCTTCATTAAATTTTTTCATTAACTTATGCAAAATCCTATTTACTACCTTCGAGTACTGAACACTGAATTTATTGATGATTTCATAAAAATGAATAACATGAAGATATTATTATCCAATGGTGATATCATTGTTTAAATGCTGTTGTAAACATACCTAAAAGTTTACGATTATTTTAAAGTCGAACTGTTGGCACAATGGTTAGATTTTGCTCTTAACTCTTGAAAGGTGTTTTGAACCAAATGTTGTGATTCAAGTAATAATTGAAATAAAATGGTTATTATATATTGCTTAATCATAATCTGTGCGTATGACTGTTTGACATTTGACATATTACTGTTATGCCCTTTCTGATTTCCATGTCCATTGATAAATTTTTGAGACCTAATTTCAAACCCCCTTCCACTAGCCATTTGAAAATCACATTCCAAAAGCTAGAGAGATCTCTCAATTCCTAGAGCTATTTTCAAGCAATTTTTTAGCATTCCTTGTAGAGATCATTTTTTTCAAATGTCAATCCAAGTCTATATAACTTGGAATCGTAGTTTTGGTGCAGGGTATTTCACGATTCAAAGAAAATAAAGCTGTGATCTGAACTTCGCGCATCCTCGGCCCGGTTATAGTTTATAATTTTTAGCATATTTTTATACTGAGTTTGCTCCACATATGGATAGTTGCTAATATACATATGAAACTAAATAAATTGGAATCACATCAATTGGTGGAATATGAAAGAGTTACTAGGGTTTAAAGCTGGACAAGTAGGAATAAAGCGGTAAACTAAGGATGTTGAAAGATTGATCTCTGGAGATTTATAGGAGTTGTTTGGGAACACTTTTTGTGAGCTAATAGTTGTGTTACAAAACCGTTTCACATCAAATCATTTCATTTGGGATAGAATTGAAAAATATATTTCAGTTTTAAGCATCAAAGGTCAAACGTGAATCAAGAATTTCTTCTAAAGAAAAATGTGGAGGAGAAGAGGACTGAAGAAAGAACGACCATAAACAAGGAGGTATTACTAAAAGAAAGTACTGGTTATATTAATGCATCTTTATCTCTGAATTATTAAATTTTTGACTTAAAAGTATTCTTCTTGAAATACCTAAAATTGGTCCTTTCCTTGAATACTGTTTTATGTAGCTATCAATCCTAGGTGTATTTGAGGAGAGTACATTACTCATAAATTTACAAATATTTTTTGATATTTTTGATCACTCAGGTTGAGGTTTTGGGGCCATAAGAAGAAGGCTTTGGGGGCCAAGTTTAAGTAGATCAAGCAACATCATTCCGCAAAAGCCTTTGGGGGTTGAGGACAACATCGCTTCATGGAATTTTTCTTTTTTCTTGTTATCCTTATTCAGCCCTATTTCCATGTGATTTTCTTGGGAGGCATTCACACAAACTCGGTTAGAGCACATCATCACCTTCGGTTGGATACCCCCAAACAGCATTAAGGATCAACCTAAGCTTTCTAAAAACAATAACTGTGTCTCCCATTTCCCTTGCCTCATTCCTTGTGTAGAAAAGTTGTAGGGTAATTAAAAATAAAAACTATACTATAAATTGAGAACCTAATCCGCCCCCCCCCCCCTCCCTCAGGTTATTCATTTGCCGCCTAAACTAATAGTGTCCATTAGACAGTGTTGTTCCACTTATTAGATGGATCACTCAATCTCTCTATATCTTTTCTCTCCCTTTTTATTTTGTATGGGTGACCTGTACTTATCATGCCAATTTGTTTGATGTTCAAGGAGGTGGGATTCAGCATCAGGAGCTCAGGAATAGACTGGACTTTGACGTTCTTGAATTATGAAGATTGGTGAGACAAAACTTTGACATTTTAGAGCTAATTTAAGCATCTCATTCATACTTTGAGATTAGTTCTTTGGTCTGTTATCCATTCCTTCCATAATTATCATTTAAATTTTTTTTTCAATCTGTATTCAGGTAGAATTTAGGAAACTTTTCTCTTCTTGCATCCAATTTATCCCTCAAATTTTCAAGTCTTAATTTCTCCTTAAATTTAGATCTGGTTTGGAGGGCTTCATATTTGTTGGAAAGATATGGTGAGCCTCTTTTTGATTCCGCCATCAAGCCTACATTTGGACCTAGATTATTTGTTCAGTTATCCAGAGTTATCATAGAAAGGCATGAATTTAATTTGATTACCCCTAATTCTGATGGATTCTACCTTGACCTGCTGATGTGGTTATTTTTAATTGCAATTTGAACGAGTTTGAGTTTTATTTTGTTGATGGGAAAACTCATGCTTAGAAAACCATGAACATATTTTCATCATGTTATAAACCTCGATATTTATATTTTTCAAGTATCAGACATTGTTTGTATGAAATAAAAGATGATCAAAGTATGCGCACTTCAAAACACTTGTCTCAACAAGGTAGATAACAGGATTTTGGAGAGCTGTGGGTTCCTGGCTAGCTATTTATAGACCCAATCCAGAATGGAAAAGAGAAAGGAATATATTACTTATCCATATGTCATGATGTTCCATGCTGATAAATCCAAAATGATAGTAATATATATGTGCAGTTCTAGCTAATTTATCTATTTCTATATCTTTATCTTCATATATTATCAACATTTATGTTACCTTGTGAAAAATCATGAAATAAAATCACCTTTTTCTAATTTTGAATTAATTATTGTCATTTGTGGGACTAACCCCACTTAACTCAATGAGTTAAGTGGAATGAATATCACTCTCTCCTTAGTTTATGTGGAAGATGCACGGATTAGGTGAAACTTTCATGAGTAAAGGGGATAATTAAATGAAGTAGAAGCTATTTGGCCCAACAGAGCAGGCCCAGCCACGTCCCTGGGCCAGGAAAGGAGGCCCAAATCAAGACAGTTGGCTCTAGTCTAAAGGCCCACTAAGGAAGCTCCATTAAGCCCACTATGAGAGGCATCTTGGGCCAAAGAAAGGAGGGCAAGGGGAACGTCCAGTCATGATTATTTATGATCATTTAAGGTTCTTGGATGCTGATCAGAGGACACCCTTGGACGTGGATCCAGGACAGAGAAGAAGATCCAGCCATTCAATCCATAAATCACCCAAGGGTGGAGACTTAAAGATAGCATTTTTAATGCTAATTAAGGAAAGAAGTCTTGAATGTCCCTGGGATATTTAAAAGGTCTCAATGCTGATTGGAGGACCATAATGGACGTGGATCATAGCCCAGAAAAGAAGATCTGGCCATCCATTGTATTAAAAATCCAATGGCTCTCATTTGCTCTCTTTCCCTATATAAACCCCTTCACCCTATAATAATATTCATATTGTGATTCAATCCAAAGTAATATTTGGTGGCCTAAGTGCAATTGAGTCATAGATCCATTCACCTTAGTGAGTGCCAGGCTGAGCAGGAAGCATCCAGGGCTGAAGAAGCTGGTGGAAAGGTGAAGAAGAAGTCCCTTGGGCCTTGGAGGGTGTGACAAAGAGGTTACCTTGTTATTTATCCTTTTTCACTCTTATCTGTTCGTCTTTTGTATTTTAGTTAGTCTGGGAAAAGCTAGCCAATATCCAGACGGTTCCAACACATCCAACCACGCTCAAAAATGCATTCTAGAACTCATTCTAGAGTGAAGTTAGTGCAGGCCATTTTTTGTCTTTCCTCCGCCAAGTCACTCTCCCCATTTATCATCTGGACTTAGCCAAATTTTGACCAAGTCCAGAGCGCCAGCCTGTTTCATTTCCTATTTTAATTTGGCTTTAAAATATTCCTTAAAAATCCCAAAAATGTATTTTATGCCTCCTAATATTTGTATAATTATTTTAATTATATTTGAAATTTAGTTTTTTATATTTTTACTAGTTATTTATATTCATAGGTAGTAAACCCACTTCTAAAATTCATAAAAAAATCATAACTAAAGCACAAATTCATTAAGAAAAGCTAACGGACACTTCCAAAATTCGTGCTCCCTGTGGATCGACCCTTACTCTCCCTACGCTAGTAAGGTTATTATAATTTTTTGTTGTTTCAATTCGGATAAACTAACGACACTAATTAGTGAAGTTAAATCATCCCTAATTACCTCTAAAATATGAATTATCACATGCCCATTTATTATCCCCTGTTTTTAATTATTGTCATTCCTTTTCTTCTATTCTATTGAAACACTTTGAATTTGTAGAGCTATGTCATTTTGAATTTATGCTCTTCATTAAGAAGAAATTATAAGTTAATTTTGGAGATATCCAAGACATGGCACATCTATATACCTGCTCCTTAGAAGCCCAAAATCATAATTTCTCTAATTTCACCCAATACCCAAGCAACGAGCTCTATAAATCACATGGGATGATCTAACCCATACATCATCATCCAATTTGATTCCTATAATTTTGTTCAATTCATATGATTAAAAAGTTTATTTAGTAATACAGATTCATGAAGTGGAAGTCAAGAAAGATTAGTGTTGTTTATAGTGAAATTGAGAAATATTGAGATAATTGATAAACCAAAATTTGGGTTAAATAAGTTTTTTTAAGGCACTTATTTATGCAACCATATTTATAAAAATTTCCTTAGATTATGAAAAGTAAGGCTATAGTCCACAAGGAGCAGATAATGAGAGAGTAAAACTCAATTCAGGTGATTTATATTTTTCTTCATTTTTAAATTATTTATAAATAATAAATAAACAAAATGAAGGATATTAAATGAATGAAATAAATATGTCTGTCATTTCCAAAAATATTGAATAATTTTTTACAGTTTATAAAAATACTTTTGAGAATTTTTAGGGAAATAAATAAAATTTTAGGACAAATAGAACCTTAAGCCACCCTTCTCGTAGTGAAATTTGTTGGCGGCGGTGGGTCACCTGTTAGTAAAATAGGGCAGAAATGGGTAATAAATGAAAAACATTGCGTATTTTGCTGCAAGAGGAATATTTTAGTTTCTTTTGATGTGTAGGAAAGGTTGACGTCTGGGATATCCACTGGAATCTATATCTAGATAAAAAAGTGAGAAAGTTCAAATCAAACTGATGTAACACGACGGACGCAGAGGTCAAATGACTCGTGTTACACACAGTTGGGTGAGGACAGTCATGTGATGTAGGGGAGACGACTAATGTGGATGAAATCTAAATGACGATGCAATGATGAAATCACTAAGAAGTATAAATCTGGCGTCGACGGACACCAACTATCACTAGGCTATGGTAAGTGTGACCTGGAAATGACACTAGGCTCCCGATGATCCGAACGTCTGGTTGAAGGCTGATGGTGCGAGCTCGGCTAGTGCCCCTTTTGCGCACGTTTTCAACGATCTCAATCATGGACATAACTATTGAAATCTGATTCCTTGAATGTGATTCCTATCTATCACTTATCTAACCCCGACGGTGGAGAAAATGTTTCAAAGGCATTGAAAGAAATAATATAACGCTGTGGGAGTTTAGGAGTGTACTAGTAGCGGTAGACACAAGCAATGCCTGATTCGATAGCAGTAAAAGGCGAGGAGTACGTACGCCTGATGAGGGCGCGGGTAGGTGTGGCTGCACAATAAAGGGTGGCGATGGGCATGACAGTGGTCATAGTGATGGTTGTGGGGAAGGGTGCCACAACAACATGACACGACCATGATAGAATGCAGGTGGCCTGGAAAAACGTTAGCAACAGGTGGCATGGCGCGAGGGCGGCGAGGTGAAAGGGCAGCAAGGATAGGGTACGATAGTGCAGTGCTGATAGTGCAGGGCAGTGTAGTAGAATGGTAGCGGGAAGGCACGACAACAAGTGGCGGGGGAGGGGGCAACAGTAGGGTGCGGTGGCACGGCAATGCGCCACTAGCAAGCTGCGATGGTAGAAGGATGCAACGACATGATGACATAGCAGCATGGAAGTGCGGCAGCAGCGAGGCACGATGAAAGCAAGGTACAACATCATAGCGGTGACAAGGCATGACAGCAGCAAAGCATGATGGCGCAGCAACAGAGAGACACATCGGCGTGGTGCCGATGATGTACATAGCTGCTGCTGACAATGGCGGTTAAGACCTCGGTTGTGGACGTGGCGGGGGCTGGGGGCCATGGCTGTGGTTGCTCCCACGGTGGTGGCATGGGCAGTGCATGGAACTGGCAGTTGTGGATGGGACCACCTTGCAGCGACGGTACCCAGAAATATGGTAGTGGCAGTGGCGCCCACGAGGGCTGCGGCTTCCGTAGGCAACTAGCGCAGGCGGCCGCAGATTTCTACCGCTACTGTGCGACCATGGGCGGCTATGGGCGGCTGCGACGGTGGTGTGGTTGTGAGCGAGTTACCGTGGCGGCCGCACGCAGTGCTGCGCTGCCGTGGGTTGTGCTGGGCGCCTGTGGGCCCACTGAGCAGGCTCGAGAGCGGCGACTAGAACTCTGGCAGGCAGCGGTGGGGGTTCCTAGTGAAGAGGGCGGTAGGTTCTGGTGAACTCTAGGGTTTTTTCTCTCTCCAAACTTTGTAGTAGCTTTTTTGTAAATATGAAGAAAACAAAAACACTAAAAACATGAAAAATCCTATGAAAATCACATTTTTATGTCTTTTTCTTATCTTTTCCACATTTCTAGGGTCAAATATGGGTCTCCCCTTAAAAAATAAAGGGAAGAATCCCAAATTAAAAGTAACTAGGGACCCCAAATAGGAGAGAGAGATACACTAACACACCCACACATACGGTAATACATGCGCAAATGTGTTGGTCTGTACAGCGGTCCAAATACATGCGAATAAACAAAAACAAACATAGATGCACCCCGACATACAAGGCCTACTAAACAACAAAAATATAAGGAAAGACAACGTCAAACCTTCGTGGCCCGTTGATGAGGCCGGATACTCCTAAGGCTGGGTCTTGTGCATGAGCCCTCGCTCGATGAACTGGTTGGTGGGGTCTTCGAACCTGGATGGTCCTCTGTCCCAAACATTCAGGAGATCATACAAACCTTGTTGTCACTTCCCTTAAGGGCCAAGTGTTGCTCTTTCTCCAAGAATCTTCACGTCCCTTAACTCTCTCCCTCACACTCTTTGGGAACAATAATGGATCAAATAAATCTGTTGCAATAATAAATTGGGAGTAGAAATCCAATATAAGATACAAAGAGAGTGAAGAAGATATCAAATAAAGGTACCCTAAGACTCCCAACCATTGGATCTAATTCCAAGGGTTTCGAGGGCTAGCATTACTTGATTTCCAGCCTGGATCAACTTCCATCCTTCCCATATTTGGAAGTAGACCTTTTAGATTGAAATTGTGGGTTAGTTCCACAATTCTTGCCTTTAGTTGACCCGACTATTAATGAGGTTTGAATGGGCTTATAGAGTAGGGATTTTGTGCATTGGGCCTTTTCTTATTATCTAAGAGATGGCATGGGTTTCTCCTTTCCTCCCGTTTATATCCCAAATTCACTATTTTCTTTACCTAAGTCACGTGATTTAAATAAAACCCAAAGAATATGCGAGCAATCCACTCAAATCTTTGAAGTCGAGCGGAGTTAGTCACAGAAGTTAAAAAATGAAAAAATAGATCTCAATGAAAATAAATCAAATGTCTCATTTATGCTTAAATGGTAAATAGTAAAAGAGAAAATCTAAGAATAAGTGTTAAAAAGAATTAAGAAAGTATAAATTTTATGTTCAAATTTGATGTTATCAATAATTCTAGGTAGTGCCATAATAAAGAAATTTATAACATTATATAAATATTTATCATGTTATCATTATATTAGACTAAAACAAGATGTTCAAAATGTTAGTGATTTAGAGTGAAACAAAGAAATGTATGCAGCTGCATGCAACCTTAGGAATGTTGTTTACTTGTCAGACTTTGAATTTTACAAATTTTTTTATGATGGTACTAGTTACAAGTATCCAATCTTCAGACATTATTTACTTTTTTTTAACAGAACAAATGCATAATTCAATCATGTAAAAAGACACACATAAAACATAATAGCAGAGTTCTAAGGAAATAAAATCTCAAGATGGAAGCCTGGGATCTACCAAAGTGAGATCAGCAACTCCACTACCATTTCCATTTTTAGGTCCACTTTAGACATCCTAACCTTTGTCCAAGCTTTTATGATATGTAACTAACTGTATGTAAAAAATGCATACACTATCCATTAAAATTATGTTAAATCTGTACAAGACAATTATGTATCTACCACATAGACATTCGAAACATCACCATGCTTCTTTTAATCTATCAAATTAAGTTACTTATTAAATAAATCTTCTCGTGACCATTCTATGACAGTGGAAACATGTGACCTTATAATTGTTCTGCTTCCATACCACAACTTCTTTCATATTCCACTTTACCTTTTCCCTCTCGGAGGTAGACATTGCCTGTCTCCTTTAAAGGTTCCCTTAGGAAGTGTAGAAGCATTTTAGCAGCTCAATTAGAGTGATCTAATGTTGTTTATGTAAAAGTCAAGAATGAACTGAGACAATGAATCAAGTAGGTATTCGAGAATGATGTATGTGTTAACCTCAATAGTTAGTTAAAATCTCAGCAGTACTACCTATTAAATACACTTCATCATATTCACTACATGATTTTGTACTCTTTAATATATCATTATATGCCAACAACCTTTGCCAATGACCTATAACCATCAATATATCATTTCTTGGATGTATACTATGCTAAAAGAACACTCATAGATGAAACATCATGACCCTTGATTCCATATTTTTTTATGTTGCATCCTCAACTCATTACATAGAAAGGCTAGCATACAGCACTAGACTACGGTGAAATATTTTCAACTCACATATGTTCATATCTCCCATTTAGTTGTCTGATGCAAGCTCTAGGGGATAACCTATGTTCAAAGACATAGTAAGTAAGATTTGGGATGTTTAAAATATTGGTGCAGCAATGACTCGATGTCATGGTTTCTTCATAAGATACCGCTAATGAATAAGTACGTCAAGCAAAGTTCATAAGGAATATTTGATGCCACTAAAACAAATTATTATATACCTTTCTACATTCAATGTAACTAGAGAAACCAACAAGTTTGGGATATGCCCCGCCAAAAATGATACTTATTATTCAGCACCCATTTCAGTAGGCATACAATTTATTGCAATATCTCATAGTCAGTGGTCCCCTACATTCATGTTGTCTATAGTACCCACACTTGACACTAAATTTTTCTTGGGGATCCCTTCATAATATGATGTGAATAGCTTTACATATAATCCTGAACTATGCACCACCAAACTACATGAGTTATATGGCCCAGCAGTGTGTTATACACTAGACCTTAGTATTTTGTCCTAAATAAGAAGGCCTATAGTAGACTCCACCAACCCAATTTAAAGGGGTTTTGAATCCAAAGATTAATAAAAAAGAGGATCTTACATGAGTTCATAAGTTTTGCACCATGCCTTAGAGTTTGAATTAGGGGTTTGTTATGTTCTATGGAATGTGGTAATGTTAACAAACTCCTGTAAGGTGGTAAAGACAGTCTGGAAATCTGGAAATCTTCATTTTAACCCTAGTATCTGGATTAGGTTTCCATTGTAAGTGATGCATGTCACTGCCACCACCATCACGCTATGGAGTCTTTAATACACTTGCATATAGAGAGTCATAGATCCCAACAACATTGGCCTACACCAGCATCAAATGACTTACCTCACCATCACCTCCATTTCTGCACAGCCCAACAATAGTTTTTTTCCACCCAACCATCACAGCTGTTATGCATACCAATTCTCAAAATCCTTGAGAGGAAGAATCTGAGGTGCTCCCAGCTATATCTTCCGTTATACAGCCAAAAGTGCTCATCCCCGTTAACCATCTCCAACGGCCAACCACCATTTGATGTCACCTATAACTTGGCTAGTCTCATTATTTAATTTTCTCAACATATATGTTAATCATGCATCTATTTAGCTGAAATGATAAGTTAACCTTCTAGTTGATTTAGTGCAAGGCTGCTTGCCGAGCTGTAAAGGATACATATAATAAATGCACTCTCTCCAAAATCCTTTGACATCATTAATTACCACAAATGTATGATCCTCACCCACACATGATTCATGGATGAACTTGGGATGAATAAACATCAAATCCTCATTCTAGTTCATACTGATGCATAATGATTAAAGAACATCGTCTCAATTTTCTCTAATACCCTGACAAGGAATTTAATTCATCCTATTCCTCAGGTGAATATCTTCTTATACGAAGGGATAAAGATCCTATATTGCCTAATCAATCACCTACTACTTTTTGTTATATCTTAGCAAAGACATGTTCAAATCCTCTAATTAAGAACTCTTACGTCGTAGGAAAATATAACACCCATCCCCAAGGTGTCCTTGCTTTCTCAGCTCATCTAACCACTTAAACAAAGGCGATATTAATCATTCTGATTCATCTTTGGGGATATTACCCTTCATGAAGTCAACCGGATCAATTCATTAAAATCTCTCGCTATCTAGCACTTGTAATCAGTTGTTATATCTACACCGATGGCCATTGTAAGAGTGCTACATATTCAATATGTGGGATTAAGATAGTGAAATTATGTTTTTATTTATGTGGGTATAAATCGTGAATATTCAACTGTTAGGAATAATGATGCCGGACGTCATCAAAGCATCATCCGGTCGTCACCGAGGGTAGCAACTCAGTGTCGATAACAGAACTCTATCGGACCACGGTGGAGAGCGTCGTCCGATAATGCTGATAAACAGATATGATATATGACGGAATGCGAAAGATCTATATGTAGTACGTGCAAGTGCCGACTTGCGGGAGTGTGCCGTTCCGGGGGTTCAACGGGGTCGCCCAGGGAGGGATAGTCCAGGCTTCGCAAACCTCGCCCGAGGGGTCGAGGATGTCTACGCGGTCGAACGGGAATGTCCCGCAGAGATGCTCAGACGCGACAGGCGAGCCCGACTCGCATCGAACAGGTAAGACTCTCGACTGATTCTTTGTCGTTTTCTCAATCTGTCCCTCTGACCTACGTCTAACATGAGCGCGGTGGAGGCAATTCGACAGCGTACTGAGAAAGATAAGAGACGAAAAGAGCAGGTTGGGGGTACCTCTTGTCGGGTCCGGCGACAGCTATTTCGGTAGCACCCCTAAGGGCAGTATTGGAGGCGGCGACAGTACGATGGTCAGGGCAGGCGCCGGTGAAGAGATGACGAGCGCAGTTGGCAGTAGTCACGGCAGCGCGAGGGTGGCAGCACGGGCTCAGCGTCTCGAGCACAGCGACATGGGGCGCGACGCTGTGGGGCACGGCGGCGCAGGATGCGGCGGCGCGGAGCAAGGCAATGCGGGGCGCGGTGATGCGAGGCACGATGGCACGGGTGCAGCGGCGTGGGGCGCGGTGTCGCGGGTGCTGAGGCGGGGCGGCGCGTGCAGAAGTGCTGGGCGGCGGCGCGCGCGGGTGCGCTGTGCCGCGGCGCACAGGCGGAGGCGCGAGCGTGGATGGCGCGGGTGCGGGCGCCGTGGATACAAACAGCGGTGGTATAGAGCGCCGGTGTTGTGGCGGCGGTGCTTGCGACAGCGGGCGGTGGCGGCGGTGCTCGCGACGGTGAGCAGCGGCGGTGGCGGCGTTCATGACGGTGAGCGGCGGCAACGACGGCTCCTCCTATTCTTCTTTGCTCTTCTTCCTCCTTCCTTCTCCTCCTTCCTCAATGAGGGACTTTTCAACTTCTGAATGTTATGTTTTCAACAAAATTCAAAGAGTGTCCTTCGGAGGGCACCCACCCATCCCTTTATAGGAGAGGTGGATAGGCCCCCTTGAGACTACAAAAATAAGACTGAAATGAAAGTGTTTGGGCCCGTTAAGGGGAAGGAGGGGAAATTATCCTCATACGGGAATTTCCCCTCACTACAATGGGATTATGAAAACAGGAAGTACGAGATAAAACACGAAATGTAGAAAACACGAAAATGGATAAAGTGGCATTCAAGACTGAAGATGGCGCTTCATCACCCGGGGTATCTGAATCCGGGTGTGCGCGTCCTAACCTTGGCTTGACGTGCAGGCTGGACACGAGTAGGCAGCGATGTCGATGACGATGCTGACTCCTTGAGTGATGATCCTGCGGTCTCGGTCTGTGACGCGCCATCAAATAACTTGAGCATATTTTTAGGGAATAAGGATGTCATGATGTATATAACATCATCATTCGCTAAGTCATTACACGAATTCAAGGATGTTATTAGAAATGTCACATGATAATAATAAGGAATGAATAATTCTCTCAAATAACTTATAGAAGAGATGAAAGTGTGATTATCCTAGTGGAAAAATATAACTTATCATTGATGCTACTAGGGGTGATAATCTGAAAAACTAGGGTTCTAGGTTATTGATACCAAGTATATTTAGCTTAGATCTACAAACCCATTTATATTTCTCACTGATACGGGGGTGAAGGTTGAACCATAGAGAGCAATTAGACCAACATTGTGTAGATTTAAGCTAAAATGGGTGTGTAAGAATTTTAGGAATTATATTCAATTTTTATTTCATCAAATCGAGTGTAAACGATAGTCAATTGTGAATGTCCCAATCTAACAATTATTAATGAGTATAAAAATTCAGTTAAGTTTGAAGAACATGTTAGTTATTTTAGGTATTTTATAAATGTTGTATTTAATTTAATTCGTTGAAATTAAAATGAGAAGAAATTCAGAAGAAATAATATACTTGTTCTTCTTGAACAAATATTGGTCAAAAATGAATCTCGACCAAGATTTAAAAAAATAATTTGTTTCACCCCACACTTGTGGGATCTTCTTAGTGTTGTGAACGGAATCAATTGTGTCATTGGGCCAAGAACACCCAATTCCCATGGGGTAGATGGTCTAGAGAGAGACAGAACCCGTAATCCTGATTTCTATTAGGAGAAATCAATACTAGTAAGGATTAAAGAAGGATAAGGAAGCGAAATAAATAACTGGCTTACCTTCCTGGTAGGCTTCTCCTTCCACCTCCATAAGAATGGAAAGTTCTCACTTTTTGGATCCCTCGGCAGCTCCAATGTGTATATATATACAAATAGAGAGAGAGAGACAGATAGAGAGAGAGAGACAGAGAGACAGAGAGACAGAGAGACAGAGAGACAGAGAGACAGAGAGACAGAGAGACAGAGAGAGAGAGAGAGAGAGAGAGAGAGAGAGAGAGAGAGAGAGAGATAGAGAGACACAAAGAGAGAGAGACAGAGAGAGATAGAGAGAGAGAGACAGAGACAGAGAGACACAGAGAGAGACAGAGAGAGAAAGAGACAAAGACAGAGAGAGAGACAGAGAGAGAGGGACAAAGACAGAGAGACATAGAGAGAGAGAGACAGAGAGACACAGAGAGAGAGAGACAGAGAGACACACACAGAGAGAGAGAAAGAGAGGGAGAGAGGAGGGATGATGGGGGACCATCGCACCGACATCGACACAAGACGAGCCCGACCACACCGAGCCGCTCGTGCCGATGCCCGCGACCCTGGATTCAAGTATTCGACATGATGATTCGTAAGTTTTCTTCATTGTTTGGTTTAATTGTCCTTTTCTGAACAATTGGATTGGGCCATTGTTTTGGGCCTCGCCCATGTTTTCATTTTTACTTTTGAAATGCTTGTAAAGAGGAGGACCTCATCTCGCGACGGTTTCCTCCTCTAAGAACCGTCTCTTGGCACCCATCCTCCCTATATAAGGGGATGGTATGCCCAAGGGAGAGATTAGACTTGAGAAATTTGAAATCAAAGTGTTCTTGTTCATTTTCCCTTTCTAGAGAGAGATAGAGAGTTAGTTTCCTTAGACAGAGATCGAGCACCGCGTCCTCGAGTCATCACACGTTGAGATCACTTCGTGTTCTGCCTGTCGACGCCAGGTTCTTAATGTCTGGTTCTTGAAGATTGGATTTCAAGATTCGCGTTCTTGATGGTTACCCATAAAAAATGCCACAATTCTTGACGATCTTGCCCCCCATATCACCGTCATCGGATTTCGCCCTCCGCCTCCGTCGTGCCGCCTTCCGGCGCCGCCCCTCGGATGCCATCGTCTCTACCCACGCCCTCCTTGGCTGTGCCTGGCCCTACTCGCGTGCAGCCTCACGGCCCCGATCGCCGTCAGTCGCCGTCGATTAGTCACGCGCGCCCACACAGATTCACCACCCACTGGTCTCGCCTCCTTGCCGCGTGGCCGCCCAAGCCTCTGTTGTCACCGCTTGACCACCCACCGTGCCTCCCTCGTTGCCCTCTGGTTCCCTGCTTCACGACCGAGCCCGCCATATCGCCCGCCAACCTTGCCCGCTAGCAGCTTTGCTCGCTTGCAGTCGCGCACGCGTGAGCCTCAGCCGCCGCCGCCTGACCACTATCGCACAGCCCATGCTGCCGCAGGCTGCACCAATGCGCCGCACGCCCGCGGCGGTGCCGCATCCTGCCTGCTGCACCCCGCAGTTGAGCGCCCGCACAAGCGACATTGACCGTTGGCTGCGTCACTCGATCACTCTCCACGTAGGCCGTCGCCATTCACTGATTGCGCCCCCCTGACCAACCTTTCGTCACCTACGCCTGTGCCAGCCGCTGCGTGCTACTCGTTTCAACCTACGCCTTCAGGTGTCGTCGTCTCAACAAGAGTCAGCGGATCAACTGTTCCAGGTTCTACTTTCGAGTCCCCTTATCTTTCAGTATTATTACTTCCTATAGTGCCGTTGCCCCCTGTTTGTTCCTCTGCCGCGCCTTTTATCAATAGCGCTGAATAGGTTAGCCACCATTGTCGAGAGTTAGAGATTTCTTGCGATTGACAATTAGACTGCTGATGTTAAGTGTTTAACTCCAACGGGCTGTAAGACGCCTCTCCGTCGTACATTTGCTTGTGAATTTTGAGGGTCATCTAGAGTCTACTTGATCTACTCATCCATTCATGGACATATTGTACTGTTCACTTCGCCGATCCGTCCTTATTGCTTGTTAGAGTTCTCTTACATTGCATAATTCATTTTCATTAATATCTCCATCGTGCCTTCTTGTGACGTGATACGTGCTGTCGATCCTGGCTGACAACGTATTACATCAAGGGAACCCCTTGGAGAGAAATTAGAGAAACAAGGATTTTTCTCCCTAACCTAGGCCTTGTCTGCTCACCCTCCTCTTTGCCTTCACAAGCTCTCAGAACTATAGATACAAAGAGCAAGAAAATATCTTCTCCCCTTTTCACTTGATTTTCAAATAAAAATTCATGATGTATTTTACAATGGAGTGTATAGCATTTGTCGGCATAACTGTATGGATTAATTTGATGGATCAGAATCGAGCCAGGCCCATACGCCCCTTAGTGGCCTTTCCAGAAGATCTGAATCCCTATTAAAAGGTCTGTTGGAGTTCCTTAGTGGGTTTTTCAAGGAGGCCCATTAGCCCAACAAGATTTCCTTTGGCTTTATAAAGAGTACCTTGGTCCTTTCATAAGGGAATTTTTCTAGTCCTGAAAAAGCCCAAAATTTTCCAAATAAAAGATTAAATTCAAGTAACTTGGCTGATTGGCCAAGTAGTTCACATTAGGACAAAAAACTATACTTTTACACTATTTAAAAGATGAATATATGTAGAGAGTTCTATCATAATATTTCACTAAATGCAAATGCTCCAAGTTAGGATTTAATATCAAATGTGAATAAAATGTGCATTAGTGAACTTTTGTTTAATACCATTATACTGACTCATAAGACCCTAAATTTGTTATTTATCACAATCTTATCCAGTAAAAGAGTTCAAAATAAGTTTATTATCATATATTTAAATGTAAATTATTATTCCAAGAGGATTATGAATTTATTCTCTTTTTTTTGGTTAAATTACGAATTTATAGAATTTACTTAATGTTTGGATAACTATATTCAAATGGAAATGGCAGCTTTTAAAATAGTTTATAATGTTATTTATTGTGGGGTTGAATTACTAAATTTATATATATTTTTTGGACTTTAATTGAAGCTTTGGAAATTTATTACAAGAAGAAATGGAACTTTAAATAGAAAAAGAATATATTATAAGAAAATAGGACTCAAAGTAATTTCTAAAGTTGGAGGGTCTATTTTTTTAATTTTGGTTGCAAATATGCCTTTAAAACAACTTTCGGTCTCGCGTTGCAGGCATAAAAATCAAATAAAAATAGTTGGATGGTCAAATATAATTAATATGAATTTTTCTATATTTCTTAGGGAAATATGGAGGAGAGAGAAGTGGAGGGGCATATCTCCAATTATTTTTAGGCGGCCTATGTTTGTGCGAACAAGTTAAAGTAGGGACTGTTGCACGAAATGTCAAGAAATCAAGCTAGCGCCGCTACCTGGCAAAGTGTCGGATGTCAGATTGCTTAATGTGGTCACCAAAAGTATCTATTTTGGACGGTGTGCACCGTTAGTGTTGTGCATACAAAGATGCACACACGGGATCAACTACATTTGGTATTTTTACTTAATTGTATTTGTATTTGAATTTTAGTGTAACTTGGATCATTTGTTAGTGAATTTTTTTATTGTTCTTATTGATCTTTGTCTGAAGTTCTAAATTGCTTGGCTTGAGTGGCATGTCAAGCCCTTATTAGGATTTATAAGAGTGGTTATTGAGTTAATCTAATTGTTCCACTTGCACACTAAGAACAAAAAAATAACAAAAAAGAGTTTAATTTCTATAAAAGAATATATAAGTTCTGAAAAAACTAGTGAATTAGTTTGGATGACCAAGACCCTTAAAAGAACAAATTACCATTAAATATCCTTCTTAGACCCTCTACTTGACTTTTTTGGTCTTTTTTATTGGATCAAAGGAGTCAACTTAGAGATCCATAATTCTTCCATTATTCCTATATCTTCTACCCGCTTTTCTAAATTCTTCATATACTTAGAATAATTTGATATTCTTTTAATATTTATGAACCCTAATTAGGGTCAGATAACCCAATTGGATAAGTAACTGAATTCCCTTACTAGCTTCCCTTGGACTCTACCTACACTTATTATTATACATCTTAAATTAGGGTTTTATAAATTTTATTCCATAAGTTGAATTCACCAGCAATAAGGATTAAAATTGAATAATGCACCGCCTATTTTTTGCTTATCGCTGACACATCAAGCAGCACCAGTGTCTGAATCTTCCAAACTTGTATCAGCATTCTATGTCTTCGATGGTCAGTTTGGAGGATTTAAGAAAGAAAAGTTAATTGAAGACCTAGTGATTGAAATATATGTGACTAGTAAACCAATCCCACATTCCAGAACTTGCTTCATTTTTATTTGTAGAAAATATCCATATTCTTGCATGTGTGATGCTTAAATGAACTTCATGAGTACATGATCTGACTTAGATATTTATCAAGAGATTGTAATACATAGATAATTAGTCTTTAAACATGTGTATAAATATTTCAATTCAAGGTTACAATAGTACTATCTAGCATCACTCGTATGATTAGTATGGCTGGTCCCTTAGCCATTATGTGGAGACACTAAGGATATATATTGGGTGTTTCTTAGTGTAAAGAGTTCATTGAATTAGTCTGTATAACTACCTGAATGGTATTATTACAACCTGACCATCACATCGATTCACGTCATTGTTGTCTAAATTGTTCTTTTAGACCTGAGACACCAATGATACCGTGTGGACAAATATTTTTTCTTTTACTATGACGTAGGAGTCTCAAATCATGGGATTGAAAATATCCTTTGTTCAGATGATTAAGCGGTCAAGTTTGGGATCACCCATCCTAAGTAAAAAGAGAAACATCAAGGAAGTCAATATGATGATGCCCTTGGCCAAGGCAATGAAATATCAGAGAAGAGTTCTCCAATGATTTTCGGATGCATCAGTACTAACTCGAATGACCAATTAGAGTTTGATAGTTGACCATACCCTAAGTCATCCTAGGAGCATCAAGTGGATAAGAAACTATATGTATACCGCAACTGATGGCAGACATGTTCCATAAGTGTGCCAATACACACTCCTTTGTATATTCTAGAGTACGAGCAGGAGCTTGGCACCCCACGGTTTGGAGACTCAATTTATTGATTGGGTTAACTCGATTCAACATTAATTAATATATGTGATGATATAGTTAATTAAATTTGGAAGGCCAATAACCTTTTTAATGCCAATGGAGTTGTAAGCTAGACTAATTCATTGGCCTGGAGGGTCACATGCAAATAGTATTTTGGATGTCAGCATATATATGTAAAGTTTGAGGGTTTTTATGAAAAATACCAATTTTGTATATAAAGGGTAAGGCCCTGAATTAAATTCACCAAGGACAGAATTTTTCAAAGGCCTTCCCCCTCTTCTCCCTTCTCCCCACAAATCCACTCCACTCCTAATGAGGATGGAGGTCGAACAGAGTTCCTAAATCCAAAGGAGAAGATTCAGTGTCCCATGGACTTTGTGAATATGTCTAAAGGCTGCATACATTAGCAGCTTGACTCATCTCACTTTAGGATCCAAGAAATCATAAATGCAATCCGTGCAAAGGTGATTTAATTCACTGTTTTATTGATGATGTTGCAATTCAGTTTTAAGTCTTCCGCTATGAACTGTTTTGAGTTCTTTATCTAAAGTAAGGCCTCTAGAACCCAACATCTCATAGATCTGTTAAGTTTTGCTGGCATGATAGGCTATTTTGAATCTGTCTTGCACCACCTTATATAGACAACTAATAACACCCTAATTTCAGTATTTATTTCAAGCAATTAGCATGTCTTTATGCATTCAAAAAGTTTAAAATTTGGTTGTTATCATATATTTACATGTAATTCCTGCATATAAGTAATTTACAATTTTCCGTAATTTTATGTTAATTGAATGTTTTTTCTTGAAATTCTTTAAACTTTAAATAATTATGTTTTAATGAAAATGGGAGGTTTAAATTTTAATTTTGATGTTAACTACTGTGGGGACAAATTACTGATTTCTCTAGAATTTTCTAAAATTTGATTGGATTTATTCAAGGAAGAAATGAATTTTTAAGTAGAAAAGGATGTATTTGTAAGGCAAATATGATTTTTAAAGTAATTTCTTAAGTTGGAGGGTTTTTTCTTAATTGTTTGTTGCAATTATGCCCTTAACATAGCTCTCGGTCTTTTCTGCAGGCGTAAAGATATTCTTAAAACTCTTTCAAGATTTTAATGTAATTAAGTAGGAGTTTTTAATGGTTTTAGGAAAAAATGAGGAGAGAGAAAGCGAGAGGGCATAGACACAAATATTTTTTGGGCGGCGTCCGTTTGCGTGCGCCCAATTAATTTAGAGACGTTTCTGAAGAAACCCTAGAGATTCTCTATGGGCGGTAAGTTCAACTCCCGCACTGTGCATACAAAGCGCACGCACGGTAGGGGACATGGCACTTTGTGATTGGGTCAAAGTTAGAAAACACAGAGATAAGTGCAAATTGCTATAAATTATGTCTAGTTTTTATTATTTTTTTATTTACTTTGTTTTAAAGACATTTTACGTGGCACTACAAGAATGAACACGTCAAATGAAATTCAAAATGTGTTAGCCAATCAGTGAGCGACACGACATTGCGTGTAGAAAATAGAATAAACAAATTAAAACCGATCCAACAGCTTAGATTGGTCAATTTTCATTTATTGATAACTATTCATCCTCAAGTCCGATTGAGATGATTGTTTCATGGATTTGCTCGTTGATGTAACACGCCAAGGCCAGGATCGATCGACACGTGTTACAACACAATTAAGTAGCGATAACAGTCTAAGTTGCAATATGATGATGAAACCAGCACGTAAATTGAACCAATCAACATGTGGCAGTAGAGACAAATTCAGGAGTCCAGTCAAAGTTGCAGAGTTTGACTAATCAATATTAGACTCCTCAACGTTCCTTTGGACTGGCTAGACACATAAGCAATGAGGGGTATTGTCACTACCCGGTGGCATCCAAATACTTTACCGATAAGGTTTAGCCGTATCACAAAAAATATTCTAACTCTCGATAATTAGTGGCTAATCCTATTGCGACAAATCAATTCTTTGGCAGAGGAACACAAATCAACGGTATTGGAATAAATAATTGAACTGTAAACAAAGAAGAGATGATGAAACATGTGTGGGCTACGCACGTCGTCAATGGTAGTGTTGATAAGGATTTCATGCCAGATCATGGGGAGGGCAGATGCAGGTCCAATTTGCGCAGGTGGCGTGACTGGAGGGCTCAAATCGCCAGATGCGTCTGGATTCAATTAGGCACGCATGAGTTTGGGGTGGGCACAAAGGGCAGGTGCACTGGTGTCACACAGGCTGGGCACGCAAGATGCATAGGGCCAAGGGGTGAGCATGGTTTTTGGACGCACGAGTGCACGCGCTGGTGCACCTTTGTGTGTGTTGCGCAGGAGCGCTAGCGTGCATGCATGCATGTGCGCTGGCGTGCTGGCGTACAGGCGAGCGTGCGCTGGCGTGCTGGAATGTTGGCACGGTGGCGTGTGAGGTGCACGTGCACGGGCGTGTTGGCATGCAGTGATACGCGCGAGCGGGCATGTCGACACAAAGGGGTGGTAAAGGCAAACGGGCGGGTGGACTGTGCAGGGTTGTAGGGTGGCGGTGGCAGCGGCAAAGACAGTGGTAGTGGCGACAACGACATCAGAGTTGTCGACGATATCAAGGTTGGCAACGACGGTGGTGCCAGCAACGACGACATCAATGGCTGTAAGAACAACACAAGAAGGGATTTCTTGGCATTTCTTGAACAACAACAAAATAATAATTCAAGTTTTTGATGTTCGCTTCAAGAAACAGCTATAGAGTTGGTGCGGGGACGACGGTTTCTTCCACGGATGACTCTCAACCTGGATAGGACGACGTGGCGGACGTCTCCATGATCTATTATAATCCAAGAAACAATAAAGGAAAACTTCCAAGGGTAGGAGGCGGGAGCCAATTCATGAAAAATTCAACTTCAATCAACTTCGAGAGGCTTCCTTGGGCATGCATCCCTTTATATAGTATAGGGGGGGATGCCAATCAGGCAAAATGGGAAGAAGCCGTCTCGTGACGAGAGGTCTCCCTTTAATGAACAACAAAGGAAAACAACAAAGCATGATGGACGAGGCCCAAACATGGAGGCCCATCCATAATGCAAGACGAAAACAAGAGACATAAAAATAAAAATAAGATAAATGCTCACGATCCCTCGTTAGGCCGTGTACTTGAAATGTCTGTGGCAGATGTCAGCTTGAGCGACTTGAAAAGGTTGCTGGCATCCCTAGGTGTCGTTGGTTAAATGGTGCCCCATTACTCGTCTTGACCTCCTCTTTCTATCTGCATGGTTGGATCATTCAGATCAAGCCTACATTGATGGATTAAAATTAATTATTGATTATGACTAAAATGGTAATACCATCTAACCTAAGTATAAAAACCAAATTTTGAGACAATGAGGTCAGTTCTTTCACATCTGGAAGACAGAGGAGCTTCATCTTGGATCAACCCTGCTTGGTACTTTTTTCTTCATTGTATTTTCTTCATTGTATTTTAAGTTGAATTTCTTCGTCGTTCTTGTCAATCTTGGTCTGAACTTCTAAATCACTAGGATTGAGCCAAATGTACAAGCCCTTTCTGGGATTGAGATGAGAGATTGTGGGATTTACCTAGCTGTTCCAAGTGCACCATTAAAGATCACAAAAATTTTTTAACTTCTAGAAGATATTAACTTGCCCTTTATAATCTGATAGTTAGTACATTTTGAATTACGAAATCCCCAAAACCAACTAAAACCAAATAAAATTTCCTTCCTAATCCCTCTACTTAACTACTTTTCTCCTTTTAATTAGATCAAAGAATTCAATTTAGAGCTTCATATTTCTTCTATTCTTCCTACCTCTTCTACCTCCCTTTCTAAAATTTTCCTCAAATTAGGGTGATTTGATCTTCATTAAAGATTAAATTAACTATAATTAGGGTCAAATTACTAAATTAGATCCTTATCTGAATTCCTTACTAGCTTCCCTTGGACAACACCCATGCTTATCACTATACCTCTTAAGTGAGGGTTTCATAAATTTTATTGTATAAGCTAAATTCATTAACGACAAGGAATTATAAAATTGCAAACTTCACCACTATTTTTTGGTTTGTCAACAACTAGCCAGAGTTAATCATCAAATGTGATACTATCAGATATCATCCATGAGCATAGATCCTAAGAAGGCATATTTTAGATTAGAAGGAAGGGTTTTTAACTTTAATTCCTCTGTAGGCAAATAATTGGAAGGAAATTTTTTGTAATAGAAAAGTTGGATCATCTGAAAATGTTAGAGAGGATTATCATTGAAACACTTGCCAGCCTAATTTTGAACATTTTTAAAACTTGATCTCACACAAAAATGCCAAGTTCTTAGCCATGCAGATATTATAGTGCCATTATGTGCTGTTGATACCTTGGCATTTTAGAAATGTTTAAGAAAATAGTCCATTCCGAAAGAAGGCTCTTACAAAAGCACTTCCAGATCCGTACTAATTCGACTCCAAAATTAGGCTTTCAGTTTTGTACAACCTAGTCATCCTCTCATTGGCATCTCAGACTCAATCAGACTAAATGAATGAATAGATACCAAAAACGAAACTGTCCCTCAAAAACTTGAGCTAATTCATGGCTAGATCTCCAAATATCTAAAAATCAATTTGGCTCAATGCGAGCCCTTAGTTTGGGCTTGTCGAACCAATTAGGAATGCATTTCAAGATGGTATGAACAGTGCTGAAGGTTCATCCCTTTAGGTATCTGACCATGACAATGCATCTCATCCGAACTGCCATTTGTCCTAGTTTTGTCATACTGACAACTCCCTCTTTTGTCATGGTGCGTCATTTTTCAATGATAAATAAAGACGAGGACCAGAAATGAAGAAATGATGAAGTATATTATATTTCAATAATGTATTATATTTGTTTCAAAGTACTCCTCAAAACTGCTTATCCTCAATGTGCCCACCATCGCTATGCCTCACCTCGCACTGTCCATTGCACGGGGCTTGCCATGTGCCTCCCTCACCTCGTACCACCATTGCCATGCTGACTACTAGTGCACAAATTTTATGTTGGGTTTTATACATAATTAGAGATACATAAAGATTTTGATCATCAGAGTTTCTGCCTTCTTTTCACTCTTGTTCAAATTATTATACCTCTCAAATTATCTGTCTCTTGCTCTCTTGTTTTCTCCTGGCATCTCTTTTCTCTCTTTCCAATCTATCTATTGCTCTACTTCAAAAACAATGTTTGAAAAAGAAAATGAATAAGATAAAAATAAAAAAATATTGAGATAGAGGAAACCCTAGGCCTTCCAAGCCATTGTGTGACTGTTTTTTTAGCGGGTATAAATCACTCGGTGTTAATTAGATTGCCTAATATTACAGAAAAATTATTCTATTGTGAAGTCAAGCAATTTGGGGAATTTTCCCGCAAGCTATCCTAAAACAAGTACATATTTTTTAACCTCTAACTCTTATTGAAGGCGGGATTACGACCGCTCTATCTGTGTAATTCTTTAGATCGAATTATTGCTTCTATCCTCCAATTACAACAAGCACGAATCACATTACAACATGATAATATTTTGTTTTCCATGCCTTCTGATACCCGTTGTTTTGAATTATTAGTTATTCACATAATCACTCTAGATCACAAAGAATTTCTGTACGGGTGAAAATGAGTTGAATGACCACTTGCTTGTGTCAATTATTAATATCATTCAGTCTGAGATGCTTTCAGTGATGCATGTTCTCAGTCTGAAAGTCTTAATACATTGTCCCTAAGATTGAAATCATGTTTCTATTATTTAAGGTATTGGTTCTTCTTCTAGTCAGGGCCAGTATAACAGCCCCTGATTCCACTACCCTAGAAACGTTTTCCATTAAATTGAATTGGTATGGTATTAGTTTGAATTCTACCAGTAAATTCCTTTTGATGAAACTCTTGGTTTTTGTAATTGTCTTTATTCTTTATATTGTTGATAATGCTGTCTAGTTTCATCTATGAGAAAAACATCAATAAACCAAATTATAGCTCTTAATTCATATGTAATAGTATACTTCTAATACTAAATTATATGTGATATTAAATTATATGTAATATTAAATTATACCTTTTAAATTATATGTAATATTTTAAAGTAACTACTTGTTATGAACAGAAGCTGATAAATGTTTGGAACAAGGGAGGCACTAAATTTTTTGCCAGCACATTTTATGGCATTCAGATTTTTTTTGGATTATCCAACTTAGCTTCATATGTTTGGAAGACAATCAACACACTCAGAAGACCTCTAGATTCACTTCTTGAAATGGAGCCTAGAGTGGACAGTGTGCTTCCCCATCACAATGGATGTAAGCTACATTAGCTGGTAGAGTAGATAGTAAATGATAGAACAACGTTTCCTGAAGGGGCAGGAAAAAGACAAGGTGACCACCTAGAGCAAAAATTATTTGAGGACTTCAGTCTAGTGGATGACTCGAAGTATGGATGTTCATTAAGTAAATATGGGAGCACAAATGTTTTTTGGAGACATATATTACTGCATATAGTAAGCTACAGGATGAGCGCAAAGCCAAATTGAGTTTGAAATGATCTGTTGCAGACCCTTTTTTCAACACGTCATTGACAAAACATCACTGCACTTTCATCATACCAAGGGATGAGAAGCAGAATGTCATATCATCCTTAATGCAAAACCATGGGCATTTTTCTGAAAAGACACATGATCATTGTGGACACATGGACTATGTATAATGGCCGTGCCAATTTAGGCACAACTGACCATTTGATTAATGTTGGAATAAAGCTCCAGGAACAGGTCTTAGAGATAAGTATGACAGGGAGACAATGAGCTGGGTCGTTACTGTGGTGATAGAATGTTTCAACCTCTGATCAATTTTTTTGGTATTGTAACAGATATATATCTTAAATATCTTAATTTGCACTTGCATGCATGTCTCTAGTGGCAACCCTGAGAATTGTGTGAAAAAACATGACAACGACGCATTTTCTAGCAACTAGATTTGATACTATGGATCCGACATTCAACAATGACGTGCATTTTCCTTGTGAGGTGAACGCCTTGAACTTGAATTTTCATTCCCACTTGAGAAGCCTTCATATGAATCAAAGTGGCGCAAATAAGTGTATGAGTGTGTGACGAAGAGGGAGATTCAGTTGACGTGTCAGATTAACATAGCTTGATCACACATAGGGAGAAAATGGACTGAGTTCATGAAGTTGTACAAGCTACCTTAGTTCACCCCAAAAGAAGACTAGTTATGTCCTAATCTACAAAAATGTTAAGATAATAAACACCAACAAAGTTGAGCTACAGGTTTCAACGAGGTGGAACTTGATGTTCACTATGCTGTGCGTTGTAATAGATTAGAGGAAGGGTCTTGACCAAATGGCACCTACGATCATCTCTATGAGTGCAAGGAATTACACCCCCAAGCTTGAGGTATGGGCTATGTCGGAGGATTTTTGCAATATATTAGAGATATTTCACAAGGCAACTACTTACATTACTAGTTCAAAAATACTCATGCAACCATGGCTCTTCATTTGATCAGGACTATATCAAAACATCTCGCCCATGTCTTTGACCGGTTCAATAAGGATGGTCATGTTCCCAAATATTCAGGACTCCCTTGGGGATGTGTGAGAGGCCATGAACCATAAGTTTGACAAGAAGGTGGCTTCCATACTCTGCAATGAAGGCGAGAATGCGACATGGCTCCTTGATGCATTGATGAAGCTTCCTCTAAATGAACCTAAACCCAATTAGATTACAACATACTATGTTGTTCATGTGTGATCTTTTCTCTAATGTTCCGTTAAGCAGAATGGCCATCAAATCCCAGCGAGGGGGGGTGGGCGAATTTCAAAAGAGACCTAGTAACATGCTCTCACGATTGTTAAGATGATAAAGGAGGCCAAAGTTGGCATCGAATCCAAGACAGAAGCAGAGACCATACATCAACTCGAGGCCTAAATTTCAAATTCTTTAATTCGAGATAATGAGAACCCTCTCCAATGGTAAATGCTCACGGTTGTGCAATCTTTTCCACATCTCACAAAGTTGGCAATGTAGTACCTCTCTAAGCCAGCAACAACTACACTATCTGAGCGGCTTTTCTCATTGGACAGTAATGGTGTGACGCACAATAGATTACTCCTAGATATGCGGAGTATGGAGCTTTTGTCTACGTTGCATTATTGGTTGATATTTATATAGATGTATTATATGTAATTATAGTAATATTTTTTTGTTTAATCTTAGCCTTTATAACTACTGATAACATCTATTCTTGATTTAATTGCGTTTGTCAATGCATTGCCTATCTTAGATCAATTGAAGCTATTACAACTGCTAGTAATGGGTAGTTTCGGTTTGATCCGTAGCATTCGACTATTTCCCTATCTACAATTTAATTATGACCTATTTTTATCATCTATATTTTTATCCTATATTTCACCCTGGTGGCTAATTCTCTGTAAGGTGTATAGGATATGTGTCATCCTAGATTTAAATCCTGTTGGTCAGTATCATTGCTTAATTAGTGAGTTGCTGACTCCTTAGCTTTAATATCATGATCCAAAGTGTAGCTTAGATATTCTCTCTTTCTCATCCACACTATCCCCAACTGAATCCAAATTGGTGCCCTTACTCATCACGAACTGATGGCTATAATGATTGTGCCGTGTCCTTATCGTTGTGCTTTCCATCATTCAACAGCCTGCCATTATGTGGCTATGGAAAAAGAGTGAATAATTAAAGGGAATTAAAATCATTATTTAATTCATGATAGTACTCTAGAAATCACAAGGTATCACATAAGGCACTCTTTTTTAAAGGGAATAACAAAGGAGGCACAAAATAGGAACAATTCAAGGAGAGCTTTGAAACTCACAGCTTCAACAATAACACATGGCCATATAATACCATGCCGAGCTTAGCTGCTCAAATTCTAGTAAAAAAACAACCAGAGATTCAAACAAATCTATTGACAATAGTATAAGGTCCAAGCACAAGTCTAAGAGAGCAATAGAACGAGACAAGGAATTCCAATATCACTTGTAAAACCTGTCCAATAGATTCAAGCACAAAACAATGCTATTCTAGGTCTAATGGACATAAGAACCTGGATAACATTTTTTTCCTCTCTCTTTGTCCTCTCGGGACTATTCATCTGATATACATCGGATATCCTGTATCAGCAATCCAATATCCAAAAAAAATAGGATTGAATCTGAATGTGGATATTGCGTGCCGGATGATATCCGTCTTTTAGAAGTAGACGGATATCAATGATGGATATCATATGGGTAATGACGAGACAGATATCGGATATCCGATATTGGATTTTGATATCCAGATATCAGAACCGGTATCTGGATATCGACATCTGGTATCCGGATATTTGTTTTCTGGACCCCAGTAATCCCATATGGAGGAATTCAAAAATTTTGAAAAGTATATATGTTGTCTAGCTATTTTTCACATAAGCCCCTGCTTTAAGTTGCACCTACAAATGGATGCAGCCCATGAAATTATTGGCAAAATGCCTCTCCGCTTCTCTTCTCCAAATTTCCCTTGGAAAACTATAGAAAATCAAAATTAATTTGTTAAGCCCCAATAAATAATTTCTTTGGGGTTTTACTCCTGTAACGTTTATCGAGAGTTGTTTTAAGGGACATATTTCTAAGGAAAGGCATAAAAATTTTCATCGACTTTAGAAATGACTCTAAAGCCTATTTTTATTATAATTATATCCTGTTTTTAGTGAAGATGTCATCTTTTCCCCAAATAAATCCCTAAAAACTCGAGATAACTGTAGAAAAATTTGATTATCTCATATCTTAATTTAAACTGAAACTAAGATGTAATTGTAGAGGTTATAAGACTGTTATTCACTAGGTCTAGAGGTCATACAATTCCTGAATTCCATAAAATTTGTACATTGGAAAAACAAATTAAATAAACCTGAATTCAATTGGAATAATGATTAATGTATAAATATCTGATGACGACCCTACTTTTAAACTCACTAAATGATTGAAAATGTGCTAATTAGTTTGACTAAATACACTATAAAACAAAGATTGAGTATGTCATCAATCAATTTAAAATGAACTAAGATGTAATTATAGAGATTGGAAGACTGTTATTCACTAGGTGTAAAAGTCATAAAATTATTGAATTTGATAAAAGTCGTACATTAGAAACACAAATTAAATAAATCTGAATTCAATTGGAATAATGATCAACGTATAAATATATGATGATGACCATACTTCAAGCTCTCTAAATGGATGTAAATGTACTAATTAGTTGAATTAAATACATTATGGTATAGAACATGAGTATCTGATATCGTAATTTAAACTGAAACTAAGATATAATTTTAGAGGTTGCAAGACCGTAAAATTCATCAAACTCTTGAATTCCATAAAATTCATACATTAACAGACGAAATTTGATGGCTCCCCTATTTTCAGCTCTTTAGTATAATTAAATACATTATGATATAGAGATTAAGCATCTCATATCTCAATTTAAAGTGAAACTAAGATGTAATGGTAGATTTTGGAAGACTGTTATTCACTAGCTGTAAAATTCCTAAAATTCTTGAATTCCATAAAAGTCATACATTAGCATACAAATTGAGTAAAACCTTGCTTCACTTGGAATAATGATTAATGTATAATTATATGATGGCAAACCTACTTTCAGCTATTTGAAGTTAGTGATATATTATGCACACTATGTATGTTTCTAAATTTTGGAAATTTTCTATACTTCTAAGGCCAAGTATCATACTGTAAAAATATGAGATACTGATATTCACTATTTAACATGACAATCACTACTTTCAAAACATGTAAGAGTAAGAATTTTAACACAGTAATTTCGCGACAAAAGAAGTTTCGTATTTAATCTTTCACCCTCAAAATACGCCTTTTATGAGTATTTCTTTTCCCCATGCCTCCGTCAATGGTTTGTACCTACTTGGTCATCACATGCATAGTGAAAGACAACAAACAAAACACAATGCTTATTTAAAATATGCATTATACGAGTGACGATGTAAGGGATGTGTACCTTGACATGATGAAACTACACCATCTTCACCATTCTCACCATCTGAATCTAGCTCCACATCATTGTACCATTGCTTATTGTCCGCACACAGCCAACACTTAATAGTGATGGGTATTTGAATGCTTATTGGTGATAAACATGCTCTCTTGTACATGACAATACCTTGGCCTGCAGAGAACATGCATTCAGCAGGAGCACTTGTTGCACAAACGAACAATAGCTCCTTGGTAATGGAGGCAAGTAAAGGGAAGTGTTTTGCCCCTGTGATGGCCCACCAAGATAATGGTGTGGACACTTCTTCATTAGGCACGACCTTTGTCAGATATTTTTTGAACTCGTCTAATGCTGACATCGTGATGCGGGTGTAGGTTGGACTTTTTGCATAGTGCTATGTAGCCTATAGTCCAACTCTCTACCTTTTGGGTGATCTGTTTTAGTGGGTCCAGCCATTGCATGTGCGGCGAGCCTCGTGACAAGAGAGATCGTATATAGGTGATGGTCGACTCTCTTACTCCCTCGTAGAGCATGGACCCTTTGTGGAATGGGTCGACTAATTTGTGACAATGAGTGCTTCATTTTCCCACATGAGTTCTGCATATTGCGCTAACTTTCATCGCATTTCCTTGCACGCTTGCATCATGTTACAACGATCTCCATCATGCAACCACCATACACAGGACAAGAAGGATCCCTCAATTTTTTGGACTACCTCCTCCTTATGGTGCACAAGGCTATCGATGATAAATAACACATTATAGGTGGTCGGCATCTCTATCTGACAAACATGATCAGTAGATATAGAGAGCTGCCCAAGGATGCGACAAAATTCTTTCACCAGCGCCCACTTATCCTTCTATATCTTTGTCAAATTCCTTTTTTGTTGAAATCTTCTACACTTCATCAATCACATCACATTTCTTCATGACAGCAGATAACATAGCATATGTGTTGTTCCAATGGGTTGGACAATACAACATGATCACTTTAGAATCTTCAACTTCAGGGCCGTCTTCAGACACTTTTATGTACTCCTCTAATCGTTGAGCAGAGCTCCAAATGTTGTGCACTAGCGTACGCATCTTCACTACTACTCACCCAAATAAAACAAACAACGTGCTTCAACATTGTCTTCAACCGCTAACAAATTGTTCAGTAGTCTTGCACATCGCCTTCTTCAGGCTATAGTCCTCGGGCTAAAGGAATGCCAAAGCTTTTAATTGCCGCTTCGACGATAATGTTAAATATGTGTGCGACGCATGGGATGTGTCTTTTGGCACTAAACGTCAGGTTGAGAATCTTTATTTTCTTTTCAATCATTGACAACATCCTCTTATTTGCGGAGGTGTTATCAGTAGTCACAACGTAAACCTGCATAAATACAAGTTATGTATAAAATCACATGTTTAACTTAAAAGATAAGTTTATTGTCGAATAATTACCTTTGGTTGCTGGAAAAGTTCTTCCAAGACCTGAAGAACGATGGACACCATGGTATCCCCATCGTGCTTGCCGATGATCTCTCGAATGGCTAGTACTCGTTCCTGGTACAACCACTTCTCGTTCACCCAATGAACGATAATAGCTAGAAGACCAGTACCATTCTCCATAGTCCATGCATCTACGGTGAGGGACACTCCCTTGACACTATCCCATAATTTCTTCAAGTTTTCCTTCATGCAGCCATGCATTTGGATCATCCACTCCTTCATGACCTCTACACTTGGGAGGTCCAAGCCCAACTGTGGGCGTAGTGCCACAGCTCCTTGAATGTGAGATTCTGAATGATCTTCCACGGGGAATCCGTCAAGCATATGAAGTACACAATGAAATTATTTTGTCTTATCAGGGGTATGCCCTTTTATAGGTCCTCATCCAATTGTCCCTCCTTATAATGGATGTTGTCATGGGTGACTCTGTATGGCACGAGATGTTCCAGCATTGGTATCTTGATGACCTTGGATCGTGCCCCAGAGCAATCTTGGGGCAGGGCATTAACTCCAGATGTTCTCGTTCTTCTGAGAAGCATAAGTCGGTTATCATTGTTTGGTTCTTCCAGATTACCAGATCTCATTATGGTGTGATATGCTTAAAAATTTAAACTAGGAAAATAATATTTCAACTTTATACACATACAAAAAAAAGGAACACAAAAGTAATCTAGAATAGTAAAACGACTAAACAGAAGGAGAAGAAAAAGAACAAAGTAGTAATCAATAACATAATAAACATTAAAGGAATCGTGATCAAGAGAAGATGAAGACAAAAAAGGAGTAGAGATGAAGAAACATGAGGATATGAGAAGATGAAAAAGAAGTAGGAGAAGATAAGAAGAAAAATGAGGAAAAGACAAGATGAGAAAGAGGGAGGAGAAGATAAGAAGAGAATAGGGAAAAAAGAGGAGAGGAGAAAAATATAAAAAACAAGAGAACAAAAGAAAACGAGAAACATGAGAGGAAAAAAAGAAAAGAGGAGAAGATAAAAAGAAGGAAGAGAAGAAAAGAAGGAAGTGGAGGAGAAGAAGAGAAGAGGATAGAAGGAAGAGAATAGAAGAGGAAAAATGAGGAGAAGAGAGGAAGAAAAAAAGACAAGAGAAGAATAGAAAGAAAGAAGAAAATAGAAGAAGAAAATGGAGGAGGAGAAGAGAAGAGAAAAAAATGAGGTAATAAGAAAAAAAAAGAGAAGAAAGGAGGGGAAAAAGGAGATAAGAAGAAGAAAAAGAAAGAGGAGAATAGAATAAAAATGAAAGAAGATAAGAGGAAAGAGATGAGAATAGAAGAGGAAAAAGAGGAGAAAGAGGAGAGGAGAAGAAGAAAAAGAAAGAAGAGAAGAGAAGAAAAAAAGGAGGAGAAGAGAACAGGAAAAAAGAGGTGAAGAGAATAAATTAAGGAAATAGGAGAAGAGAAGAGGAAAAAGAGAAAAAGAGATGAAGAAAAATACATAAGAGAAAAGAAAAAGGAAGAGGAGGAAAAGAAGAGAAGAGGATAAAAGGAGTGTAGAAGAGGAAAAAGATGGAGAAGTGAATAAGAAAAAACAGGAGAAGAGAAGAGTAAAAATAAAGAAGGGAAGAAAGAAGAAAGAGGAGGAGAATAAGAGAAGAGTATAAAAGTAGGAGAAGAGAAGAAAAAAATGAGGAGAATAGAAGACAAAAAAAGAGGAGAAGACAAGAAGAAAAAGAAAGACGAGAAGAAAAGAAAAAAGGAGGATAAGAGAACAGGATAAAAGGATGAGAAGATAAGAAGAAAAATGAGGAGAATAGAAGAAGAAAAAAATAGAGAAGACAATAATAAAAACAAAGAAAAGAAGAGAAGAGGAAAAAAGGAGGTGGATAAGAGAAGAGGAAAAAAGAGGGGAAGAACACAAAGACACTGTGAGACACCTTGACATCGTTCAAATCTCTGCCGCTTCAAAATGCTGCAAAGAAATGAAAAAAGAAAAGCAATCAAATCTATAAAAGAACTCCATAATGAAACTGACTTGAATATGGCAAGCCAGATCAAGCCGGGCATTGACGTTAACCAACTGAGACTTTAGCCTATTCTCCGCCATGGCACAACAGACATTCCACTTAAAAAGAGAATTAGTGCAAGAAGATGAGGAAGATGAAGATGAGGAAGAGACGAAGAAGATGAGGAAGATGAAGATGAGGAAGAAGACGAAGAAGATGATGAATAAGGAGAATAAGAACAAGAAGAGAGAACTAGAGTGAGAAGAATTAGCAGAACAAGGATAAGAATAGGAAGAGGACGAAGAGTTGGAAAAGGAAAAAGAAGAGAGAATTTGAGGAGGAAGAAGTGAAAGAAGAGGAAGATGGAGAAGAACGGGAAGAGGGGGAAGAAGGGGAAGAAGGGGAAGAAGGGGAAGAAGGGGAAGAAGGGGAAGAAAGGGAAGAAGGGGAAAAGCGGAAGAAAAGGAAGAAGAAGTAGAATAAGGAGGAGGAGGAGAAGAAGAAGTAGAAGAAGAATGATGAGAAGAAGAAGAAGAAGAAGAGAAAAATTAGAAAAAGAAGAAGAAGAATAGAAAGAGGAGGATGAATGGGAAGAAGACTAGAGAATTTGAGGAAGGAGGGGACACAGATGAAGAGCGGGAAGAAGGGGAAGAGGCAAAAGAAAGGGAATAAGAAGAATAATAAGAAGAAAAAGAAGATAAAATTTGAAGAAGAAGAAGAAGAATAGGAAGAGGAAGAAGAATCGGACGAAGAAGAAGGCGAGCAAATTCGAGGAAGAAGAAGGGAAGAAAGGGAAGAGGGAGAAGAAGGGGAAGAAGGGGAAGAGGGGGGAGAAGGGGAAGAAGAAGAAGAAGAGATAATTAGTGGAAGAAGACGAAGAATATGAAGAAGAATAAAAAGGGGAAAAAAGAGAAGAGGGGAAAGAAGAACTGTAAAAAGAAGAAGAAGAGAGACTTCGAGGAAGAAGAAGTTCAAAAAGGGGAAGAAGATGAAGAAGGGGAAGTGGAAAGGATGAAGAGGACAAAGACAAAGAAGCAGAGTGAACAAGTCGAGAGCCATGTCAGCAAAGCAGTTCTCCAATAGGATTGTTGTAAAAGATTAGCTAGTAAGAATTGAACACGTACCCTACACTCGTTAAGAAGAATAGATGGACAGGACTAAATATAACATCAAATGTAGATGGTTAGGATTCAATCTTGACAGGATTAGACTTGGACGGTTAGGATCTCATCTAAAAGGATAACAAACCGACAGTGAGGATGGATCTCTCGTTCTAACCACTATAACAATTATAACGGCTAGGATTAAAATGGTCATAACAAACTATTATATGGTAATACAAATAAGAACCAACGTTTGATAAAATGTTGGTGGATATCAAATGATCTAAACAGAACTTTAGCTCTCTCTCATTGTCTCTCTCTCTACTTCTTTTCTTCTATCTCCGTCCTTGTTCTTGAGCACCACTGAGAATTCAAGAAAACTCAGCGTGCCAATGGATCTAGCATGTCATAAGAGAAGATTGCTGCAGCTACTGCCACCACCGTCACAGTTTCTTCAACTCCATTGTTTTCTGGAGCAATCCACATTGTTGTTCCACCGAGCAATGCAACATCCATCAATCTTCAGGCTGTCAATTATCAAATGTGAAGAAATATCATTCTCCCATTTATAAACGGGTATGGTTTAAATACTATTATCAATTCTTTACCACCACCAACTTTTATTTCAGATCAAAATGGGGATATGATGGAAAATCCTGAATTGGGAAATTGGAGGAGAATCGATCAACAAGATGTGGGATTCTTGCAATCTACCATCTCAGAATCAATACTACCACACGCCATCAAAGCCAAGTATGCAAAAGAAGCTTGAGACAGGCTGGAAAGCATTTTTACTAGAAGAAATCAGTAAAGGATTGTGTAACTAAACAAAAAATTCCACAATATTGAAAACGGAACAATGAACACAGAAGCATTGCAGAATATCTTGAGCTCACTGGATATCGCGTAACTGAACCAAATGAGATCTACACATTTTTTAATGGATTACCACAAGAGTATGCTCATTTTGTGGTTTGTATTAATGCCAATCTTGACCGAATGGGATTTAAGAAAATCATTACCAATTTAGTAGCTCATGATGCATATCTTATGCATCATCAAAAGGGAAATTTGAATGGATTCCCTCTGATGGCTGATGCTACTCACAAACAATCTGCTCAACCAGGATCTTTCAATCCTGGAAGAAACATTTTTCAAAAGAATTACTATCAAAATTGTGTTCAATATAAATGTAGAAGAAAAAATCAAAGGTTTCAGCCTCAATGTCAAATCTGTTCATAATTTGGGCATGAAGCTAGAGATTCTCAAGATTTACTACAGTTCTCAAACAGCAAAGCTCACAGCAATCAAGGTGGAAATCCAAGCAAAAGGCCATGAATGGTACCCTGGTAATGGAGCGACACAGTATGTAACAGCTGATCAGAATATCTTCTCACAATCACAGACCTATCAAGGAAAATATTATCTTCAAATAGGTAATGAAGCAGGTTTGAATATTTTTGCAATTGGTTCATCAAAAATTACTAATGATAAAACCCGTTTTCTGAAAAATAATCTGCATGGTAAAGAGATTACTAAAAATCTTTTGTCAATACATAAATTGCTATTGAGAATAATGTTTTAGTTGAATTTCACTCTTCTTATTGTCTTGTGAAGGACACAACCGCCAATCAAACTTTCCTACGAGGAACAACTATGAATGAGATCTACTATCTGGATAATCCGTCGACAAAATGTGCCAACATGGAGGAGGAGACTTGATTTAAAAAATGGCACTCCAGACTATGGCATCCTCATTTTAAAGTGTTGAATGCTATTGTCCAAAAACTTGGACGTCCATTCTTTCCTTATAAACAACGACATATATATGATTCTTGCAATGTCTCAATGTCTCATAGATTACCTTTCATTATTACTAACCATTTTTCTAACCATGCATTAGAAGTTATGCATTGAGATTTTTAGGGGACAGCACCGATCATGTCTCACTCAGGTTATTCATACTATGTTATATTTGTAGATGATTTTAGTAATTATTCATGGCTTTTTTCCACTCTAAAGAAAGAGTGATTTGTTTAACACATTTATACAGTTTCAAACACAAGCTGAAAAACAGTTTTCGTCTAAAACAAAATACTTGCAGTCTGATTGGGGAGGAGAGTATCAAGCTCTCCTCCCATATTTAAAAACAGCTGGTATTTTTCATATGGTATAATGTCCTCATACCCCTGCACAAAATGGTACAGCCGAAAGAAAACATTGACATGTCGTTGAAACTGCACTTACACTGTTTAATTCTGCTGAAATGCCCAAAATGTTTTGGGATGAAGCAATGGTAACTGCAATATTTCTTGTTAATATATCAGTTACATCAGTACTGAATTATTCTAAATATCCATATGATATTTCTTTTATACCCAAACCGAATTATTCTGTAATGAAAATTTTTGGGTGTCTTTGTTACCCCTTTATTAAGCCATGTGCGCAGAATAAACTAGGTCCCAAGTCAGCAAGGTGTGTTTTCTTGGGATATAGCTCTCTACATCTCCGATACATGTGCCTATCACTCCATACAGGAAAATTCTTTATCTCTAGACATTTTATATCTTTGAAGAAATATTTCTTTCTGACACATGCCAATGTATACTTAATAATAAAGGGGTGCTTGTATCATTTCATGGTCCAAACCCAACTTATATACAGAATAATACTATTCCTGAAACGAATGACATTTCTTATGTTGATACTGAATCAATTGATCGTTCTAGTAATAGAGACACATGCTCTTCTTATTCAGACATTTCTTATGTTGATACTGACAATAAATCCTTTAGTCCTTTTGATAAACACACAACTATTCATATACTACTTTTTATTACTGTAAGTCATGACTAGACAATTCACCAACAACATTTCTCCAACACATTCTTTCATGGTGATTTAAAAGATACCGTATTTTTTGAGCAGCCTTCTGGTTTCAAAAATCCTAATTTCCCATCATGTGTGTAAGCTTAATAAATATATATATGGGCTTAAACAATGACTTTGGTTTACAAAATTAGATGTGCTTCTTAATACTAAGGGTTTTGTTGGATGGTAAAGTGATACATCTATTTTCTTTAAAAAATTTCCAAATCATACTATTTGTGTTCTCAAATATGTTGATGATATTCTTGTAATTTCACCGCATTCATCAGACATTGTTCATTTAATATCACAACTACAGTCTGTTTTTGCAGTTAAGGATCTTGGACCTGCGTATTATTTTATCTGAAGGTAATTGATGTAATACGAGAGTGCCGGGATTGACGGCTCATATTACAACACAGTAAGAATGATGATTTACTTGCGACACTTATGAGATGTGCAAATATTTTGAGAGAACTGTTCGATGAGCAGTAAGGTACACCGTCAGACTAGGTGAATGATCTAGTAAGTTCTCGCAGAAAGAAAGATTAATCCGGATAGACTCCCAATGACCCTCGTGATCACTCGAACACCTAGGACGTGAAAAGCATTTTTAGGCTCAAGTATTGTTCACACTCCTATATCAGGGAACTTATCGTCTACCACAAGAATACCCTACCCCTGGACCATGGTGGCTATCCTATTCGTTCAGCTTCTAAACAAACGGGCAGAGGAAATAATAGGGGAAGATGGCACTATAACACGTAATAATACTGATGCGTAAAGGTGGGGGGGGGAGCGAGGAAGAACCTGATCGGAATCAACCAGCTGTGTGCATAACTAGTCATGGACGTATGAACCAGGTGCCGGTGTGAAGACTAGGATGCAAGGCGCGGAACATCTAGCAGAAAGGCGCAGCAAGGCATAGCGGGCACGAGTAATGTGGTCTGTGGCAGGGTGCTGCACGCGGCAGGACGTGACGCATAGCTGGGCGCATGGGCAAAGGCATCACAGGACAAACATTGGCGTGCTGTAGGGCGTGGTGTGTGGCAGGATATTACGAGCGGCAGGGCGCAGCGTGTGACTGGGTGCGGTGAGCACGGGCGGTCACCGTGCACTAGCCGGGGTGGGCGTGCACAGAGAGGGCACGGGACGCTCCTGGCGCAGTGTGCACCCAACGAGGCACGCTGCAGGGTGTGGCGTGTGGTAGGACGAGGTGTGAAGCTGTGACAATGAGAGCAGGTAGGCTCGGCGCGCGGCTGGGGTGGACGCACGCGGTCAAGGCAGGGCACGTATGGGCGATGTGACAAGACAAGAACTCCACTTCTTGGGAGAATTTTCAAGAAAACCAGGGCGTAGAGGAGACCAGTCAGTGGCGAGGCGCTCCACAGAGTAATCTTGACGGTGGGGCGTGGACCACGACGACGGCTCACCTTCTCCACTCTCTAAAAAACTAACTGCTATCTACTCACTATAAAGACAACAAGAAGGAAACATTCAACTTTCAAATTTCATCAATCCTGACTACACTTGGGCAGGCCATCCCCTTATATAGGGAGGATAGGTGCCAAGTGAACGAACCCTAGGAAAAGAAACCATCGCGAGACAAGGTCCTTTCCCTAGACAACCGTTACAATGAAGACAATGGAAGATTACATGGACGAGGCCCAAACACACTGGCCTGGTCAACAATTTAGCGAAATTAAAATAAAACGGAATACAACAAAAGTACGTTCGAAATGAATGAACCATCTACGCTGGATACTTGAAGGTGGGGTGGAAAAGTTTGCCATAGTTTGTTATTTCATAAGAATTCGGATTTGACTGTTAAATGTTTTTAGCGATGCTGATTGAGTTGGGGATCAAAAAGACAGATGTTCCACTGCTGCATTCTCCGTGTACTTAGGAAAAAACTTAATCTCACGGAGGTCTAAGAAGTAGCCAACAGTAGTACGATCGATTACAAAAGCTCAGTACAAAGCATTGGCAAATGCGGCAAGAGAAGTTTTGTGGATTCAGTCTATCTTACAAAGAGCTTTGCATCAACATAATAATAGTCCCAAATCTTTGGTGTGATAAAACAGGAGCTACTTATCTTGCTGCTAACCCTGTTTTTCATGCTAGGACAAAGCTTGTGGAGATGATATCATGCATTATAGAGATGCAAATGAAGTACATCAAGAATCGTTCTCTGATTTTGTCAATGATTTAAAATTTTTGATGAATTGAAATATGAATAGGAGGAAGAATGATTTAGTGGATGAAAAGATTTTAAAATGTGATGATTATCTTCCATCGATTCCTTTTCCAAAAGCATACTATTCCAGAGCTCCAAATGGACAATTTGATCTTATTATGAAGGATGAAGTTTATCTAATGGAGATGGATGAAATTTTAACCAATATGAATATGATACTTGAAGATGATGGAAGAAGTAAAGGGGACAAAAATGAACGATTGCTTGAGAAGGAGCGAATTTAGGATAATAAGGAGTCATATGAGAAAAAGACTATGAATATTTGTGATTATGATATGCAAGATATGGATATCATTCATGATATTAAAGTATTTGAAAAATATTTGTCTGATGATTTACCTTTAATTTTCATGAATGAGCATGCAAATATTGCATATTTGTCTCATTATTTCATATATTTAAAAAGGAAAATGACTAGAGAAGTAAATGTTATGCCGAATCTAAGAATTTTTTTTTCAATGATTGGAAAATTCATCTTCTCAATAATGAGAAACTGAGTTTTCAAATTCAATATTTTAAAATAATCATGTTTGATAAATCTGTGATTTCATATATTATTTTCAAAAAGATTTTCTTTTCAGGTTGGCATGACCAGTTCATGGAAAACAAAAGTCTTTCTCATTTAGTCATTGATTATAACATCCCATCCAAATAACATGATATTTTGTTTCAAGAAGATATTATTGAATATTATTATAGAGGATCATATAGTTTTTTGATGGATTATTTTGCATGGGTTAAATCAAACATTTATTGCACTGGTGTCTGTAGTCTGATAATGCCAGTCGATATCCAAACTACATGGAATCATCAAAGTATGAAACCCACAATGAAATACAAATATATCTACATGGGCATAGAATTACTTTTACTAGTATAAAAGCATCTTTAGTTTCATCATAATATTTAGTTTTTTTTTTAGTTTGCAAGCTCTTTAGTTTGTTATTCATAAAATAATGAACCAAGTTATTCACAACCTTGTCTTTCGTGGTGGTTTGTTTTCTCTAGAAACCTGTGTGGAAGAGGTCAAATCATCTAATGGCAAGGTACAACAATGTCATTACATTCAAGGTTTGTGTTTCTAATTTCTATTTTTTGAATTCCTTGTCTTCTTGTTTGGAATTGCATATAGCTACATTCATTAGGTGCACCCATTAACAAACATAAGTAAGGGGTAGATGTCAAAGGAAGTATATTTTGTCTGTTACCTAAGAATTTTGCATAAATAAGTAAAAACTTCACCTTGTTATGCCATAGGAATAACTGAGGTCAATAAATTGAGACGATATTCCAATTTTTTGCTGAATTATAGATTGGGTAACCTTTTTGTGCCATCGAAGACCATTATAAGAGTGGCTGTGTAGGTGACTCCCTTTGTGGTTAAAGCTCAACATAGCTTATAGGATTTCAATGCCCACTTGTTCTTTTTCTAGTCAGAAATTCTTCCCTCAATCCAATCGTTCTTCCAAAGTGGGAGTAGCCTCTAACCAATGGTGAAGGTTAAGCGTATTATTACTCCAGATAAGCTGTAGTAATACAGACCAAATATATGGTGCCGGCCGCAAATAAGCGCTTTGCACAAAAGTTGTTAGCAGTAGTGAGGAATTAAGTGCTCTATACATAATAAGTGGCCTTAACCACATACGGTGATAAGCGCGATCTATTTTCAAATAATTCTTGCACACAAGCATTAGATAGAAGGAGTCCAGTTTAAACCCTAAATACAAATATCAAAGGTCTAGGGTGAAAAGCATGTAAAAAGAGGAATTGTTCTATTTTGTTTCACTCTTAAGGCATTGAGATTCAATGACTATCATTGACAGAAACGAGGATTGGTGGTGACGATGTCAACGCACCATCTTTGGATGTGCCTCCACCGTCACCAACGACACCTCGCATCACGACTCATCGCCAACATCAACTGCAGAACTGCTCTGATAACGACCAAGTCAACGCGTCAGCATCAGACACATCTCCACTTACACACAACACGTCTTTCATCATGACACGTCGTCAACACCAGATCCAGAACTGCCCTTTGACGTGACACAATGACACGTCGTCTATTTTATCTTATTTCTTGTATTTTCTCTTTCCTCCAAGGCCTATATGTAGGCCAATGTTGCACGAAACACTTGGTGAATTTATTTTCAAGAATTTAATTGTTCTTCTTGAGAGATTTGCCCTACCCTCTACCCCTTCTAAGTCGCCGCTGCCACCGTTGACGCTCCCGCAGCTGCCACCTTGGAAGATCGTCATCGCCCATTTCCCAACGTTGCACCCGTCTACCTGCGCAGGCCGCCCACCGCACGAACCGCTCGCCCGTAAGCGGCGCCCCGCACACGCAAGAAACCTGCTCGCACGCAGGCTGCCCGCACACACACGCAACCCGCTTGTGCGCAGTCCGCTGCCCACTCAGGCAACTCGCACATGCAGGCAGTCCGCCCATGCACCGACTGCTGTCCACCGGCCCGCCCGTGCGTAGACTGCCGCCCACGTGGGCCACGGCCTATGCAGGCCCACCCGCGTGCACGCCGCCTCCCACACAGGCCGCATGTCCGCCGGCGTGGATCGCAGCCTGCCCGCGCGCAGATCTCCGCCTACTTCTACATTCTCGCCGCTCGCCCGCGCCCACACGCTCGTATCACCGCCCAACTTCATGCTCCTCATCAACGTTTCAAGAATTCCCCGCAGCCTCTTCACGCACTATCTATTGCCGAGGTACTTCTTAATTTGCAAGAGAAACAATACCTTTGACAAATAATGAGGTTAATTAAAACATTTTAAATGTCTTAAAATTGATTTTTATAAGAAATTAAATGCCTTTAATTGGCCTTTTTCTATAAATTGTCGAACTTGATCGTGTAATTTGCGGTCTGTTTTATCCAAACCCTCCCCTAGTCGTCCTAGTACCCAGCTCTCATCGTCATCCTGCTCAATCAAAATTCATTTCCCACTTCATTTTTTACATTTAATTTCACAATTTCTTAGTTCAATTTACGGGCAAAGTTTTTGGTGAATTTCTGCTTTTGCTTTTGTTTATTCTGGAATTTCTCTTATTTTTTAATCGTTTAATCTTTAGTAATCCTAGTTAAATAACTTTGAATCAAAACTGACTGTTAATCCATTCATATTTGATCTCAATCACCTTAATTAGCAAATAGTGTTTACGATTTGGCAATATACTGTACCTCTTAAATTTGAAAAGGAAAGACGAAAAACTCTAAGTTCGATCGGTTTTTTAGGGATTTGCCCTGCTTAAGAACTACTTAGCCTGGGATTATATGGTTGAATTAAGATCCATTTTACACCACAGTTTCAGCTTTAGATCACCCCGATTAGCAAATCGTAGCCATGACTTGCGAGTTAGGGCATGTTTGCAATTTTGAGATAACTGGGGTGACACCACAAAATGTCACAAAACATTACCTTATGATTCCTAATCCGTGACAACAATTATTAGATTTCATAAAATTTTCTCATTGATTCCCAATTCACTAAATAACCCATAAACATAACTCAAATTGAATTAAGTTTTGGATAAAATAAACTAGGAATACCAGTGGTAAATGTTGATTTGGATTAAGTGATCAACACAATTAAGTAAAAGTAATACTAATATTCTGAAACCTAAAATGCAATGGACATATACTCAGTCGAGTTTGGGGAGTATTTAGCAATTCTTGGCAAGAATTGTTAACTAATCATAAATCTCTCTCTCATTGATAATAAAAAATTTAGGAAATAAATATCTGATTAATTGAGAAAATTTGAATTGGAATATGGTACAACGTTAAATACAATTTTATCATCATTGTTTTCTCTTGATGAAAAGGATTTCATAGTAGTTAAAATACGAGTTCTAAACCTAACATCTATAAAATGTGAATGTTACTGCCGCCTCCCTAGGGTTTGACCCCTTACTTAAGCACAAAGGGATAAATACATTATATTACTTCTTAAGTTTGAAAAACCACTAATAACGACGTATATAAACACATATTTTTGAACTTATCAAGGATGTAAGGATGTATAAGTAGTGGAATAAAATGGATGTTTATGAGATTTGGTGAGGCAACATACAGATCATACAAAAAAAGATAGTGTTTGCGAAGTAGGAAGCCCAAAATGAGAGATTGTTTCTTTGAAAACGTTGAAAGCTAGATGTCCAAGACAAAGGTGTATGACGTTTAGTGATTGTCGTCCTCCCAAAACACCACCGCTCGTGAAGGTTCAATGCAGTAGAGCCAATCAGGAACTGTTGCGGTGAGTAGCAGTTCCCCCGTCGTGCAATCCTTTACATGTCAAGCACTAGGATGCAATTAAACAAATACATTGTTATCGGATGTTAATTTATGAGTGGAGAGAAGATTCTGTGAGATTTGGAGAGCATGGATAATGTTTTTCAAAAGAAGAAGGCGATAAATATGAGATGGAGAAATTTCAGATGAGCCAAGAGATGTTATGGGCAAACATGAGTTGTCACCTACATACAGCTACTAAGACCTATCATACGGAATAACCCTGTGCAGACTGTATACATCAGATGTAATGTGGTGAGTAGCACTACTGTCCAGATACCATACTTGATGGTAATGATGCAATTGTGGATTCAACAACGGAAATGGAGCAACTGATCCAACAAATGTTGTCTCATAAGCTTGTGGAGGTCCTCCAAATGCGTGCACATGTAGGCGAGCTATGACTTTTGAATGAGGGTTGGAATGCATACGTTCATAAGAGACAGATCAACATTCTGGAGATTGGTGACCGTGCTTAAGACAGAGTTGACATCTGGGGATGAACCCGTCATTGAGTGCTCCTCGACCACGACTGTCTCCTCCATAATAGCCATGGTGTGTACTACCTTCTCGATGAGAAGTAGACTGTTGGTTGTTGTAAGAGGCCTGGTTTGAAATGGTTGTCTAGACTTGATTCGCCATTGGGGCAATGGGTGCTTCCATGGCCTCATCGTCACTCTCAAAATTATCTAGAAAAACCTCAAAACGGAGAGCATGTAACAAATCATCAATGGAGAGGTTATAATTTCAAGTAGTGACACCAGTTTGAAATGAGCGAAATGTAAATCCAAGTCCTCAGAGGAACACAGACTTCACAGTCCGTTCACCAACGGGTTCCCCCGTAGTCAGTAATTCAACTACGACTTGCCCAAATTCAGAAATGTAGTCGTTGAAGGATCTAGCCCCCTTTCTGATCGAGTGAAATATTGAAGCTAACTCCATGATTCGGAATTTGGATGTGGAGGAAAGTTCAGTATTGAGCTTCTCCCATGCCTCTCATGTTGTAAGACAGCTTGATAGGAAAGAAAGAATCTCAACTGACATGGATGCAATAATAATAGATAGAAGATGTTGATCATCGTGTTTCCATGGAGTTGTTTCATCATCCCTATCTTCTTCTTTAGGTAGTGGAGGGTAAGTGAGATGCCTCTCCAAGCTGTGTGCATTCATGATAGGAATGATCTGGATTTTTGAAATCAGATAGCTTTTGTAAGCTTGATCGACATTGCCAACATTGTTGACACGGTGGATGCTCGAGGTGGTAGTGGATTGCGGCCAGCATGCACTTTAACAGAAATTGGTTTGCCTTCAGTGAAGGCAGTGACTGACTCATTTAGCTCTGATACCATGTAAGATGGAGAGGTAGTGAAGGAGAGAGAGGTAGATGAATAATAGACATGGATTGGAGAACATACGTTCATATGTAAAGTGTTCAGCTATTTATAGGCGTTAGAAGGCAGTTCGGGGCATTTATAGCAATATTCAACTACCTGAGCATCACCATGCCGAATGGCATGATGACACACATTGCACTTCGTGGCATCTCTGGCCAGTAGGTGAGAGTCTCCATGGGACAGTGCGCCAGCTGTTTTGGGTAGCATGGACGTGGCAGAAAGTGTCTTGTCTTGAGAGTCTTGGCAACAGCTGTACTGGGTTTAAGAAGCTTTGATGCCTTCACGTCAGTCGATGTGTATGGAAGGTGGCAGCATGTGGCGGACGCTTTTGTGAGATGCGTGGTTTGCGACATAGGGAGACCGCAACATTCCTTCTCAAGTCGATCACCTGTCAATGCATTAACACTTCCCTGTGGTATCACTTCTCATTGTACTTCTGTTACCCTCCTCTTGCAGCGCAATATACACCATTTATTCTAGTTAGCGTCTCATCAGTAGCACTAAGCGGGAGCAGGAAAAGTATGTTTTGGTCATGCTAAGCATCTGCAATCTTATCATTTATGATGACTCGCTGCCCATGTGGGGCTCGAACACCTACAGATATGGTACAAAATATTTTGCTGACTTGACGTGTAATTCAGAATTCCGTGTGCTCAGCAGCGATGGGATAGTTATTTGGAAAAGCCCAAGATTCTTTTTCTTGGGTAACTACGTCATCAACGTTTGGTTGAATGTGAATCTTGCACTCTACAGACTTCCCCGATGGTCCACAAAGACGTATAATAATATTGCAAACACAACTACAACGGCTACCCCACACCAAGAAAAAGAATTAGAGCGTACTACTTGCAGGGGTCAACCAACAAATTAAGAGGCCAATATAATAAATACAAATATAGCTTACAACACACCAATACGCCTCTATACCTCTACCCTGTTATGTATCCAATTTTCAATACAGCTCTGTTGCTCCATGTGTGCATGATTATTGTATCTTTTGTTGGAACCTAGCTCTCTCACTTCAGCAACTCAGACAGAGAAGGGAAGTACGAGAACTCACTCCCTTAATCTCACCTAGAGAAAAAGATTTAAGTTTTCACTCTCTTAATCTCACATTGAGAAACTAGATTTAAGTTCTCACTCTCTTAATCTCACACATAGAAACAAGATAAAAGATCACTTTCAAAGATAGAAACGAACTAGTGGATGCACACAATATCTACAATAATGAAACTCAAACATATTTATAAGCAATCCCCCATAACTGCCTATGGACTGAAACAAACCCTGACCACACACCTGTCCATGTTTTTGGTCTTTAAAAACACCCGTCTTTAGCTCCTCAAAATTTACTCTAGCCTCCACATCTTTCTACAAATCCGTGATCCCTTCTTACTTGATTTATTCCTTGAAAGATTCAAACCAAAACTCTTATAATAACTGAGTCAAGATCAATATCCAACACTCCCTCTTTACCTTGATACTCCACATCCTCGCTATAACCTCAATGGACCCTCTATGATAGCCTACAAGAGAGCAGATACATGCGCCTGTCGTGTATCCATCAGATTTCCTCTTTCATACTCCTTGTCTTTGCCATCGTCACTTAGACAGTCCGATGCATAATGTCCATATTGGTGACAATTATAGCACTTTACCTTTGACTTATGATGTGGATTATAGTCAGCATTTTTGCCTCGTTCAGTGCTTCCACGATCCCGGCCTCTTCCTTGACTTCATCTTCCATCATGCCTTGTAAGAAATGCTTTCTCCTCATCCACTGCGTCTTGTTCTCAAAGCTTGTCTTCTTGCACCTTCAGTGAGCCCAAAAGTTCTTCAAGGGACATGGATTTGACGTCGCAAAACTGCTCTATTGTCACGGTGACATTGTCAAAGTTTGTCGGTTTGCTTGCAGCAATCTTCCAACGATGTTGCCGTCAGTGACTTTCTTTCTATGATTGTGCATCTCCGATACAATCCTAGATAACTTGCCAACAAAATCAACAACTGAATCATCCTTAGCCATCTCCAGGTTCTCGTACTCTCGCTTCAGTGCCTGAATGGGAGCTATTTTCACTTGGTCAATGCAGACATTGATCACTAGAAGAGTCTCCCACATCTCCTTCTAATTTTTGTGTTTGTCGAGCTAAAGCTGCAGATATTTGAAAATAGTTTTGAAAAATGATCCCCATGGCATACCATCCTCGATGAAGGCATTCCACAACCCATACACCTTGAGCAGTAGCTTTATCATATTCGCCCATAGAGGATAGTTCATCCTAGAAAGAGTAGGAAAGACATTATAGACACCAAACGTACCCGTCACTCTGGGCACTCCCATGTTGGCTCCATCTATGTCAACACATGACCTTTCACAAGCCTCTCATACCGGCACCGCTCATCGTCTCGGCATCAGCACGCTTCTTGGACCACAAACCTTGCTCCGATACCACTTGTTGGAACCTAGCTCTCCCATTTCAGCAAATCACACAGAGAAGGGAAGCACATGTACTCACTCTATTGACCTCATATAGACAAAATTGATTTAGGTTTTCACTCTCTTGATCTCACAAAGAGAAACAAGATTTAAGTTCTCACTCTCTTGATCTCACACAAAGAAACAAAGAAGAAAGAACACTTCAGAGATAGAAAGGAACTAGTGGATGCACACAGCATCCTACAACAATGAAACTCGTAGGTATTTATAGGCACTCCCCCATGACTGCCTATGGACTGAAACAAACCCTGACCACACACCTGTCCATATTTTTGGTCTTCAAACCACCAGTCTTTAGCGCCTCAAAATTTGCTTTAGCCTCCACATCTCTCTACAAATCAGTGATCCCTTCTAACTTGATTTATTCCTTGAAAGATTCAAACCAAACTCTTATAATAATTGAGTCAAGATCAATATCCAACATCTTCTTAGTCTTTGCACGTTCTGAGCAGAATGATTCGTTAAACTCTTACGCGTCCATGATAATTCTTTCTCTGTCCAATCTTACTGATATGATACCTGGCTGTTATTACCCTAAATGGTGGTCCACTATCATATCAAGGTCGTTCTACCAGGCCAAGGAGGCTCAGGCCTTCAACAAAGGAACATGCCTCCCTCGTGATCACCCTTTCCCCCTTGCACATCCTCCATCAGCGTGTGTTGCAGTTTTTACCATAGATCAAAGGAAGACTGCACTAGGAGGTGATGTAGGATGACTAGGATTGAGGCACATAGGATAGGCTAACTCAGCTATGGATGGATAAAACAGACCAAAAATCAGCACGATGGAGTTTGAAGATTTAAATATTATGACAATGTTGATGGTGCAGCCCCTTTTCTTGGTTAAGGACGAGAGGGCTCTCTTACAACCACCGCAGTCCAAACAAAATCCCAAACTCAAAAATCTCAAATGAATAGATCACGGGAAGATTCAAACTTATCCAACTAAGTCCGATGGTAGCAGAAAAACACACGAGAAATACTGGACAAGTAATAATGACACCAAGAAGGAAAGAATGGACCTTTGGTACAAGATTAGTCGGAAGAGGCGATGCACAAAATTATCGATGCGTCACTAGCGAGAGCAAATGACTTGCACTTTGATAGGGTGTCGTGGATCCTAAATGGTAAAAGGGGTGTGCAGTTGGAGAAAGAGGAGTCTGAAGCACGTGGATGCAGAATGCAGAGGGCCATGTGGGTGGGGGGCTGCACTCAGCGGTCGAGTGGGCAGGCAGCTACGTGCAATGGCCTTATTACAGGGCGGCTGCACGTGGCGGCTGCGTGGCCCAGCGTCATTCGTGAGGCTGCATGGGCATCGGCTGTGTGCGGAGATCGTGCTGATGCAGCTAGGCACAATGACTGTGCGAACGACGATGCAGGATGGAGGCCTCCTCTCGAAAGTGGCAACGGCAGCTAGTAGCTTTGATGGCTGAGGTGAAGAGGAGACAGGGCCAAATTTCTCTTTGAAGAAAACTTCAATCCCAAAAGAAAATCACCAAGTAATTCAGTACAGCATCGGGCTATGTATAGCCCTTGGAGGAAATAGAAAATTTAACATAACTATAAAATTCAGATCTAATTTAAATGATGTTTGGATCCCCATTATGAGGTTGACATTGGCGACGTGTCATGACACAGGGCGTCTCATGTGGTAGTTGTGTCACGTCCGATGATGGTGTGTGGTTGTGCGCGCCACATGAAGGGCAACAACCACAAATTTCTCCTTCTCTTTGGCTCACTCACTCATCTCCTCATCTCCTTCAAGCTAAATCACTCGTCGATTGGAATTTGCACACTGTTTCTTGATATTTTAAGATCATTGCCAAGATTATTCAAGATCATATCAATTAGTATCATACAGAGATGCTTCCACCTGAGTTGGTATCAAGTACAATTCAAGACAAAAAAATCAAATTCCTAAAGCCAGCTATGACGGAGATGGATTTTCACATAGACAATCTTCACACCACTATGTCGGCCACAAACTAGAAGAAGGACGTACCTTTTTCACACCCAGAGGTGTGCTACCAGGGGGGATCATCGCGCTAACTATCTTTGACTAGGAAATCAATGCAGGAACAATCTATACTGAGATTCCAGGCCGATGGAGAAGCAAATTCTGTTGAGGAGTTTTACTTGCTAGGATAGCCAGACTCCGACCAGTAGGACAACAGAAGATTAGTGTAGTAATGATCAAAAAAATATTCTATACTCGCTTGAGAGGTGTAGTGGTTAGGATCAAATATACAAAAAAACATATAAGGTAAAGTTGAACATAGGTACGAAACATAGACAATCAAGCAACATCTAGATAATATCATTATACAGATTATAATGGAAACTAATATATTTAAGAAACTTACTATATCTAATTCCAGTACAGCACTTTAAATACCAACCCATTTAACAATATCTGGCTGTGGAATAACAACAATCATTAGACATATCTTCTCTTATTCTATCTCACTCTCTTCTTCTTTGATTCCAGCCCTTCCTCCTTGATATTCTTTCTTTAATCTGAAATTCTCGACCACGGTATCAGAGCATGCCATCAAGATCATGGAAGATACACATGCCATGGTTTCCACCACAATGTCCTCTACAAGCCAACAAACGATGTGCAGCACTGGACAACTCCCCGTGAACATCCTATTTGGAGAACCATTATTTGTCAAGCTCACAACCAAAAACAACGTATTGTGGAGAAATTAAATCATCCCTCTTCTAAATGGGTATGAGTTGATTAGACTTGTGGAAGGCAATCCTTCTATAGTCTCTATTAGATATTGTCATGCAATCAAATCCCGAGCTATGTCAATTGCTCGAATCTAACGCATGCCAGCCTCAATGCTTGGAGCAGAACACTAAGCAGCCTTGATCTCTTACAGTGGAAGTCTCTTGCAGTAGCTTAAGATTGCATAGAAAGGGTTAGAGGAAAGGGAGGGGACGCAGCCCTATCGAGGAATAGGGTTACTAAATTGATATCACAAAGGTTACCTCGTAGTCATGAACATTACATTGGGGAAGACCAGGGTTGATACCAAAGTAATGAGACGAGGCACCCACGTGCCTAGGTAGGGGCGCCATTACGCCTTGAAGACCCCACCTCCCCGCGCACGCCCGCCAGTAACGCCGCTACACGTGTGCCCCCCCGGCTGGGTGTCGCGCACCCAGGGGCCTGGCAATCACACACGCCAGCCCGTCTCCAAGCAATCACCTATGCTACAGCACATGTGCCACCGTGCTCGGCTCCCCATGCTTGGCTCCATGCACCGAGCACTACCCGCGGGAATGTCACGTGCCCCCATGCTGCCTCAATGCACACTGTGCGCTGATAGCCTTAGTCTCATGGCAAGATGTCTCCCGCCTCGTGCCCCGCACACGCAATGCGCGCGGCGCCCAGGTGGCAGCTGTGCTGCTCCCTGCACAACTCAACGGGGTGCACCCATAGCATGCTGTCCAACCTGCACATCCTGTGCCCGCATGCGGCGCTTGCACTCCCATGCGGTGCTTGGTGCTCTCGCGTGTTCCTTGTCGCTCACTCGAGGCGTTGGCACTTGGCCCTGGCGTGCGACGTTGGGCGCTCGCGCGCTCGCACCTGTCGTCCTGCATGCCCAGCACGCATGGACTTCACTTGGTCCATCCCACCTAAGCATGAACAGCCATGTGCACCGTTTGTAGTGAATCATCACTATAGGTGCGATGGCCTCCAAGGTCAGGTTGGGCGTCACTATCCTTAGTGCATCGTAGCACTAATAAGACTAAGTCATTACAGAAGGTTAGTTTCACGCGTGCACACCGTCCCAATAAGCACACAGGCTTCTAGGTAGGGAATGCCACCTAGTTAGGGGCCTAACACGCCCCTACTACCTAAACTTGTTGACACCCTCTTCGACTCCAGCTGCTCCTCTTTATATGCTCTCAACAGGTCCTTGAATTGCAATAAATCCGAGTCGTGCTCCCATGTCACTGATTCGGCTGTTCTCTTCTTCCACTTGATGAGATAGCAACCATGACATCCTCCTTGGTCAATCTCCCTTTTCGCCACGACCTCCTCTGCCTCTGGTTGAACTGCACCCACACATTCAGCGACGTTTGTTGGGGCTGGTTCCTCACCGCATATTTTGGATCTGGTATATATTTCTTCAGGACAAATACATGAAAGAGCGGATGGACCGTCACCCGACAGAGTATGTTGACCCAGTAGCCAAGTCGTTCGATCTTAACTATCACCTCTAAGCCCATCATAGCATAGTACCAGACCCTTGTGTCGTTGCTTTGCTTGCTTTGTCCTCAGCATCTGCACCTTAGTCTTCAAAAAGACCAGATTGCCAACTTGGAACTCCACGTCCCCTCTGTGTTGATCCATGTATTTTCTTCTTTCTCTAAGCAGCACGCTCTAGTGCCTCACGAGCTTCCTCGATGCGGGCATGATATTCACGTGCAAAACAAAAGGCCATCGGGAGATGTCCATTCCCGATGACTTGTAGCCAAGCTCTAGCTGATGTTATGTGAAAATTGCGCTGCATCTAGCAGCTCCCCCCAATTCTCTTGATTGACCGAAACGTAGTGACATAAATACAATTCAAGCATGGCGTTTACATGTCTGTCTGACCATCTGCCTTTGGGTGGAAGCTCGTTGAAACTTTGAGCTTGGAACCCACATACTTAAACAGCCACTCCCAAAAATGACCCATGAATCTTGTATTACAGTTGCTAATGATGTCTAGTGGAAGACCCACATACTTAGCCACATTAGACGTGAAGAGGCAAGCCACGCCATCTACGTGCACTTTCAACGTGGTGGGGATGATGTTGCATACTTGAAAAAATGATCCACGAACACCAAGATATCATCGTGCCCACCCACACGCAGAAGACACGTGATGAAATCCATGGAAATAGACTCCCATGGTCTGCTTGGCCTCGGGAGAGGTTCCAACGTTCCTACAGCCTTTGCCTTCTCAGTTTTATCTTGGTGACACACCAGGCATGAATAAACATAAGCGTCCACCTCTCATTCCATTCCCGGCCAATGATAGCTGTTGGAAGGAAAGTGTGCACGCTTACCTTGGGTGTCCGATGTGGGGTGCATTGTGTGCTTCATAAAAGAGCTTCCGACGCAGCCCACCCACATGCAGCACATACGGCCTATTTCATTAGCATAGTATATGCCCTCCTCAGTGCAGAATCTCCTCATCTTTCCCGTAATAATCTGCTTCATAAGGCGAATAGCTTCTAGATCATCTTTTCGTACCAGATTGATTTCATCTAGTATCCTTCCTTGGACTGCTGAAAGTGCGGCCACAAAAACTTCTGTTTCGTTGCATCTCAAGGCATCTCAAGGCACCCAATTGTATTTCAAGACGAAGTTGAATTCCACCAAAGAAATATTGCCATCTTGCTTGCTTAGGGGTGAGCTTCTTTTGGGACTCAAAGAAACTAGTGGCTACATTGTCGGTGTGGACAACAAATTTTCCTCCAAGGAGATGGTGGCGCCAAACTCTCATGCAATGTACCACTACTATTATCTCCGTCAACTTGTGTAGTGTACCCTCAAAGTCGCTTGCAATAGAATAGGATTGCATAGAAGGGGTTAGAGGAAAGGGAGATGATGCAACCTTGTCAAGAAATAGGGTCATTGCATTGATATCACAAAGGTTACAACGTAGTCATAAACATTACATGGGGGAAGACCAGCGTTAATACCAAAGTAATGCGATGAGATGCCATATGCCTAGGTAGGGGTGGATTATGCCTCGAGGCTCATAGCCCCTCACGTGCGCCCGCTAGCACCGCCCCTACATGCGTGGCCCAGGCCGGGCATCGCACACCTAGGGGCCTGGCAATCACACACGCCAGCCCTAACTCTTGGTGATTACACATGCTAGAATACCTCTGTTGACACCATTCGCTCGGCCCCCTTGAATGTCGTCGTGCTCAGCTCCCTAAGCTGGGCGCCGCACGCCAAGTGCTTCATGCGTAAACACCACGCGCCCCCATGCCGCCTTAATGCTGACTATGTGCCAATAGCCTTAGTCTCCTAGTGAGATTTCTCCCACCCCGTGCCCCGCACACGCAAAGTGCATGTTGCCTGCACAGTTGCTGAATGGCTCCCTACACAACTCAGAGCGTTGCACCCACGACACGCTGCCCCACTTGCGCATCCCTTGCCCGCATGTGGTGCTTGGCACTTGCGCAAGGGTTTAGCGCCTGTGTGTGGCACTTGGCGCTGGCACACAGCTCTTGGTGCCCGCATGCTTGCACCTCTCGTCCCGTGGGCCCAGCACGCATGGACTTCACCTGATCCATCCCACCTAAGCGCAAACGAGCATGCGCACTGTTTGTAGTTAATCACCACTACAAGGGCAATGGTCTGAAAGATCAGCTTGGGCGCCACCACCCTTAGTTCATCGTAGCGATAAATAAGACTCAGTCATTACAGAATGTGAGTTTCATGCGTACACGCCCTCCCAATAAGCATGCGGGCCTTTGCGCAGGGAATCCCTCCTAGTTAGGGCCTTAACACATATATAGGGAGTTTTGAAAGAGATGTGTGTAAAATCTGACCGTCACGGGAGAGTGCGATCAGTGGGAACATATTGATCCTGGGAGAACAGTCCATAGGATAGCAAGAAAAAAATTTAAGTTACTTACAATTCTATAAATAATCCCCATTTCAGCATTTGTTGTATCTCGTTCTCTCTCGATAGTATTGTCATTATTTTGAGTTGTCTTCTTTTCTCCTCTTTGTCTATGCATTTCTGACTCCATGGAGTATTCTCGTATTTCCTCAACATTGTGAAATCATGACAAGTGGTATCAGAGCAATACGCAGAGAATCAAGGACTCACTGGCAAATATTGGTTCTCTCGTTCTGCTCAATCTATGATGATCGAGTCAGCTCTTTAGAAGATGTGATGGTGTTGATAAAGGTGAAACTTCATCAGCTTGAAAAGAAGACAAACTTTACGTTGTGGCAAGACAAGATGAAAGTTGTACACACTCAGCTTGATCTGGAGGATGTTCTAGCTCCAAAGATGCCTGAATCATTCCTAGAGGATCATAATAGAAGGATCAATTGCAAGACTCTGAGTCAAACTCAACTCCATCTCTCCAATGGCATTTTATGATATCTTCAAAATGAGACAGAAGCAATATGCATGGCCAAAACTAGTACTCAACAAAATCTTGCAAAGTTGGGACTCTTTGGTCTACGCATGATGCATTGCTGACACCTTTGGAATCCCATTTAGCTTATTTTCAGGATATCATGGCTGAACTTGAAGTTCTTGATGTGAAAACACAAATCAAAGAAGATTTATGTTTTCTACTATTGTCACTACCGACTTACTTTTTTGGTTTTGCGGACATCCTATTTTATGGGTCAAAAGGATTATCCCTTGAAACCATTTATGAAGGCCTGTTATCAAAAGAAAGTATGAAAAAGTGATGGACAACCATCCAAAGGAGCACATTCAGATTCATCATCAACCGTGCCGTGTAGCTCGAGCCAACGTGAAGAACTCACATTCCTGGTATCAGGCCTGACATCGTGTTCCTCTTTAGAAGTTCTATATTGCATGAGCATTTGTTTTGCAAAATATCCATTGTTTTATTTCCCTCTACCTTTCGGGAGGCTCCCTTGCATATGATCAGGCATCCCCATGAATAGTTTTTATGTTTTGTCTTAGTGATTCACTTTGTACCTTTAGGTGGGAGGGTTCATTTTACTTCTTACCCCCATAAAGGACCCTTTTAAGGGGAAGCCCAATAAGCTTTCCTCTTAAAAGGGGCCCACTAGGACGTCCATAACTGCCAATCTCTACTATAAGATGATAGGGAAGAGTGAACGTGGAACATAGACCTTGTCATTTTAGAATATTGCAGTTGTTTTGCTAGTGGTGTTTAGGACAAAAATGTGTTCTTATGGTTCTCTTTAGGGTTTCTTTCTGGTTGTTTCAGAAAACAGGAATGTTGTGGACGGGTTGCCAGAGTAGGAGGTTTCTTGTGACGGCCATATCCGGTTCTTCCCCTCTTGACAGCATATGAAATCATCAATGTTGACTAGTCCTTTTCCCTTGTGAAATATGTGGCCACAAAGCAGGTTAGATTGCTACCTTCTTCTACATGAAGAGATTTATTGAATGCTGCCACCGTAGTTTCTGGCTGTCTGCTTCCACAATATATCGATCGTCAACAACCTATTTGTTTCTTCTAGAATACCCCGATCGACCCCCGCATGATCAAGACCATCACCGTTACCTATCGTTGTAAATGTATCATCTTTATGTGGAAGAGTTAGTCCCGCTACCCACCGTTTAACCATAATTCTCCGGTTGGTACTGTGGTAATCTTGACTTCAAATTTGTCCTTGCATGCCAGGCTAGGCAATGAATTCATCCCTATCGCTGGTCTTTCTTCTATCGATACCCTACAACACTCGATGACCCTATCCCCTAATGTTAGGCCCCTAACTAGGCAGCATTCCCTTCCTAGAGGACCGTGTGCTTATTGGGAGGGCGTGTTCGCATGAGATTGACTCAAATTAGAGTTAGGATACACTAAGGGTGGTGATGCCCAATCTGATCTTTCAGGCCATTGCCACTATATGTAGTGATACACTACGGACGGTCTGTGTGCCTACTCGCGCCTAGGCAAAACGGAGCAGGTGAAGTCTGTGCGTGTTTGGCGTGCAGGCCGACAGGCGTGAGCCACGCGCGCTAGTGCCAAGCGCCATGCGGGGGCGTTAACGCTTCGCGCGAGCGCCAAGCGTCGTGCGGGAGTGCCCAGTGCCACGTGGGAGTGCCAAGCGCCACGCGCAGGCGCGGGATATGCAGGCTGGGAGGCATACCATGGGTGCAGCGCATGGAGTTGTGCGGGATGCCGCGCAACGGCTGCGTGGGCAGCGCACGCATTGCGTGTGCAAAGCATAGGGCAGAAGACATGCCGCCAAGCGACTGACGCAGTGACGCACTATGAGCCGCGAGGCGGCTTGGGGCTGTGCGCCATTCCCACGGGTAGTGTTGGGTGTGCAGCGCCTAGCTTGACGCGCTGGATGCGGCAGCGTCGCGTAGGCTGCATGCGATAGGTGTCAACATGGGTGCTGGTGGTGTGTGTGATTGCCACGCCTGCGGGCACGCTGTGCTCGACCCCGGGCACATGTGTAGCAGTAGGACTGGGGGGCACGCATGGGCAGAGCAGCGGGCCTCAAGGTGGAGAGGCAACACTACCCTGGTGCGATGGGCCTCATCTCGTTACTATGTATCATCCTCGGTCTTCTCCCATGTAACGATCATGACTACGATGTAACCTCCTATGATATTAATACAATGACCCTACTCCTCGACGGGGCTGCATCCCCACACTCTCCTCTAACCCCTTCTATGCGACCTTAAGCAATGGCAAAGACTTGTGCTACAAGAGATCAAGGCTGCTCAGTGTTCTGCTCCAAGCACTAAGGCCGGCATGCGCCAAATTCGAGCGATACACATAACTCGGGATTTGACCACATGACACCAGCCCATACACCACGTACCTCGACTGCCTTGATTCAATCTGATAGTGGTTGATCGTGTCGCATAGGTGTAACTCGGGATTACCAGGAATTGTCATCATTAGGTCCCCAACTTTGGATATGAACTGATTTGTCTCGAGCAACTGTGACAGTGCCTGCATGTCAATCCCTTCCCCTCTTTCTTACAACAATACTACTTATTGCAGTATTGATCCCCGATTGGTCATCGCCCTAAGAGTGTTTCATACAGTTATAGGACTAACCACCATACTTGTGTTAAGCAACTTTTATTTAACAGTGTCAGATCTACTCAAACATGTTGACGGTGTGGATGCTCTTGGACGAGATCAGTACCAAACTTGTCGCCCTTCGATCTAACCATGTGGATCATTGGGAGCCGACCGTGGCCCAACCTTGCCGTGACAACTAACTGCTTTGACGACTCATGCCATTTGGCTTATTCTTTGTACTCGTCGTTGAATTTAAAGTAAGCATAATTGTCCATGTTGCATTGCGCATTCACGTCATTCCATATGGTGTAACACAAACTTCTTGATTCCGGTTGTCGTTTTACATCAATAAGTTATAAGAAACATCCACTACACCTCAAGTTGAAGGCCTCGTTGTTAGAAGACATGACTCAGAAAGAAAGAACCGATGTCAAAAGGAAAATTCAAGTATTTCCATCCTGATAAAACCTGTAATTACTACAAAAAAAAGGTAATATTAAATCAGAATGCTACAAGATACAAAACAAGATGAAGAGGGGAGTGTCCAGTTCAAATTTGTCTTCCTCGTCTGATCAAGCAGAAGCAAGTATAACCCAATAGTGGGATTGTGGTGAGATTCTTTACATAGCTACATACATCATCAAGAGACTGCCAACATCAATACTTGAGAACAAGTCACCTTATGAAATTATGTTTTATATCATGCCAGATTATCCTTATTTAACAACTTTTGGATGTCTATTATATCCATATTTGTAACCATATACAAAGCATAAGTTGGAAGCAAGATCCGAAACATGCGTCTGAATTGGATACATTTCCATGCACATCAGATAAACATGCTTTCCACTCCATTCTAGTAAATTTAAATTTCACATCATGTTGTTTTTCACAAACATTTTTTTCCTTTCTCATCTCTATCCAAAACCAAAAACCACTCAGCAATACTAAGGTTTTCTCCTGTCACTATCCCAAGTGTCACACCCGATGTCTTTTCCTCAATAGAAAACTCCTAAAATATGTCAAAACTCAGTAGAATCTACCCCAAAATACCTGAAGATCCATCTTTTCATCCTTCTACTAGCATAACTCATCATCATTCGGATAAGTTTTACTTTCTAGGACAGCCCAACTTCGACCAGTAGGATTTAACAGAAGATTAGTGTAGTAACAATTCGAAATTTATTCTATATTCACTTAAGTGTAGCAGTTAGGATAAAGTATAAGAAGACATAGAAGGTAAGATCCATTAAGTATAGATAACATAGACAATCAGGTAACATATAGATAGTACCTTTGTACTGATTATAATGGGAAAGAACAGATTCAGGAAACTTACTAAATCGTATACCACCACAACACTATAAATAGCAATCCACATAACAATCTATGGCTGTGGAATAACAACAATCGTTAGCCTTCTCTGGTCTCATTTTCTCTCGCTGTCTTCTTATTTTCTTTCGTCTCTTCCTTCTTGATATTCTTTGTGCAATCTCAATTTCTCAACAGATTTGATCACACGTAGCAGAGCATCACCCCTTCCATCAATTGCTGCTACCCTCGCCACCACTAAATTCTCTACCGTCTCCATTGTCGCCATCGTTGGAGGTTATCCAAAGGGGACGGGGCTCTGTTACATATGTCAAAAAAGCGGAAAAAGGAGAGCCCTATTTTCAATATTAAAATCCCCTATCCAGATTGTCCAGACATACCATGTCCCTCTTAGTGGTTTGCATTTAGGGATGGATTATTGAGAAAGAGGAATCAGGCAAGCAGAGTCAATAACTCGCCAACCAAATATGCAACAACAACAACTAATAGGAAAGCAAATAAAAGATCAGGGAATAAAACTGGACATGTACCTAACACTCATTAAGAATAATAATAGCCACGATTCAACCTATGATTAATCGATATGTCCATAACTTGTCAACTTTTGATATTTAATCCAATCTTGTTGTTATAATCTGTTACAATGGCCGAATTAAAACAGCTATAAGAACAACTAAAGTCTCCCTAGTATACCAGTACACAGTGATACAAATATGAACAAATGATTGTGATAATGTGAGGAATTTTTCCAGAAATCAATCAGCTCAACAACCTCTCCAAATGTGTGTCTCTCTTATTTCTCTCTCTTCTACCACCACACTTATTCTCGTTGAAGACCATAGCTCAAAAAAGCTTTTACATGGTGGAGATGGAGCTGGTCAACAGCTGCTATTCAGGTACTGTTAGGAGCTTGGGGCATTCTTGCCTACCCTCTCGTGTGTCCAACTTTGCAAAGAGGTACAAGGAGGTTGAGCCCTCTACCACCCTTTCGGCTGATGATCACAAGAACCACAAGCACCCGGGCTTGCTTGCCCATCACCATATTTGCCACCGCCATACTTAACACAGTAAAACAGCCCGCCCATCACAATAGGCGGTACAACAATCGACCTAGCCCTCGTGCATTAGGAAATCATCAAATAACTCTTCCCTGATATTTCAATGACTTGATCAAGGACTTCACCGCATTGTCTTCCTTGTTCTGTCACCTCTTATACCAAGGATGGACGATCACATCTTAAACACTAAATCATATTCCTGAACTTCTTGATGCATGCGGAATAAGACTATTTAGAATCCCATTATTAGAACTACATTGGTCGTAGTTATAGTACAATTCCATCCACAAAGTATTAGGTGTCTTAAGGCTAAGGACCCCTTACACAATTGTAACATGAATCAACTTGATTAAAATTTTGGTATAATAGAATTCAAGGATTCATATAGATTAATTCAGTGATTCCATTAAAGAACACCCACTATGTGTCCTTAGTGGCTCCACATTAATGGCTACGCGACCGACTATATTCACCATATGAGTTAGGCTAAATAGTGCTATTCTATTTGGATAATAAATATCCTTCTCGAGTATACTTTTAATTGGACTATTTATAACACATACTTAAAGACTAATGATATTGGGTTTACGATCTCATCATAATTCAACAAGTCAAATCATGTACTCATTGACTTCACTATTAGCATCTATCACACGGTCAAATTTTGAGGTAGGACAATAGCTCAAATCTGGCACATGCTGGCCTCAGTGTTTGGAGCAGAACACTGAGCAGCATTGATCTCATTCAATGAATAGCTTAAGATTGCATAGAAGGGGTTAGAGAAGATGGTAGGAACATAGCCCCATCTAGGAATAGGGTCAATGCATTAATATCATCAAAGCGTTGCACAATTGCCACAAGCATTACATGGGGCAAGACCAGGATTGATACAGAAGTAACAAGATGAGGCACCACGTGCCTTCGTAGGGGCGCCCCTACGTCTTGAGCACCGTAGCCCCCCACACGCACCCACTGGCACCAGCGCTACACACATGCCCTTTGGTTGGGCACTATGCGCCCGTGGGCTTGTCAATCACACATGCTACCCTAGCCTTGGGCAACCACACATGCCACATCACCCGTGCTGACACCTTTTGCTTGGTTCGCACGTGCGATGTCGTGATCTGTGCCCCAAGCTGGGGGCCACGCGCCCAATGCTTCCCGGGGGGGGGGGGCACATGCCCCAAGCCGTCTCGATGCTCACTATGTGCTAACTGCCTCAGTCTCCTGGCAAGATGTCTCCCATCCCATGCCTTGCACATGCGATGCGCACGATGTCCGCATGCAGCCCTGTGATTCTTTGTGCAGTTCCGTGCGCTACAACATGGCATTGTCACACTACTTGCGTGTCCCACGCACGTGCAGCACTGTGTGCCCACGTTTGCATGCCCTCCTTAGCCCGTGCGCTCTAGTGCGTGTGGGTCACCCTAATCCACCACACAAAATGTTGATGAGCGCACGCATTATCCGTAGTGTATTACTACTATAGGCAACGGTCTTAAAGATTAGGGTTGGGTGTCACCACCCTCAGCGAGTTACATCATTCTACTAAATAGGACACATGCATTTAACATCGTGAGTATACACACAAACACACCATTCCAATATGCATGCAAGCCTCTAGGGAGGGATGTCGCCTAGTCAGGGGCCTAACATGCCACCACTGCCTGAACTTGTTGATGCCATCATCAAAGCCAACTATGCCACTTCATAAGCCCCTAGCAGGTTCTCAAATTGCAACAAATCCGAGTTGCGCTCCCATGTGGCTGATTCAACATGTCTGTTATTCCACTTGATGAGATACTCAATCTTGTGGTGGCAAATGTGACATCTACCTTGGTGAATCTCCCTTTTTGCCATGACCACCATAGCCTCCTGATATATACTTTTTTGCATCGATACATGGAAGACTGGATGGACCGCCATGGGCCGGAGTATGTTGAGTTGGTATGCAACTCAACGGGGAATGTTGTGCATCTGCTTTGCTTGTTTTGCCTTTAACATCTGCTAGTCATCTTCAACAAGCCTAGATTACCCGCTTGAGCATCACTTTCATCTTCAACAACACATCCCTCTTGTGTTGATCTGCATGTTTATTCATTCTTTGAGTATCACATTCTAGTGCCTTGCGGGCTTCCTCAATGGGGGCATGATGATTGCTCACAAAGCAGAATGCCGCGGGGAAATGAACATTCCTTTTTATTTTCACCACTTCCAGAGGGGTTAGCAGCTGCCTTCCATCCAGCGACAAATGCCCCATAGTCTAACTCCAGTGAATGTTATATGCAATTTGCGTTCCATCCAGCATCGCCACCTTATTCTCTTGGTTGACCGCGACATAGTGACATAGATACTCTTCAAGCATAGCATTCACATGCTCCGTCTGGCCACCAGTTTGGGGGTGGAAACTCATTGAAAACTTTCCACTCTCAGCCAGTGATAGCTGTTGGACAGGAGTGCAAATGTGTGCAATTGTCCTGGGTGTCTGATGTGGGGTGCAAAGTGTGCTTCATAAATGAGTTTGGATCGCAATCCATCTACACACGGCACATACGGTCGATTCCAATGAGCATAAATCATGTCCTCCTCAATCCAGGATCTCCTTGTCTGCTCACAACAATGCACTTCATAAGACGAATAACTTCTTGATCATCTTTCAGCACCAACTTGATATCATCTAGAATGCTTCCTTAGACAAATGAAAGTGTGGCGACAAAAATTTCTAGTTCTTTGTGGCTTAGGGCGTTAGCAAATGGATTGACATACCCAGGTTTGTAGTTCAATTTGAAGTCGAACTCCGCAAGGAAGTCTTACAATCTGGCTTGCGTTGGGTCATCTTCTTCTGGGACTCAAAGAAACCGGTGGCCACAATATAAGTGTAGACCACAAATTTACCTCCGAGAAGATAGTGGCGCCATACTCTTTGGCGATGTACCACAGCCGTCGTTTCCTTTTTGTGTATTGAGTACCTTCTCTTTGCGTCATTCAGCTTCTGGCTCTCATAAGCCACGAGATGTCCTTCCTACATCAAGAAACCCCCAAGTGCATACCTCGTACTGCTAGTCAAATTTGGGCAATTGGAGCACCAGCTCACTGGAGAATGCAATCTTCAACTCGTCAAATGCACTTTGGCAATGCTTTGTTCACTGCCACTTTGCATCATTCTTCAACAAGCCCGTCAATAGAGCTGCTACTCTAGAAAAGCTTTTGATAAATTTACGATATAATTGGCTAGCCTGGGAACGGATATCATCTGGGGTACTCCCTTTGGCACTATCCAATTCCAGATCACCTTTGAGGGATCCATGCACACACTTCCCTTTCCGATTATGTGTGCGAGGAATTTAATCTCCGACAAAGCAAACTCACACTTCTCCGGGTTGAGGCACCTCATGTTCCTCTATTTTGGCCATCACCTTCCTCAAGTGCCTCACATGGTCATCCAAGCTTCAGTTGTATACAAGAATATCATCTAAGTACATGACGAAGGCAAATTACATAATTATTTTTTATCATCTTTGTAATTTTAAATTTGATAAAAAACAGAAACTTACTTAGATGTATATTATGAGAAAGGTTGTCTCGATTGGGACTGGCTTTTAGGTATATATTCAATAAATGAGTTGTTACTTAATAAAAGATAGTAATAATACTGAAGATAATAGCATAAAATGAGAGTCAAAAAGTATAAAGAATATTGATCAAGTTATCGTCATCTTCTTTAGCCTTGTCTGGTGCCTTCTAGAGCTTTAGGAGCCGCCGGAGGGTTGTCATGCCCCTCCTCTTACTCTGCTAGTCTCAGACGGGTTCTCGGTCATCTCTAAGAACCACGATCAAATGATGATCCAATTGGAGGCTCTCAGTCCCTTTTTAATGGCCTCATAGGCTGTCTGGTGGAGGGGGACGACCACGACGTCCTCCTAGGCAGTTGGATTGCTTAACGGTTCCCCCTCGCTGGCCGAAACGGCCTCTGGCTGAAAGTGTCGATGGCTTAGGGCAAAGTTGGACAGAACTGTCGTTGGTCGTCCAATCATCCTTATTAAAATCCAATAGTTGTGATTTAATTGCAGCCGTGGACCCCTCTTATGGTGCAGCCCAATCGTCGCCACATCAGCATCTCGTCATCCCCTTATCAACCGTCCACATCAGTCTTTATTTTGTTTTGATTTGCTTGTCAAGATTAGAAATCTGGAATTAGATCAGACCGCCCACAAACGATTCACGTTTGCTCCCGTGGACCAATTAGAAATCTGGAAAAAGAGTAAACAAAATGTTTAGATAGAAAGGGGCATATCTCGTCGTCGGATCTTCTTTAAGAAGATCAGACCGCTAAGATCTAGTCCTCTTACTTATAAAGGCCGAAATGACATGGGCTTTGGGACCATGTTGGCTCGAAGTCCGATCTCTTTTTAATTTGTTTCTTTACGATTTCGGCCCATTGGGCCGTGATAAATAGTTACTCAAGGACCCGGCAAGCTGCGATTGAGAAGATAAGGGATTTTGTATCCCATATCGAGAATATCTAAATGATGAAGCACTATATAAATGTCGGTGGATACTCTATAGTGAATTGAAATGGCCTACCTCTCTAACTCATGGTCTTGACTTCTCGCTTGGCCTTTCTGTGAGCATGTGCTCTTCGTTTGTGGGCCAGCAGGGCATGCTTAGGCTTTCCCCGTGCTGAGCTGTGGGCGGGCTTGAGCGTCTTGTGCATTTGCCCACCCTCTCGCTGGCTTGGGTGCTGGTACGCACTTGGGCGGCTCCCTATCCGCCCTAATAAACATATATATATATATATATATCATTTTTTCATTTCAATTCCTCCACTTCTTGTTTTAAATCTTTTCTCCAACTTCTGTTTCTTCCTTTCAATAGAATAGATCCATCCTAAATAGAGCATTAAAAGTTAAAAAGGTCTTAAATGTATATTTTTGTTAACAATATTTAAGTAGAATAACATGCATAAAAAAATTGCGTTAAAATTTAATTTTTTATCATTTGCTTGATTTAGTGCATGAAATGCAATATTTCATAAAGTTGGGGAAAAAACATAGAAATTATCCTAAAATGACCTTAAAATATGTATTATTACATAACATATTTTGGGTCTATCATTACACCACCACAAAATCGTTTATATAATCTCAAAAAAATTGATCATTAGACAACAAAATATAGCAGGAGCGTTCGTGAGCCCAAAAAGCATCACACATAATTCAAACGACCCATAGCACATCATGCATGATGTCTTCGGCTCGTCCCCCTCCTTGATCCGCACTTGGTCGTACCCGCTCTTCAGGCTGATCCTCGAGAAGAAGCGAGTGTCCCCGAGTATATCAAACAACTCTTTAGCGTTTGGTACAAGATATTTATTTTTCATTGTTATATTGTTCAAGGCTCTGTAGTCCACACAAAGTCGGAGGGACCCATCCTTCTTGTTTTGGATTAGGATTGGTTCTCTAAGGGGTGCTTAGAAGAGCGGATCGGTTTGCTCTATAGCAATTCATGTAGCTGCTTCCGCAGTTTCTCCAGGTACGCAGGCGGCATTTCGTAGGGTGTCCGTGTAGGCGGATGGGTACCAGGTAATAATTCAATTTTTTGGTCAACAGCCCCTTGGGTGACAACTTCGAAGGGAGTTTGATAATTCCAAATTTACGGGTTTTAGACTTTAAGCAACAATTTTTATGATACTTTTCCACTTAAATACTCTATAATTAATATACGGCGAGTAAAGGGTCGATCCACAGAGTGGCCGAAATGGAAATATGCTACGAAGGAAGTGACTTTAAAGGTGAGATATAGTATTTCTCAATTTTGCAAAAAAAGAGATATAATTTCTGAGGTTTTATAAATTTTTGTCAATTTATACAAACTCCTATGATCAAAATTGAAGCAGAAACATAAATAAAAATACTAAAAAATTATAGACTAATTTTTATGATATTAATGAATGTTTGCTTGAATATTCTATAATTAAGTTAACAACAAAAAAACACTAGACATATTAAACCGAGAGTTAAATATTTTTACAAATACTGACTATTAATTATATTAATATTTGGAATTTTTTGAATATTTTAAATATATAAAATAAGGAAATATCTTTTCCTGCTATTGCCGACGGCGGTGGTGTTGGTGGCAGCGGCACCTGCAGTGGACTGGATGAGCTGATGGGCCTTGTGTGGTCCATATAGGGCTGGCCTTAGTCGGTCAACCCACTAAGGTTCAGCCCAATTTGGCTAAGTCAAGACTTAGCCAAATGGGCCAAGCCCTTTTGGGCTTGACCCAATATTGTCAGGACTTAGTCAATTTGACTAATTCCTACACGTTCCTCCTTTTTTGCCTTAAATGAAGGAGTTTAAGCATGGTTATTTTTTTTTGTTTGAATTTTGAAAGGAAGAATGAAGGATTATCTTGTTAAAGAATGTAATTGATTTTAATGAGAGAAAAAAACTATTTTAGAGAGAGAAAATGACTGAAATGAAGAGATAGAAGGAGAAAATTAAGAGATAGTGTAAAAGAAGTTTGAGATGGAATTTGAAGGTAAAAATAAAGGATGCTTTTATGAAATTTCATGAGGATGAACTATCAATATGTATGAATATCTAGAGAGAGAATGAAACAATTCTAGAGAGAGAAATTAGGGAAAAATAAATGTTTAGAGTGAGAAAATGATGGATTTTAAGGGTAAATGGATGGATGATGATGTGAAAATGGAAACCTAGGTACCTAAAACCTCAATACAAGCCTGGTGAGCCCTCAATGCTTCCTCTAAAGTCTATATCCTTATATTTCACCAGGATCAGGCATTTTTCAATGCAAACAAGAGATGATATTCAATGAAAACTTGAACAAACATACATTAAGTATGTTGAACAACCTGAATCCTGACATATGCCTTGTCGTGCTGGCCAGCCGCTTGCTAGAGCATATCTAGAATGAGGGGAAATGAGGGAGAAAATAGTATTTATAGATTGGAATAATTACTAAAATATACCTAATGGTATTTTCTAAAATACCCTGTTCTTTTATTGCAATCTTTGCATATTTTTCTCCATGGGTTCAAAGTTTCCCATTTTAATCTTCAACTTAGTTCTTTGGAATGCTTTTGAGAGACCAATGGAAAGGTCAGGTAGTGGCCCATCTTCATCTGATTTCTCATTTCAAGGCCCAAAACATCATTTTCTTGTTTCAAGCCCCCTTTTGAGAATCAATAAACTCTAAAAAATTATCTGACTCATAAAGAAATCTATGTTCTCATTCCTATGAATTTCTGCACATGTGAAACTATATAATAAACATCACTACTAGAAGTTATTGACTTCAAAGAAGTCAAGGAGTTTAGTCTAAAATAACCATAATTTTCAAAAATTAGAATTCATAGCTGATGTATAAATATTTAGTTGCTGCAAATAATAACCTGATAGATTTGAATTAATAATAACATAATCATTAAAATGTATCAAAATATCCATTTATTTGTCTTGTATCAGATTTGTGCAGGCATCACTCTGGCAAACTCTCCTAGTACATCTACCATTTGCCCTAGAAGTCCACCCGCGGTGACACGGGCTGGTGTACACCATGCCTTTCACCTTTTTTCTGAGGTGTCGGCGCTTGTATGGTGAAGAGGAAGGTTTCTTCCCCCTTCCTCAAACTGTTCTTGATTTGCATTTTGAATAAAAAACAGTTTTTGGGCCCCTTGATCTCTCACGAAGCTTGGGTGAGATCCATCCGGAAACAGTATGCCACGGTATCGAGGAAACACAGCCCCATGGGCTCCCATCAAGAGGTCTAGACCTAAGACGACTGCAAAGCACCCATCGGGCACACCATGAAATTGGTATGGCCCTCCCACGTTCCCACCTGTAACAACCCCCCCTTGGCCAGGCTGACAATGTCTCGTGCCTCCGCGTTCATGGCCTTAATCTTCCCTGTATTTGGCAAAAGTTTGAAGCCGAGCCTTTTCCATCTTTATCTACGAGGGCATTGTGCGTTGCCCCCATGCGGACCATGGTCATGCGGGTTTAGCGTACATCATTGCCAAGAGGTGCAAGAGGTTCAGATCTCCATACTAGACAGGGGCACCCCCTACAATGCCGCCATACACTGGAGGGGATTAAGTGTAATTGCACTACTATCCATGGAACATTCCATTGGGTGGAGGCAGCACCATTGTGTTTACTTTGGTCATTGTCCCTATACCCCTCAGGAAATCCCTCATGAAGTGGGGGCCTGATGTAACACGCGGATGCCAAGAACTCATCTTCTTGAAGAAATCCAAGAACATACGGCGGTTGCGGGATGTCGTCAACGGCAATTTTTCCATGGAGTGATCTCGATGTGGGGAGACAGGCGCGGGCGATGATTGATCCATGATCTCAACACATTGAGATCTACAACTACATTCTCTCTGAAAAAAAGGATGATACCCTAAAGAAAATATTTTTCCAAATGACAACCTCTTGTAGTCCTTGGACGTACCACCCCTTTATATAGGAGAGGGAGGATGCCTAAGTGGGCTAGCAAAGGGGAGAACCGTCATGAGATGAGAATCCCCTTAGAGTATAACGAAGAAGAAAACAAATGAGAAACATTAGATAAGGCCCAAAACACGGTGGCGCAATCCGAAAATATCCAGAAAATCAAAATACAACAAATAAAATGTGATATTTACTAAGATCGGCTACGCCGTGTACTTGAAGTTGGGGTCACAAATGTCGGCTCGAGCTGCTCGGCGTGGTTGACATACTCTTGTGCCGTCGTCGATACGATGGTTCCCCATTAGGGCCTCCATATGAAAAGCAGGTCAACTTGGTACTCCCACCACGTAGAGTCACCTTACCTAGCAGTGGGCTCTTGTCCTTGTCACGGCCCTTGTCTTAGTGTGGTTTCAACTTCCTCTTTAGGCCTTGACTCGCTTGGGTTGCATGTGCCTCATTGCGCTCTTGGCGTGGCCTGCTCCACTTCTCGGCTTTCTCTTCTGGCTTTACAACTTTTTTGGCACGGAGGTTGACCATTCCTTTCAAGATATCGATAGTACCTTCACTCTAGCTCTGTCTGGGCCTAGTGGGGAAGTCTCTTACCGAAGCAGTAGAACTTTTTTCCTTCAGACATGTCACTAATCATCCTGACTATGGACACAAATAGGTTTACATATTCTCTTCGTGTACCGGACATCCTAAAGTTGTCGAGCTCTTTCCTCGCTATCCATTTAGTGTTGCCTAGAATGAAGTTCTCTTTAATCTCACGCGTTCGTTCCTCAAACATATCCGGTGGTCAGTCTTCGATCTTTGAACGTTGGCACCACCAAAGCTTGGGATCCTCTAAGAGGAAGCAACTGGCCTGGAGGACCTTTTACTCCCCCGGAGTGTCGTGGATCTCAAAATACTTCTTTCAATCATACAAGAATTCAGCCGCGTCTACCTCCTTGCGTGCGCCATTGAACAGTGGTTGAGGCATAACAATATTTTTTCCCTCGTCCGCTACATCTGGGTTTGGGACTCTTGGTACGTCATAATTCTGCCATTTTGAGTTTTAGAGACATCACCATCTCAAAGAGTTGTAATGTATCTTTGAAGTACTCATGTCTCTACCTAGATTGCGCTTTCAGGTCTTCGAAGTTCGAATCTGATTCATCCTTTTGGGTCTCAACTTGGACAGAATTCTTGCCTCTACTATTTCTCGCCTCTACTATTTCTGTAGTAGACAGAATTCTTGCGTCTACTATTTCTCCTTGAGGCATCTCTCTCCAAGTGCCTTGGAATGTCTTGCCAACTCCTTATCTCCTCCAACTAGGTTCAAGAACACATGCTGAAAAGGCCCAACCTAGCTCTGAACAATTGCTTGAAACCTGGCGCGTGCTACCCTTAGTGCTTGGAGCAGGATACTGAACAGCCTTGATCCCATACAACGAAACTCTTTTGCAATAGTTTAAGATTGCATTGAAGGGGTTCGAGAAGAGGGTGGGAATGTAGCACTGTCAAGGAATAGGGTCATTGCATTAATATCATCAAAGTGTTATATAATCGTCACAAGCATTACATTGGCAAAGACCACAGTTGATACCAAAGTAACGAGACGAGGCACCGCGTGCCTTGGTAGGGGTGCCCCTACGACTTGAGGACCGCAACCCTGCTCATGCATGCCAGCACCGTTGGTACACGCATGCCCCCGAGCACGCTTGTACACGCCACTACCCCTACAATCAAACCTTTTGATGGGTCTTCTCGTGTGCCGCTATGCTTAGTGCCTCAAGATGGCCCCGCGTACCCAGCGCTACCCGTAGGGGTTCCACGTGCCCAAAGCCATCTTGGCGCTCACTCTGTGTAAACTGCCTTAGTCTCATGGCGAGATGTCTCCTACCCCCCGCCCTACACATGCGATGCGCGCGATGGCTGCGTGTGGCTCTGCGGCTCCTTGCATAGCTGTACATGCCATACCGTGACACTTTTGTCTCTTTTGCCCATCCCGTGTGCCACTGGCGCTTGGCGCCGCTGCTCACACACCCTCGTCAGCCTGCGCTCTAGCACGCGCAGGTCACCCAGATCTGTCGCGCAGAGTGACGACGGGCACGTGCACCATCCAAAGTATGTAACCACTATAGGGACGATGGCTTGAAAGATCATGGTTGGGTGTCACCGCCATTAGTGCATTGATGAATCACACTAAATAGGACTCAATCATTAAACATCATGAGTCTACACGTGAACACACCCTCCCAATAAGCACACAGGCCAATGGGAGGCATGCTGCCGAGTTAGAGGCCTAACAGCATCACACATGCATTAAAATTAATAAGTATTTTTAATGAATATGAAACGAGATATGCAATGTGTGATTGGCCTGATGGCCACATATATTACCATCATTAGATATCTTCAGTCATCCTCCTATATGGGCCTCTGTGGGGCTCATTTTTAGGGGCCTTCCTTGCGCTGTTCATCTTGCCTTGCATTGCTGCTGCTTGAGCACTTTCTCTTTCCTTTTACTACCTCTCTTTCTCCCTCTCCCTTTATCTCTCTCACTCTTTTACACTCATCTCTGTCACTCTTCCTCTGTCTCTCTATCTCTCTCTATTTCTCTCTCTCTCTTGTGATCGATCAATCTATATCTTTCCTTTTATTTTAACATTTTATTTTTCCTCTCTCCCTTTTTTCATCTTTAACATATCTGCACCATCTTCATCTATGACAGTCGTTCGATCAAGTCACACATTTCAAACCTCCGTTAGTGTCACGTCTCCTATCACGGGTTTTTTCGCACATCATCCATCATTGTAACAGGCTTAAAATTGTCATCCGTCACTGTGACAAATGATGTGAGAAATGGAGTTTGCAGTTCCCTAATGGTGTAAGAGAAAATTTAGGCTCATTTCAAAATATTAGCTTGGTTACTTTAAATGCATTTGAAATTTGCATTTGCATAAAATGCAAAGCTCTTAATCATTCAAATTTTATAATGCCCTATATGTACCGACCATACCTTGTTCTTTTTGGAAGTGCTGAAGAAAAAGGTTCACCGATTAATAAGACACTTATAAAAAAACACTTAAATATCCTTTATGAATTTTGAGTACCCAAGGAGGCTATGCCCGTCATGGTTAACTGAGCTGCATTGAATCACAGTCAGAATCTATGTCCTGATTCGTGAATATTTGAAGGCTATTATGATCGTATGTAGGGAATGACAGTTTTGGCCTCGGTATCAGTTCAATACCTATACCTAAACTTCGGTGTGGTTTGTGGTAAGTCGGAGTTCGGTTTTGATTCAATAAAACCTATAAGTTTGGTCACATGCCTCTGAAATAAATTATATTGAAAGTTTACAAATTAAAGTAAATTTTTAGTAAAAAATACCAACTAAAAGAGTCAAATAAACAAATGTGCTCTGTAAAGATTTAATTTTGTCATGGATTCACTACAGAATCAAAGGCAAAATTTTATTTGTACACATTTATGTATATATATATTCATTTATAGTTATATATATATATTTCAATTTATGTATCTACATGGTCATAGATTTACATATTTAGATATTTAGGTATTTACATGATTACATATCTAGGTGTTTACATTTTTGTGTAGTTATGTATTTGCTTATTAGCATATTCATGTTATTTGTGTATTTGTATTTATATTATTTGTCTAATTGTATATTTATGTTACTTTAATCTTTATTTTTTTACATTTTTTTATTTCTCTATTTATGGTATTTTCATTTTATGTATTGTTTAAATATGTTATTTATGTCTTTATTTGGTTTCTGTGTTTCCATATTTTTTGTAGATGTTATTTGCATTTTTATGTATTTTTGTGTGTATATTATTCGCATGTTGATGTTTAATATTTGATGGATTTCTAACTGTTTTAATAAGAATTTTTATTTGTTCAAATTAGTACGCCCAGCTGGTACAAAATTTATTTGTGCATGCCACTGACTCATGTTCAAATCCGACTGACAGTGTAATATTTTTTAACCATTATTAAATATTTTTTCCCACGCAATATTCATTTGGAACAGTATTCCCAAATCGACGACAGCCGGTTATATTTTATTTCAGTAAAAAATGGCAAACCCTAATTGTACCACGTCATTTTCGTTGTGTTTGCTATGTAGATGTGATAAATAAATAAAAGGGAGTTAAACCAATTATTTAGTTCATGATGCGACTCTAGAAGTCGCGAGGCAACTCTATTTTGGCGACGTGTGTAGGCATCTGCCAGACGTTCGAGGGCAAATAAACGCTTAAGTGACCTCTATTTCTAATCAGTTCTTGGGTACACCTTTTCTCGTACCTACTGCAAACTAGACAGAAATTGAATATGGGAAAACGACTAATCATTATTTATCACGCCACTCGTCCCTGCGAACTTACAAAAACTCCACTTGTTCATTTTGACATCAGGAAGTCGCAACGCAATAATGATGTATGTTTCCAATGATTAACTGGCCAGCAATCGGCTTGAAACCAGTGAACGTAAATCCACATGTGGCAATGCACCACTCAATCCACACAAAATTAATTACGTGGGTTCCGCCAAATCTTCTAAAATACTCTTTTGACTCGTATAATTAATTATTTCAGAAATCTTAAGTCAGAAAGTCTGCAAACATAGAGGAAGGTCTTAAAATCGACTCAACTACATTAACAATCCAGGGACACACCGTATTTTTCTTTCCTAGGATAATGAACAATACTGAACGAAAGGACAAGGCAAATGATCTATGCAGTTGCGTTTTAGGACAGAGCAACAGTTCAGCTCACAACTTCAAATATTCTTCGCTATGGTCCGAGGCATAAATGAGCAGGGTACGACCTTCCGTTTCATCCACAAGGCTGGCCATCCATTCACCGATTTTTATCACAATCCTTGTCCGCAGACAGCTCGAGGAGTGACATTGTTCAACGGCTCCGTGGATGTCGACTACTCGAAATCCAAAGCCCTAGCGATTGAATAGAAACTCCTTTTAGCACCATTACACAGTTGCATGAAATAAATCTATAAAAAAGCCCAACCCCTCTGAGAACACCCATGGAAATATTACCAACTTATCGATCTTGCCTTTCGAGATCTATGTTTCTCTTTCCTGCTTCTCTGCTTGGTTTCTTTTAATGACGAAAGGGAAATGGGGATTGAATAGTTATCTGTCTCCAGTCTTCTTGCCTCCCGAATCAGCGTAGGGGTGCTCAATGGGTGTGCGCTGAAAATTACAATGTGTCTTGGACAAACTCATTCTGGAGTAATTTTATTATACAATTCTGTGTAAAAAGTGCCCGTCAGGATGGAACATTAAAACGCCTAGGTGTCCATCGGGTGCAACTATTGTCGGAACAGCTTCGCTCGTGTGTGGCGAAGTTAACGCGTTGACTTTATATTAAAATGAAGCGATAAGATTTCTAGATGTTTTGGAATTAGCGGCTCATAGAATTTCTATGAATGAATTATCCTGCAAATGGACTCGAACAACTTTCTTGACCGGCACTTTGTTGGGCATTCAGCCTACGAGCATACATCTTTAGTGCCGCCGATGATTCGTCCATATCATCACATCAGCAGCTCATTATTTTAATACGTGATGTTTGAGATGTAATACAGGCTTATTTTATGACCTAATTTCATGTTTAAGTTTTTGAATCTTTATTGCTGCTCGCGCATTAGATTTTCACCTAAGCTGTCTGGAAAATGCCTCTTAGCACAGTCAATTGAATATGGGATGGTTAAATGTTGGGAATGATGGATATAGGGGAATACATGTAGGTGCCATAACAGTGGAATCAACACCTTCAGCTCCTATAATCACCTTTGGAAAGAGGACGAACGGGATCCAGCAAGCCTGAGGCTCCCTCTATGGCTCAGGGACCTGGAAGACCAGGTAAGCAGCTCATTTCACAGGATGCTGGTTGCCCTAATTCGTATGCGTTTATAGGGACGAGCCATAACCTCCCTTAAGCACACTAAACCCTAAGTGTACTCGTCTCCCATGGAAAAGAGGATGATGCCCATAACCCATGAGGTCAACAAGGTCAACAATCCAACAGGGAACCGAACAAGGTACAAAGCTATGGCGGGATCCAGCAAGCCTGAGGCTCCCTCTATGGCTCAGGGGCCAGGCCTTTCGACCTCCCCCGCAGTGTCATAATACAAAGCTATGGCGGTAAGGCGCTTCCCCGTGCTATCGTTTCTTCTCGCTGTTCTTTTAGCTTCCGCTTGCACTGCAAAAGACACCCTTTATTTTCTGGATTTTCTCGACCCTGCCCAATCGTTGACGCAGGGAAATTACAGATTGACCATGCAAAGCGACTGCAACCTTGTCCTCTACGACCGCACGCTACCCGTCGGGGCTTCGAACACCTACAGTAGAGGCGTCAACTGTTATGCTCTATTCGTATATGATGGAATCCTGAAAGTGTTCGACGGGTCTAGCAAGCTTCTCTGGGCATCAGGCCCAGACAGTCCAGAGATTGGTGTCTGGTCTCTAAATTACATCCTCATTCTACAGCCAGATAGAAACGTTGTTGTCCACGGACCAATCCTCTGGTCCACAAACAATATCCGTACCAGCACCGGTGCCAATAATGTCATTGCGAACTCAACTACTTTGGCTACCGCACACACCAAGAAGAAGCCTTAGAGCATTATACTCGGGGCAGTGGAACAAGAAACTGAGAACCCGATAATATGACATGAAAATAAAGCCTGGCAAACTCTAAGACCCCATTGTACCTCCTCGTTGTTACCTATGCTATCAAGAAGAATGCACCATTTCTCCGTGCGTTTGATACTAATGGATTTTCCTGGTCTAGTCTGAGGGGAATAGTTGTAAAACTCTTCCCAAGCAGAATAGTCTTGCGTTGTGTGATCTTACATGTTGGTATTCGCTAAAGGTCTCTTTAAGGGGACCCATCCACGCTCGCGATTTGTGACCATGCTTGTTAGAAGAAAACCGAACCGAAAACGGGACCGAATATTGTCTGGAAAAAGTATTTACTGATGTGTTGCTAGTGGGTTTTGGAAAGAGTCAAACAACACTAACCCCCACGCCTTTGTGCAAACTACGCTAATCATATTTGCGGACACAAACTTATCTAATCCATTCAAAAACAAAAATATATAAATAGTCAAATGAGATAGATACACAGATAAAATGTACGCAAAAAATACATAATTCCTAAAATAAGATAGATACACAGATAACATGTACCAAAAATACATAAATACTAAAATTAGATAGATACACAGATAACATGTACAAAAAATACATAAATTCTACAATAAAATGGCTACACAAAAATTAGATGTAAGAAAAAAAACATATATACTGAAATAAGATAGATACACAGATAGCATGTACTAAAAAACACAAATACTAAAGTAAGATAGATACACAAATAACGTATATGAAAAATATATAAATACATAAATCACCATCTCAATCGGCGAAGCCTCAGTAAGGTGTTCTTGTATCTTAAATAAAATAAGATAGATCGCAAATAACATAAAGACACGAATAACATATATATAATATAGAAATATAATAATAACAGAAATAGAGAATTATACAAATAATATAAATACAAAAATACACAAAGGACACAATTATGTTATTATGCAAATACGTAACTACGCAAAAATGTAAAAACCTAGTCATGTAGTTGTGTAAATACCTAAATATTTAAATATAAATATGACTATGCAAAAATATATTTATACAAATATATAAATATATGACTATGTAAATATGTAAATCTATAACAATGTAAATGCATAAATTTAAATATTAATATATAAAAATGTGCACAAATAGAGGTTTGCCTTTGATTCTATAATGAATCCATGTTATAATGGAACCTTTACGTTTCTTTACAAATAGATGATTATTTAACTCTTTTAATTAGTGTTTTTACCTAAATTTTTTTACTTTGATTTTTGAACTTTTTAAATGACTTTTTCCAGAGGCATGTGACTGAACATATAGGTTTTACCGAAACAAAACTCGAACCGAACCGAGTGTTGGGTTCTAGTGGCCTCGATCTGGATAAAGAAATCAAAATGTAATAGCATCATAAAAACTTTGAATCATAGAACCTGTGCAAGGATTGCATCCATGATTTCTTTGATTCCATATCAAGACGAGTCAAGCTGTTCAATGAATAAATCAACAAAATGATAAAATACTAGTGAACACTATTTTAAATAAATAAAATAAATATTAAGTTATTTATAATAAGTTCTAATAAATTATTATTATTCTCACCAATGATTTGTTATTTTTTTGGGCAATAATAAAGTTTAAGGACAGCTGGATCCTTAGGCCTTAGTTCCCGCAGTGAAAGTACGAGAGAAATGAATAGAGGGAAAAAATGCTGTAAATTTTGCTACATAAGGAATTTTTTCGTGTCATTTGATGAGTTTGAAAGCTCAAGTCTAGAGTATAATTTGGGATGTCTAACTAACAAAATGGTGAAAAAAGTCAAATCAAACATTTCAGGAGATCATATGAACCTTGTTGTCCTTTCTAAGGGGTAAGTGTTGCTCTTTCACCAAGAATCTTGCTCACCCTTGATCTCTTTCTCTCCCACTCTTTTAGAAAAATAATGGTTCAAATAAATCTGATGCACTAGACATCCAACAAAAAGTTGAGAGTAGAAATCCAAGATGAGATACAAAGAGAGGAGACAAGAGAATAAATTGAAGTAATCTAACTCTCTCAACTATTGGATTTGATTTGTAGGGGTTGAAAGGCTAGGATTTCTTCATTCCCAGGACGGACCCATGTGCACTCCTTCTCTTTTAAATTCAAAAATTGTGGGTTAGTTCCAAAATTCTTGTATTTAATATCTAAAAGATGAAGCTCTATATGAATGTCGGCAGATATTTTATAGTGAATTGAAATGGCATACCTCCCTAATGTGCGACCTTGACTGTTCTCTGGGCCTCTCTGTGGTCTTGTGCTCTTTGTTCGTGGGCCAGCGGGGCTGGCTTGGGCTTCACCCCCTGCTGAGCTGCTGGCAGGCTTGAGTGCCATGTGCGCTCGCCCGCCCTGTAGCTGACTTGGGTGCTGGTGCGCCCTTGGCTGGCTCCATATCCGGCCCAATAAATAATTTTTTAATATGTATCATTTTTTCTTAATTTCCTTTCCTCCATTTGGTTCTTTAATTGTTTTCTCCAACTTCGTTTTGTTCCCTGCAATAGCATAGATACATATTTAATATAGCATTATTAAATTAAAAAGGTCTTAAATGTATATTTTTATTAACAATAATTAAATTGTATAACATGCGTAAAAATTTAATTTTTTATCATTTGCTCGATTTAGTGCATGAAATGCAATATTTCATATACTTGGAGAAAATACACAGGAAATGATCCTAAAATGACCTTAAAATATGTATAACTACATGACATATTTTGAGTCTATCAGTACACCACCACAAAATCGTTGATATAATCCCGAACAATATTGATCATCAGACAACAAAATGTGGCGGGAGGGTTTGTGAGCCCCAAAGGCATCACGCATAATTCAAATGACCTGTAGCGCGTAACGCACACCGTCCTCGGCTCATCCTTCTCCTTGATCCGCACTTGATGGTACGCGCTCTTCAGGTTCATCCTCGAGAAGAAGCAAACGTCCCCGAGTCTATCGAACAACTCTTTAGCGTTTGGTACAAGATATTTATTTTTCATTGCTACATCGTTCAAGGCCTGGTAGTGCACGCAAAGTCATAGCGTCCCATCCTTCTTCTTCTAGAATAGGATTGGTGCACCAAAGGGTGCCATGGACAGCTTGATCAGTTTGCTCTCTACTAGTTCTTGTAGTTGCTTCCGTAGTTCTCTAGGGAGGCAAGCATCATCTTGTAGGGTGCCCATGCAGGCAGACTAGTACCAGGTAGTAATTCATTTTGTGGTTAACGTCATTCCTAGGCGACAAGATTGTTGGGAGCTGCGCGGGTATCACCCCAGCAAACTCTATGAATATGTCTACCATTTGCCCCGATAGTCCACCCGTGGTGGCACCGGGCTTATTGTCATCCTCGTCACCCCAACTAAGTGCAGCAACATGGGCTAGTGTACACGCCTGCCTTTCGCCTTTTTTCTTCTTCTAGATGATGGGGGACCATCTCGCCACCGACACCAATGGATGCCAACAGCCACATCGAGCAGCATAAGCCGACGTCTGTGACCTGTCATTCAAGTACCTGGCTTAATGACGAGTCATCGGACTTTTATCTTTCTTTTTGTATTTGCGCACTTGTAGTTTTTCTTTTCGAATTAAGGACGGGCCTATTTGTTTATTTTTTCGTTTGGGAAGGCCGCCTGTCACGAGACGGTTCCCCCCTGTTTTGGCCCAATTGGGCATGCCTCGACCCTATAGAAAGGACAGCATGCCCAAGAGGTCCTTTGGAGTTTAATTTGATAGAAAAGTTTCTTCATTTTTGGCTCTCGCCTTCCCCTTCCTTGAGAGTGTTTACAGTTTTCTAGAGTAGATCGTGGGAGCACATCCGACGTGCATCCTACCACATCGAATCTTTGTGGAGAACTATCGCTGACGCCCCTTCATCGTTCTTGAACCCATTCTTCTAGAAAGCTCATTGTTGGGTTGTTCGGGTCCAAGAAAACGCCAAGAATAATCTTCTTGCCTATTCTTGAGAACACCATCGTTGCCGTCATCATTGGCATCACCGCCAATACTACGGCCATCTTTGGCCCCGCGGCCTGTTGCCGCTGCCACCATCGCCCTTGCTACTTGTGCCCGTGGGGCCCTTGCGCCCGAGCATTCCACGACCGCGCGCTCGCACGCCCGCATCTGCTCCCTTGTGCCTCACACGCGTTCCACGGCCCACGCGCCGCATCCCGCGTGCATCACACATCCTCACTGATGCGCGCGCCACCAGCGTGCGGCACCAGCGCGCCGCTTGCCTGCGCTGCCGCACGCCTGCACTGCTACACGCCCGCAATGCCGCGTGCCCCACCCTGCGTGTGCCAAGCATCTGCATCGTTACACGCCCACACCGCGCGCCTAGTACCTCCTGCCTGCTTGAGCATTATCCGTCTGCATGTGCCCTAGGCGTTTCTCATACGAGTCTTCTTGGTGCCCCGCGTATCCCACCGTCGTCCTCGCCTCTCTCTACGCAATCTCATGCCCTTCAATGCAACGATCCGCATCCTGATTCTCCAAACGTCGGGCATCGCCCTTCAGGTTCTATTGCTTCCCCTTCATTCGTAGTTACGGTTAGCTTTGTCAGCACTGTTGATTTTGCGTTCCTTGCCTCCGAGCGTTCAAGTGCATTGTATAAGATTTTAGCCACCACCATTGTGTGAGAGGTAGGGAATTCCTTTGTGGTACCACTAGTTCTTATCAAATAGGATTGGACGCCTTCAGGTAAATTTACTTTATCCCTCATTGTTGTAGCCATCTAATTGGTCCAACGGGATGTTGAGGAGTCTGATTGTGATCAATCAAACTTCGTCAACTTAATCAATTATCCAAATTATTGGTTCTCGCTGTGTACTTTTCATTGATTTTATATCTCGCATTTCATTGGAAAAGCACACCATTTACACAAACCTCCATCTTCTTGTGTTGTAACACGTGCTAATCGATCACGACTGATTTACGTGTTACATCATATAAGTATGAGAGTCGGTCGTGTTAGTTTTTGCTTAACACGGTCGGTAGTACATCAAATCATTTCTGCATCTTTTATTTGGCATACCACATCAGATTTTGAAATTCATTTTTCACACCATATCATTGTATTATCTCGTCATTTCATCATACAGGACTATTCATTAAATTACAAGGTCACTGACCATAAGATATCTATAACACATGGCCAGATACAGTTCACCATAGGTGACAAGTATTTTTAGGAGGATCATGAATATGATCCTGAAATTTCTGATTATTCACCGGAAGATTTATTTATCCAGCATTATCAAAATACACCATCTGATCTTGCCAGGGTCGAGTTATCTACTCGAACCGTTAGGGATTCTTTGACTAGAATCCATACGTTACATAGTGTGCCTCGTCAACGTCTATGGGAATCTGATCTGGAAAGCTATTTCTAGTGGTCTAACATGGGTGACGACTTATGTGTGTCATATGCTGAAGCTCCGCTTGGTGGACAAGCCAAAAATTTCTAGATGAAACAGAGATAAGCAGCTCGACGCCGTGGAAAACCCTTTCCTACTTGGGAACAAATGTCAAGATGACTTAAGGATAAATATGTTCCCAAACTGTATATGACCCGGCTCTTGCTTAGGTGGATGGACCTTAAGCAAGGAAAGCAAAACTTCAGTGATTACCTAGAGGAATTCGAGAAATTCCGGATGCGATGTAAATTTGTGGAAAGTCCGCCTTCCCCGACTGTACCACGGATCGTAGTCGCCAACCCCACCGCAGCCAATGCTGCAAGGACCGCGAGTAATTCTGGGTGGTTGAAATGAACAACCACCACGGAAAAAACTACTCCATTGCCGACCACCACCGCGACTACGACACAACCCGCCTCCTCAGTTGTGTCTATAGCATGGGCACCTAATGCTGCACGTGAACCATTGTAATGTTTTAAATGCAAGGGTTTTGGATATCGGCGTATTGATTATCGATCACTTTTGCATATGGATATCCATGGGAACCTGGTGGGGAATGACAAGGGAAACGCCCCCCCCCCTCTTAAGAAGATAGTCTTCCTTTTATACCTCTTATTTCCTTTTATTTTCTTTTATTAGTTTTTCGGGTCTTTTTATTGTAATTCCAAACATCTCAAGGGAGAAGGCAATAAAAGCCCCCTCCCTCGACATAAAGTTGGTGAATTTTGGAATAGAAAAAAAAATTTTCATTCTCACTCCTGTCGTCTTTGCCATCGCCGTGTTATCGATGGACCATCGCTCGGACGACAAATCCTCATCCCCCTAGCGACGGGCCGTCATAGTCATTCGCATCATCTCCGCCCACCACTGTCCTGCATCAATTTAGTATCAGAGCGCACGATCCTAATGGATACATCTCCATCGCATTCTTCGTCATCGATTCACTACACTTCCTTACACAAAGCAGTTCATGAAGCCCTAGTGGACGGATTTCATGAGAAATGATGCCCTCTAGAGATTTGAGTCCAACATAGACAGGGTCACAGCAAACATGAGGCATCACATTGTGCCCAGCAAGCTTCCCGTCAGCCGTTGCGAGGATCAATCCAAGCGACACCAAGCGTCATCTAGGTCGGCTCGGCGACCGTTTCATCCATCAGCTCTGCTACCTGTAGTTGCCTCCCACCGCCTCTGCCCCTCTGCCATCGATCGAGACCTTGTCTCCCCTGGCAGCACAACCATCCACACTAAGTGGCATCACGACCCCTAGCATGTGTGATGGTCTATTGTCGAATCCAAGATGACACGCAAGTGGATCTCGCGAACCCGCCCTTATGGGGGGATCTAATCTCGCCTACGCAGCTCCAGCATCATCCAAACCCTTCCGGGTGATAGTGGATCCATTTAGGCTCGTTGCTCAGCCTCGTAGACCCACCCTAGTGGGGAAATTGGATTCCCCCTACCCAGCTCCATCGGTGCTCAACATCGCCCCTGCATCTATTGTCCCTGAGCGGGTGCAGCCGGAAACTCAGGCCACCACCCGGTGTTCCTCCCTGCACAATGGATCTATGCCACCCTCCATAGCTCCGCCCCATGCTGCCGTCCCATGTCACCAGCAGTGATTCCATCCCAAGCTGACTTCCCACACTGTCGCCTGCACTGCCCCCCCATGGCTCCTACATGTGTCGTCACGCGTCACACACACTTGGAGCCACCACCTCACGCCCTTCGACGCCGCCCTATGCCACTGCCGCACGCCATCTCATGCTCTCATGCTGCCTGCATTCCGCGCCAACACCCCAGGCCACCATGGGCGCGCGACCGCGGTGGCAGCGCCGCCCTTGCGTCCCAGCGCTCGGGATGCGATCCTGCGCCAGCAGGCTTGCAAGATCACCCTTCTCCCATGTGATTGTGCTGCCATGGGCACTCCACCAAGCTCAAACCACTAGGGGCATGCAACCAAGCTCGCAAAGCTGCCTTGGCTCCGTTGTCATAGTTGCTCCGCCATTGTCTTGTGTTGCCCTATAGTTGCCGCTTCCATGTAGGTCTTCCAATCTACTGCCTTCAGCTGCTCAAGTGTCCCCCACCTGTTTGTGACAATGTCTGACCGAGCCCCGGGAACCAGCCATCAACCTGCTCGAGTGCCCTCCAGCTGTCTGTGACAATGCCTCACTCAGTGATGCTACCTGAAATAAACTTCTCATACCAGCACTCTTGTGTCATACTCATCCACGCAACTCGACAGAGTCGAGCTCTCGAAGAGGGGGAGAATCGGTGGGGAACAATATGGGAAATGCCCCCCCTTAAAGAGATAGTCTTTCTTTTATCACCATTTTTTTCCTTTTCATTTCTTTTGAGAGTTTTTTTGGTTTTTTTATTGTAATTCCAAACATCTCAAGGGAGAAGGCTATAAAAGCCCCCTACCTCAACATAAACGTTGGTGAATTTTGGAATAGAAAAAAAAAATTTCATTTTCACCCCTACCGTCTTCGCCGCCATGTTACCCCCGTGCCACCGTTCGGACGACAAATCATCCTCTCCCTTGCGAGGACCCGTTGCAGTCGTTCACATCATCTCCCCCCACTGGTGTTCTGCATCAATTTGGTATCAGAGCGCACGATCCTAATGGATACATCTCCATCGTATTCTTCATCGTCGATTCACTACACTTCCTTCTACGAAGCAGTTCATCAAGCCCTGGTGGATGGATTTGAAGAGATTTCACGATAGAATCCCTGCCCAAAAAATACTTGGAAGTTGACAAGTACCCTGGTGAACTTCTCGAGGGTGATGAATATGAAGTGCCACTTGGCTACATACAAATTACCCCGATTGCACCCACCCCGAAGCAACCAATAGTGAATCTAGGGATTCAACAAAGCGGTTTGGAATTGGGAAGCTCTAGCAACCCTCGACTAGTTCTAGGTAGAACTCATGCCCCTAACACCACATTAACATTCACGACCCCTCAGGCTGGGTCAACTCGTACTCAAAAACCAACGGCGACATCTGGGGTGAACAATGGACAACTCAGCCCCACACCAACGGTTATCTTGCTGCTGCCCACACTATCCTCAGCAATTACATATGTTGACCCAACTCAATGTACTTCCATATTTAATCTATACGTCAAAATTAGAGGACGTACTATCAAAGTGATAGTGGATAGTGGCACCTGCATTGATACAGTCTCGGACGAAATGCCAATGAGCTGGGATTAGCTCTTATACCACATCCCACATCTTATAATGTCTCATGGATTGATGCCTCCACATAACGCGTGAAGTCTCAATGCCATGTACCACTCAAGATGAGCACCTACGATGAAAAGGTACTATCCGATGTTCTACCAATGAAGATTGGTAGCATCATCTTAGGACAGCCATGGTTATACAACAATGACATTCACCTATCCGAACGGGCCAAGACTTGCTCGTTCATCTACAGTGGCGGATGACTCATTTGGTATCCGTCGGTTAAACAAGCAAGTCAGCCCGCCGTGCCCACTCCGACTCACAAACGACAGCCCCGAAGTCCATTGATCATGAATGGATGTATTTTCCATCAACAAATGGAAGAAGATCTGGAAAATACACCTGTATGCTTCGCTCTGAGATTAGTTGTTCCTACGAAGGAATAGGAACCCGATGACATAGCCCTTGAGGTCACCCACCCCATGGAATAATTCAGTAAAGTTTTTCTGAATGAACTACCAAATGAATTACCGCCTATGTGAGACATACAACACACAATAGACTTAGTATCTGGAGCATCTCTCCCAAACGTACCCCATTACCGGATGGATCCCGCCAAGTGTGAAGAGTTACATTGTCACGTCAAAGAGCTCCTCTCAACGGGATTAATCCGAGAAAGCCTTAGTCCATGCGCCGTACCGGCCTTACTTGCGCCTAAGAAGGATGGAACTTGGCGCATGTGCTGCGACTCTAGGGCCATCAACAAGATCACGGTCAAGTACTGGTTTTGGATCCCCCGAGGGCAAGACTTATTCGACGAGATGGTTGGAGCCACTGTCTTCTCCAAAATTTCTCTAAAAAGTGGATATCGTTAAGTTGGAAGCCGCCCATGAGACGAATGGAAGACCGCTTTCAAAATTAAGGACGGTCTATTTGAGTGGAGCGTAATGCCTTTCGTGTTATTTAACACCCCTAGCACTTTACAGGGATTAATAAATGAAGTATTACACCCATTCATTGGAAGGTTCGTCGTTGTTTATTTCAACGACATTCTTATATATAGCCCAAACCAAAATGATCCCTTGCAACATATACGAGACGTATGTCTTGCACTACGCCGGGAAAAGCTTTACGCTCACCCAAAAAAGTGCAGTTTTTTTTCAACGGAAGTTTCGTTCCTTTGTTCATCTTGTCAGCCAACGGAGTAGCAGCTGACCCAGCCAAAGTGGAGGTCGTTGCCTCATGACCAAAACGAAAGGACGTGCACGATGTCCATAGCTTTATGGGTTTAGCCACCTTCTACCGAAGGTTCATGCCAGGATTCAATGGGGTCACTGGCCCAATCACAGACTTGATAAGAAAGGAAAAGTTCAAATGGACCCCCGCGGCCAATAAGGCTTTCGTACTTGTAAAGAAACTTACGATGGAAGCACCAGTCCTCACATTACCGGATTTCAGAAAGGTATTGGAAGTTGATTGTGACGCATCCGGCGTAGGCATTGGAGGAGCCCTTACTCAAAAGGGACATCCTACCAAATACTTGAGCGAGAAATTAAATGATACCCGCAAAAGGTATGACAATTAAGACCGAGAATTCTATGCTTTAGTGTAGTCTTTGCGACATTGGAGGCACTACTTACTACCGAAGGAGTTCATCTTATATTCAGACCACAGTGCCCTTAGGCACTTACAAGATCAAAAGAAGGTGAGTGATCATCATGCCAGGTGGATCACATATTTACAAGACTACATTCGTTATCCGACACAAGAAGGCCAAGGATAACTCAGTGGTCGATGCCCTAAGTAGGCAGCCATTAGTTCTCAACATGATGCGAACTCAAATTTTGGGTTTTGAACAAATCAAGGCTGACTATGAAGCATGCCCCAACTTTGGACAAGCTCCGAACTATGGGCCTACTATATTTCAGACGGATACCTCTTCTACGGTAAGAGATTATGTATTCTATGTACATCCTTGCCTGATTTCCTCATATGGGAAACTCATGCCAAAGACCTTAGTGGGCATTTTGGGATCAACAAGACAATCCAAGCTGTAGAATATCAATTATACTGGCCTTCCCTGAAAAGGGACGTTGGCAAAATAGTTTCACATTGCTTAACGTACTCTAGGGCCAAAATGACCAAACAAAACTCCGGATTATACACACCCGTCCCAGTACCTAGTAGACCCTGGGTTGGCCTTAGTATATATTTCATCTTGGGACTCCCTAAGACCTTACGATGACACGACTCGGTTATGGTTGTCATCGACATATTCTCTAAAATGGCACATTTTGTGCCATGCTCTAAAATCTCTGACGCATCGCATCGCAAGTCTATTCTTTGATAATATTGTAAAACTTCACGGAGTACCTAAGACCATCGTCTCGGATGGCAATGTGCAATTTACGACCCACTTTTGGAAAACACTTTGGGTTCTCATGGGAACCCAACTAAAGTTTTCCACGGCTTGCCATCCACAAACAGATGGTCAAACCAAAGTTGTGAACCGTAGTCTTGGCAACTTATTATGATCCATCGTTGGGGAGAACATCAATTCATGGGATCATGAGCTACCACGCGCGGAATTCGCCTACAATTCCTCGATGAATCAAGAAAGCTCATTTTTGGGTTGTTTGGATCCAAGAAAATGCCAAGAATCATCTGCTTTCATATTCTTGAGAACACCATCGTTGCCATCACCGCCGACACTGGTGCCACCGTTATCGCCACCGCGCATCGCCGTTGCCGCCGCTATCACCATTGCCCTTGCTACTTGCGCCCGTGCAGCCCTTGCGCACGAGCATTCCACGGCCGCGCCCTCATGCCCGTGTCCGCTCCCTTGCGCCTCGCACGTGTTGCGCGCCCTACGCGTCCCGACCTATACGCGACGCATGCCCTCGCTGTTGTGCATGCCGCATGCCCGCGCTGCGCCCTCGCTGTCGCACACACTACGCGCCCACACTGCCGCGCACCTGCGCCCGTACATGCCTGCTCTGGTGTGCGCGTTCACCCCATCCTGCGCATGTTAGGCGCCCGCGCCATGCGACTGGTACCTCTTGCCTGCTGGAGCATTCTCCAGTTGGCTGTGCCTCGGACATCTCTCCTATGAGTCTTCTTGGTGCCCCGCATCCCACTGTCGTCCTTGCCTCTATATGTGCAATCTCGCGTCACACTTCGTGCACGAGCCGTGCCCCGATTCTCCAAATGTCGGGCATCGCCCGTCTAGTTCTATTCCTTCCCCTTCACTCGCAGTTACGGTTATCTCCTTCAGTACTATTGATTTTGTGTTCCTTGCCTCCTAGCGTTCAAGTGCATTGTATAGGATTTTAGCCACCACCATTGTGTGAGAGGTAGGGAATTCCTTTGTGGTACCACTAGTTCTTATCAAATAGGATTGTACGCCTTCGGGTAAATTTACTTTACCCCGCATTGTTGTAGTTGTCTAATTGGTCTAAAAGGATGTTGAGGAGTCTGATTGTGATCAATCAAACTCCGTCAACTTAATCGATTATCTCCATTATTGGTTGTTGATGCGTACTTTTCATTGATTTTTTATCTCGCATTTCCCTAAAAAGCACACCGTTTGCACGAACCTACACCCTCTTGTGTTGTAACACGTGACGATCGATCCCGACCGATTATGTGTTACATTAGGTAGTAATTCAATTTTGTGGTCAACATCCAGCTTAGGCGGCAACTTCGTTGGGAGTTGCGTGGGCATCACCCCAGCAAACTCTCCCAGTATGTGTACCGTTTGCCCCGGTAATCCACCTGGGGGGGCACCGGAGTTATTGTCGTCATCATCACCCCAACTAAGTGCAGCCACATGGGCGGGTGTACACCCTTGCATTTCACCTTTTTTTCTGGAGTGTCGACCCTTGTATAGTGAAGAGGAAGGTCTCTTCCCTGGTGGGACCCATTCGGGAACAGTATGCTGCGATATCCAATAAACACAATTGCACGGTCTCCGATCAAGAGGTGGAGACCTAAGACGACTGCAAAGTCACCCATACGGGACACCATGAAGTTGGTACGGGCCTCCCACATTCCCACTGGCAGTAACCATCCTTGGCTAGGCCGACAATGTCTCGTGCTTGTGAGTTCATGGCCTTAATCTTCCTTGTACTTGAGGAAAGTTTGAAGCCGAGCCTTTTTCTATCTTTATATACGAGGGCACTGTGCGTCGCCCCCATGTGAATCATGGCCATGGCACGTTTAGCATTGATCAGTGTCAAGAGGTGCAAGAGATTCAGACCTTCATACTAGACAAGGACACCCCCATACAATGCGGCCATGCACTAGAGGGGATTTAGTGTAATTGCACTGGTACCCACGGAACATCTAGTTGGGCGAGGGGCACGACCATTGTCTTTATGTTGGTGGTCGTCCCTATACCCCTTAGGCAACCCCTCATGAAGTGGGGCCCTCCACATGCAACGCAGGTCAACTTTTTACCCCCACCACGTAGAGTCGCCTTCCCCAACCTTGGGCTCTTGTCCTGGTCACGGGCTTTGTGATAGCCCGGTTTCAACTTCCTCTTTAGGCCTTGACTTGTTTGGGTCGCCAGTGCCTCATTGCGCCTTTGCGTGGCCTTCTCCACTTCTGGGATTTCTCTTCTGGCTTTGCTACTTTTCTGGCACGGAGGTTGACCATTCCTTTCAAGATATTGATAGTGCCTTCTCTCTAGCTCTGTCTAGGCCCAATGGGAAAGTCCCTTACCGAAGCGGTAGAGCTTGTCCCCTTCAGGCATGTTGCTAATCCTTCTTGCTATGGACACAAATTGGTTTCCATATTCTCTTGGTGTACTAGAGTGTCGTGGATCTCAAAATACTTCTCGCAATCATACAAGAAGTCAGCTACGTCTACCTCCCTGGGTGCGTCGTTGAACTTTGGTTTAGGCAAAACAATCTTTTCCTCTTATCCGCTAGGTCGGGGTTTGGGTCTCTCGGTCCGTCGTAAGTATGCCATTTCCAGTTTTAGAGACATCACTATCTCCGTTAGCTGGTCTACTATATATTTTAGGTACTCATGTCTCTGACTGCATTCCGTCCTCAGGTGTTCAAATTTTGAATCTGATCCCTCCTTATGGGTGTCAACTTGGGTCTTCCAACCTGAGCCATCCTTGTACGTTAGACGGAATTCTCGCCTCTATTGATTCTCCATCAGGCATCTGTCTGCAAGTGGCTTGGAGTGTCTTGCCAACTCCATATCTCCTCCATCCGGGTTCAAGGACACATGCTGAAGAGGCCCAACCTAACTCTAATACCAATTGTCAGGTAGTCAAATTATGAGCTAGGACAATTGCTCAACATCAAGCGTGTGCCGGCTTCAATGCTTGGAGCAGAACACTATGCGGCCTTGATCTCTAACAATAAAAGTCTTTCGCAATAGCATATAAGTGGTTAGAGAAGAGGGTGGGAATGCAGCCCTCTCGAGGAATAGGGTCATTGCATTAATATCATCAAAGTGTTACATAAGCTTCACAAGCATTACATTGGGCAAGATCAGGGTTGATACCGAAGTAACAAGATGAGGCGCCGCACGCCTTGGTAGGGGCACCCCTGCGTCTTGAGGACCACAGCCCCGCACGCACACACCAGCACCAGTGCTACACACATTCCCCGGGTGGGGCGCCATGCGCCTGTGGGCATGGGAATCACACACGCCACCCCTGTGTCTTGAGGACCACAGCCCCGCACACGCACGCCAGCACCACTGCTACACGCATTCCCCCGGGCGGGGCGCCATGCGCCTGTGGGCATGAGAATCACGCACTCCACCCCTGCATTGGGCGATCATACCCACGGGGACACCACGTGCCCCAAGCCATCTTGGCACTCACTGTGTGTGAACTTCATTAGTCTCCTGGAGAGATGTCTCCTGCCATCCGACCCACACACGCCATGCGTGCGATGCCCGCGTGTAGCAGCGTGACTCCCCGCACAGCTCTGTGTGCCACACTGTGACACTATCGCCCGGTCTGCGTGTCTTGCATGTGGGCGGTGCTTGGCGCCCACATTCACGCGCCCTCATCACTCAGCATGCTCCTATGCTCGCGGGTCATGCTGATCCGCCGCGCAAAGTGTCGAGGGGCATGCGCACCATCCATTGTAATATAAGGGCGATGGCTTAAAATCAGGGTTGGGCGTCACCACGCTTAATGCATTGCAAAATCGCTCTAAATAGGACTCAATCATTAAACATCATGAGTCTACATGCGGCCATGCCCTCGGAATAAGCACGTAGGTCTCTGGGCACCAATGCGGCCTAGTTAGAGGCCTAACGGCATCTCTCGTGCATTATAATGAATAAGTCCAATTAATGAACATGAAGCGAGATACAGAATGTGTGATTAGCCTCATGGCCACAGATATTATCATCATTAGACATCTTAATTGATCCTTCTACATGGGCCTCTATGGGGCTCACTTTATAGGACTTGTGTTGCTGATCTTGCCTTGCATCGTTGCTGGTTGAGCCCTTTCTCTTTCCTTTTACTACCTTGCTCTCTCCCTCTCCAACTCCCTCTCCCTCTCTCTCTCACTGATGTAACATGGCGGTCAAATAGATGTCTTGTGTTACGACGAGAGGATAATCACTAAATGTGATGTCAATATCTTGGGATAATGCAAATGATATTTTAAAAAAAATGTTAACGAGAAAT